>NW_006921686.1:4843979-4864337 GCF_000298275.1 Orycteropus afer afer | reverse complement strand
CAGTGAGGAGGAGACTGCAATAGGCCAGTCGAAGGGACGGAGGAGTCCAGTGAGGAGGAGACTGCAATAGGCCAGTCGAAGGGACGGAGGCTGGACCAGTGAGCGGACGGAGTAGAGGCAGGGAGGCGTTGCTCAGCTCTCGGTATGTTTGGGAGATGGAGCCAACGCCCTTTGCTGCCGAGTTGGATGTGGGTGGGAGACGAAGCCAGGAGCCCAGAGTTCTCTCTGTCAGGCCCTGGAATGTTTTTCAACTGCGTGATCCCCAGTTGCCATCAAGCTGATTTCCAGCTCAGGGCAACCCCACACACGTCAGTGTAGAGTTATGTTCCGTAGGGTTTTCAGTAGCTCTTTTTCAGAAATAGACCGCCAGGCCTTTCTTCGGAGCCACGTCTTTGTGGACTCGAATTACCAGCCTTTCATTTACCAGCTGAGCGCCTTAACTGTTTGTGCTACCCGCGGACTCCGCCTGAGGGCCTTGCTTCCTCACTCTCCTAACAGCCCTCAAAGGCCTTTTTTCCGCTTTATTTCATAGAAGAGGACACAGAAGCTATTCAGAATTGCAGGGAGCTCCCGGACGCCCTCCCCTGTGTTAAGTCAGGGAGGGCAGTGACTGGGCTGCCTCCCGGAGCCCACCCTCCCATTTTCTATGCCTGGCTGGTGGTCTACCACCCACCACCGTTCTTGTATGACCCACGAGAGGAGTGGGTTTACGTTTTTAAGTGGTTCCAAAACAAAAATTTTTGTTTTAGAAAAAAGTTCATGGCATGTGAAAATTGGATACAATTTCAGTGTTCTAATAAAGTTTTACTGGAACACAGCCCCACTCATTCATGTGCGCATCACCTATGGCTTCTTGAGTGCTATAGTAGCAGAATCCAGTGGTTGCCACTCAGAGCATATGCCCCATGAAAACCTGAAATACTTACTGTCTGGTGCTTTACAGAAAACAGTGACCAAACCCTGCATCATGTTTGGCTAAAAAACCCAACAAACAAACCAGTTGCTGTTGAACAGAGTCAGAGTCATGGCACAGTTCTGCTAAGAAGTATTCAAGTTGGGCCCTCTGTGGGGACATAGGATCCCTAGGACTTGGCGGCTAGTGACACAGGGACTAGGGAAGGTCTGGGTCGCGAACTGTATGGATAAGAGGAGGTTCAGATTCCTGGTGAGAGAGCGCTCTTTCTAAGTTTGTTAAAAAGAGACATAGAGACATCATAGTTTACTTCTTCCTTTTAAAAGTTAAAATGAAACCATTTGGAATAGCTTATCAAAATTTTATGTATGAAATCCAAAAGGTACAAAAGTAGATTGTTGTTGTTGTGAGTTGCCATCAATTTCACTAAAGTATAGCGACCCCATGAGACAGAGTAGAACTGCTTCCTAGGGTTTTCTAGGCTGTAATCTTTACAGAAGGAGCTCTGGTGGCATAGTGGTTAAGGCAATTCGTCTGCCAACTAAAAGGTCTGCTTCTGTGAAGATTGGCAGTCTCTGACACCCTGTGGGGCAGTTCCACTCTGTCCTCTAGGGGCGCTGTGAGTCAGAATCGACTCCATGGCAGTGGGTGTGGTTTGGGCTTTGCTTCTGTGAAGATTGACAGTCTCCGGCACCCTGTGGTGCAGTTCCACTCTGTCCTCTAGGGGCGCTGTGAGTCAGAATCGACTCAGAGGCAGTGGATGTGCTTTGGGCTTTGCTCCTGTAAAGATTGACAGCCTTGGAAACCCTCTGTGGCAGTTCCACTCTGTCCCAAAGGGTCACTGTGAGTCAGAATCAACTGGATAGCAGTGGCAGTGGGTTTAATCTTTATGGAAGCAGATCACCAGATCTTTCTCCTGTGGAACCACCGGCTGGGTTTGAACTGCTAACCTTTTAGTTAGTAGCTGAGCACTTAACCATTGTGCCACCAGCTTCCTACCCCCTCCCAAAAAAAAGTAGTTAAAAATCTCCCACATTCTGTCTCTCAGCCTCTCAAGTTAGAATTGTGAAGTCAAAAGGATTGTGCCCTTGCAGTTTTCAGACCCTTTGCCCAAGGTTTCCAAGGCTGAAACCTATGGAAAACCACTGCCACATCTTTCTTCCTCTGAGCAGCTGGTGGGTTCAAACCGCCCATCTTTGGCAGCTGGGCACTTAACCACTTTGAGGACTTGCCTGTCCTTTGGGGCTGTCCTCATTGACACCCCCAGCCCCCAGGGACTTGTCAGTATCTTTCTCCCCAGCTTTACCAACACAGTGAGTGTGACGTCAACCCTCTGATCTCTCTGAATCCAAGTGATGATGAACCCACAGCTCTGTAGCCTTGATGTGAATTTCTCTGGTCCTCACAGAGACAGTGAATGTTTTCACATCTTCAGTAGCCATATTTACTCCCCCCCGTCAGCGATCTCATTTGTGGATTGAGTTGTGGCCCCCCAAAATGTGTGTCAACTCGGCTAGGCCATGATTCTCAGTATTATGTAATGTCTTCCAAGTTGTGTTCTGATGTGATTATCCTGTGTTGTAAATCCTCCCCTCCAGGATGTTAATGAAGCAGGATTAAGGGCAGTTATGCTCATGAGGCAGGATACAGTCATCAAGGTTAGGCTGTATTTCGAGTCAATTTCTTTTGAGATGTAAAAGAGATTAAACTAGTGAGCAGAGGGACCGCCTACCACTAAGAAAGAAGAACCAGGAGCCAGAGCCAGAGCCTTTATACCCAGGTCTCTGTGCTGAGAACCACCAAGATCCAGAGGAAGATTGATGCCGAGACACATGGAGATCTTCAAAGAACGTCAGGTCTGTCAATGTTGAAAGGAGACAAGGAACCTCCCTCAAGCTGAAGGAGAGAGACAGCCTTCCCCAAGAGCTGACACCCTGAACTTGGACTGCTAGTCTCCTAACTGTGAGAGAGTAAATTTACGTTTATCAAAGTCTTCCACTTGTGGAATTTCTGTTGTAGCAGCACTTGATCACTGAAGACATCTCACATCAGTGATTCACAACTAGGGGCGATTTTTGCCCCCTCCCCACCCAGGACACGGGACAATGTCTGGAGACTTTTTTCTTTCTAACAGCTTTATTGGGATGTCGTTTTAGTTGTCACAACTAGGGTGGGGGTACTACAGGCATGTAATGAGTAGAAGCCAGGGATGCTGCTACGATCTATAGCAACATAAAGACTAGGACCACAGCAGGGGCCAGTGGTGCAGTGGTCCAGCACTCGGCTGCTAACCTACAGGGTGGCAGTCGGAACCCACAGGCCACTCAGCAGGAGAAAAGGCATGTCCATCTGCTCCTGTAAAGATGACAGCCTTGGAAACCCTCGGGGGGCAATTCTGCTCTGCCTGATGGGGTCACGATGAGTCGGGGCCGACTGTACAGCACCCAGGCGCCCAGCAGCAGCACGCACAGGCCAATGAAGGAATCGCCCCAGCTCCAGATACCAACAGGGTCGGGCCCCGCCTCGCACGAGTCCTTCCTTGCAAGCAGCCCCCAGCTGAGCTGCGGAAACAGGAAGAGCCTACCAAGAACACGGACAATCTCGGTGACCTGCTTTCTATGCCCAGCCCTGGGCTTGCTGGTCCCCAGCACTGCCCAGTCACCTCAGGGACTCCTTGCTGGGCCTGAGAGCGGAGGGGACTAGGCCGCAGGCCGCAGGGCCTCCTTCCTGCCTCCTCCCACCCACACGGCCAGCATCTCTTTACAGACAAGTGGCATCTTAGTAAGTTCTAGGTGTGTGCTCAACACGGTACATTTGTTAGGTTATTTGACCCCCATGGCGACCCTGTGAGTTCAGGCCTCTTGTTGTTGTTGTTATATGTCGTTGAGTCAGACCCGACTCATAGTGACCCCTCCTTGGGTTTCCGAGGCGGTATCACTACAGAAGTAGATTGCCCAACCTTCCCTCTTCCAAGCCAAAAGTCTGATCCGACTCATAGCGACCCCTCCTTGGGTTTCCGAGGCGGTATCACTATGGAAGTAGATTGCCCAACCTTCCTTCCGAGGAGTACCTGGTGGGTTTGAACCGCGAGCCTTCTGGTTAGCCTTAGGCACTACGCCACCAGAGCTCCCACCACCACCTTCCCTCTTATCAGCCCCATTTTACAGATAGAGAAACCAAGGCACGGTGCAGTTAAGTAACTTACCCAGGTCATAGTAACCATATTAACAATAGCAGCACTAGCTTTCATATACAACGTGGTGTGTGTTGGAAGGAGCCCACCCTGCTGGTACAGTGGTTAAATCCTTGGCTGCTGATCCAGAAGGTCAGTGGTTGGAATCCACCAGCCTCTCGCAGGAGAAAGATGTGGCAGTCTGCTTCCATAAAGATTATAGCCCACGAAACCCCGTGGGACGGGTCTACCCTGTCCTATTGCTGAATCGGAATGACTGCATGCAATGGGGTTGGTCTTTTTCTTTTTTTTGGTCTGTGTGGGAGTCCGTGGTGCTGCTCGTGGTTGGTGTTCCGTCGGCTAGCGGAAAGGGGCCGCTCGCGTCCACCCAGAGGCACCTGAGCAGCAAGGGCTGTCACCTGCTGTTCTCACGACGAGTCCGTATCAGCTCACTGGCCACAGGTTTGGTTTCATGGTTTTTTTTGGGTCTCTGTGCCAGGCACTGTTCCAGGAACTGGGGACTTGGCAGCACGAAGAGCAAGGGCCCTGCCCTCACAGAGGCAACCAGCTGGCGGAGGAGACAGCCATAGACAGCAAATATGTGGTGTCATGATGAGTGTTACGAAGAGCAATGAAGCCGAGGGCGGGGGTGGAGAAGGATGAAGGGCAGATCTGTGAGGCAGGGTGGTCAGGAGGGGCAAGGAGACAGAGGGGACAGCTAGTGCAGGGCTCAGAAGGGCCCGTGGCTAAGGGTCAGCGAGGTGGCCAATGGGATGGAGGTGGAGAGCCAGCGTGGTCCTCTTGGGGAACAGACTAGGGGATGTTGGTGAAGGCGGAAGCTGGAAAGCCAGTGAGGAAGTGCTCCAACGGCCCTGGGGGAGTGATGGGAACTGAATCGGGATGTTGGCAGCGGAGGGTGTGGCAAGTGTTGGGTTATGAATACATATTAAAAAAACAAACTCGTTGCCATGGAGTCGATTCCAATTCGTGGCATCCCCTATGTCACAGCATGGAACTACTCTAGGATTTTCTTGGCTGAAATCTTGATGAAAGCAAATTGCCAGGCCTTTCTTCTGCAGTGCCGTTGGATGGGTTTGAGCCACTAACCTTTTGGTTAGTCGTTGAGTGCGAACTGTTTGCATTACGCATGGACTTGTGAATAAATAAGAAGCCGAAACCATCAACCTACTGCCATCAGGTTGGTTGTGACCCTATAAGACAGAGTAAAACTGCCTCGTAGGGTTTCCAAAGCTATAATGACAGCTTCATCTTTCTCCTGCTGCTGAGTTTGAACCACCAGCCTTTCAGTTAGCAGCCGAGCAGTTAACCCTGCACCATCAGGGCTCCTTAGGCCTATGAATCGTGTGTATTTTCCCTCAGTCTTTGTCTTTTGTGGCCTTAGTATTTGAACACATGTTCTATACAGTGTTCTGCAATCTGGGTGTGTCCTTATGGTTGTTGGTTGCCTCCGAGTCGATTCTGACTCACAGCAACCCCCTGACTAGGCTCAGGCCATGCGCTTTTGGCAGGAATACCATGGAAGCAAAGCTTGTCCTCCTCAGTTTGTGATATCAGGAGGCACATGGTGTCAGTTTGCTCCGTTCATGAAGTTCAAGTCGTGTCCACAAAGCTTCTCCACTATAAAGCTACTCTTTGCCCTTGACAATGAATGAATACCTAGTGAGGAGGTACTTTAAGATGATGTAGATGATCTTGTGCCTCACCAAATGCTCACCCGCTAGTTTTAGCATCCCTTTCATACTTAGTACCTGCCATTGTACTGTAAAAGGAGCCCTGATAGTGGAGTGGTTAAGGCATTTGCCTACTAACCAGAAGGTCAGTGGTTTGAACCCAGCTGCTCCGTGGATGAAAGAGGAGGCAGTCTGCTTCTGTAAAGATTTACGGCCTTGGAAACCCAATATGGGTTGCTGTGAGTTGGAACTGATTTGATGGCAGTGAGATTTTTTTTTTTAATTCTGCTGTGCACCTAATCCAAGCTACGGTATTTTCAATTGCTTCATACGCATGTGAAGACTGGACAATGAATAAGGAAGACTGAAGAAGAGTTGAAGCTTTTGAGTTGTGGTGCTGGCAAAGAATACTGAAAGTACTGTGGACTGCCACAAGAACTAACACATCTGTCCTGGAAGGAGTGCAGTCAGAATGCTCCTTGGAAGCAGGAATGGCCAGACTTCATCTCACCTACTTTGCTCATGTTGTCAGAAGGGACCGTTCCCTTGAAAAGGGTATCATGCTGGGTAAAGTGGAGGGTCAGCAAAAAAGGGGAAGGCCCTCGGTGACACGGTGGCTGCAGCGATGGGCTCAGGTACAGCAGGGACTGTGAGGCTGGTGCAGGACCGGGCAGGGTTTCGTTTGGTTGCACACGGGGTCGCTATGAGTCAGAGCTGACTCAGTGGCATCTATCGACACCGCCACCACTGTGTGGAAGAGCTCTTCCTTCTCCCCTTTTATTTCTTCACCTGACTGGACTCGTGGATTTCTTTTATTCTGCAGGTTATAATCTGTGATGATCATTATTTTGTTTTTATTTAGTGGCTCATTAGATGTCACATTGCGAGGTGCCACTGTCCTTTTCCACTCCTTGGTTCCCAGACCCGTGTAGGCCGGCAGTGAGAGAAGCCGTGGTAGGTCGGTACCGTCGGCTGGCTCAGAGTGATCCCACATCCTGCAGGACACTATCCCAGCCTTGCAAGGAGGTGTTTTCCAAATGGTGCCCTAACTGAAGGGCACTCTGGCGGCACAGCGGTTAAGGCATTTGACTGGTAACCAAAAGGTCATTGGTTCGAACCCACCAGCCCTTCCATGGGGAGAAGATAAGGCAATCTGCTCCCATAAAGATTTGACGACGAGGAAACTCTATGGGGCAGTTCTCTGTCCTACAGTGTCGCGATGAGCTAGAATCTATTAGACAGCAGCGGGCGGGCCCTGAGCCTTTGGTTAGCCTTTCCAATAATCTGTATGACGCCAGGTGCTACTGCTTTTTTTTTTTAATTGTGGTTTGGGTGAAAGTTCACAGAGCAAATTCGTTTTCCACCCAACCCTTTACGCCCGTTGTGCTCTGTGACATCGGCTGCAGTCCCCCCAGTGTGACAGCCCTCTCCCCACTTCCTCCCGAGTTTCCTCTTTCCCGTTCACCCTTCTTTCCTGCCCCTTCCTGCCTGCTGAGCTGTGTGTTTGCGCACATGCTGCTGTTCTCGCCTCGCCTGGTTGGTTATTCTGAGGAGTGTGTTCCACGGGTGTGATTATTCACTTGGTAAAGCTGGCTGTTGTTTGGCTGAAGGTGATTCCTAGGCGTCGGTTCAGTTCTAGGTTTGAAAGGTGTTTAAGGGCCATTGTCTCAGTCTTCCACCAGTGTCTGTCAAGCCGGTAAGTCTGGTCATTTCTATGATTCTGAATTTCCTTCTCCATTTCTCTCCTACTTTGTCCAGGACCTTTGGTTGTGATCCCGATCAGAGCGGTTGGTAGTGGTAGCTGGGCACCATCTAGCTCTGGAGACAGCTGCTTCTAAAGGTTGGTAGTTTGGACCCACCCCATGGCACCATGGGTGAGAGACCTGATAATCTATTTCTGTAAAGATTGTGGCCAAGAAAACCCCACGGAGCAGTTCTGCTTATTTGGCCTTTTGCAGAAAAGTGTGTGGGCCCCTGGTATGGATTCTGGCATAAGGGCCAATGGCAAGATCTTGTGGGGCGGGGCTGGCATGAAGTTTCCTGGCACCTCCCACCTGCATGAATGTTCTGGAAGATCTAGGAAGCCCCACGATCCTAATTTTAATGCTCACGTTGCTCTAGATTTGGCCAGTGGGAGCCCTTTCAGACTGGCTCCTGTGTGATTGATTGAGAGTGCACTTGGAAGATAGGACTTGCTGATGGATTGCATGGATGGGCAGGGGAGGCCGGGCTTCTCTCAGCAAGTATAGTTTACCCTGCCCCAAAGGTGCTCACAGGAGCTCTGGTAGTGTAGTGCATAAGGCACTTGACTGTTAACCAGAAGGCTGGTGGTTCAAACCCACTCCTCGGAAGGAAGGTTGGGCAATCTACTCCTGTAGTGATACCGCCTCGGAAACCCAAGGAGGGGTCGTTAGGAGTCAGGTCTGACTCGATGGCACATAACAACAACAAAAAAGGTGCTCATGGGATGGTGTAGTGCCTAAGGCATATTTCTGCTAACCAGAAGACTGGTGGTTCAAACCCACCAGCCACTCCTTGTAAGAAAGGTTGGACAATTTACTTCCATAGTGATACCACCTTGGAAACCTAAGGAGGGGTCACTATGAGTTGGATCCGACTCAACGGTAAGTTTGGTTTTTGGTTTGGAATGGTACTCCCATTCCGGTGTGTATAATACTCTCATCCTGGCCAAGGCCTCTGGGTGGCTGAAGGTGCCAGTTCCTGAGAAGGGAGATGGTGGCAGGGGTGGAGATGGTGTACATTTTAGGAGGGAGGCTCAGGAGTCAGGATTGGACAGTTTCTGTTTGAGGTGCCTGGTAGATATGCCTCTGCACCCCTCCACCTTTCAGTCCTCACACCCCCTCTCTGATGCCTCCCTGCTCTTCTCCCCCAGCAGCCAGGGCAATGCAGACGCCACTGAGCATGCCTGTGCCCGTGCTCCGGCTGCCTCGGGGCCCTGACGGCTACAGCCGGGGCTTTGCCCCCGACGCACGCAGGGCCCTCCTGAAGCCAGAGGCGCCCGAAACCCAGGAGTCCCCCAGACTTGGAGAGTCTCTGGAATGCCAGGAACAGCGGGCCCGAGCCGTCCAGCGGGAGCGCTACCTCCGAAGCCTGCTGGCCATGGGGGGTCGCCAGGTGAGCTTCACGCTGCACGAGGGTGTGCGTGTGACGGCCTGCTTTGGAGCCGCCGACCTGGACGTGGCCAACTTCTACGTGTCGCAGCTGCAGACCCCGATAGGTGTGCAGGCTGAGGCACTGCTCCGATGCAGTGACATCATTGCGTACACTTTCAAGCCCTAAAGACCCTTCTGCGCTCACCTTCTGCCTTAGCCACGGCAGCCCAGCTGTTCCTGAGGTTCCAGGCATGCTGGAGTCTCACCCCCAGGGAACTCGGGGGGGGGGGCCCTGGAAGGTTCTCAGCCCCCTCGGAATTCCGAGCCAAGCTCCCAGCAACTCTGGTTCCTCCGAAGCTCCAGGGCTTAGTCATTCAAATTCTGCAATCCTAGGAGTTCTAGGTCCTGCTGAAAGGAATGCTGTACCTCACGGAACTCTGAACTCCGTTGCGGTTGCGGAAGGCTGGGGGAAGAAAGGGAAGCAGGTTAGGGGGGGCAGTCGTTCACTGAAGGTATTGCAAGTCCAGCCCTCCTGAAGATACTCCCTTCCTACCAAAGAACCAGTTGTCCCAAGAAAATTAGACTCCTGTTTCTTTGTGTGTTTGTGTGTATGTGTGTGTGTGTGTGTGTGCGTGCGCGCGCACGGCCCACAGGGCTCAAGACAGGTGTGTGGGGGTGGTAGGGAGGTGGGACAGGAGCCCTGGTGACACAGTGGTCAGCTGCTAACCCAAAGGTTGGTGGTTTGAATCCACCAGCCGCTGCGGGTGAGGAAGACGTGACAGTCTGCTTCCATGAAGATTTACAGCTTTGGAAACCCTACGGGGCAGTTCTGTTTTGTCCTAGAATTGACTGGACAGCAACGGGTTTGGTTTTGGGGGGATGGAGGCCTCTAGGAGCCAAGTGTCCTGTAGCTGGGCCATGGGGCGTGGGGTGGGGGTGGGAGGAGGAACCCGGATAAAAGTGCAGCAATTGGATGACGGCTCAGAGAGTGGCTGGAGGGGCCTGGATGCCAGGATTGGGAAACGGTCGGAATTTATCTCAATTCTGGGTGCGGGGGAATGTACCCTGAAGTGCCCCTCCCATTGCTCTGCCTCCTGGTGGTCGTAGTATACGTGAAAGATTCACTCCTAGCCTGCGCTTGTGATGGACCCCGTGCCTTGGCACCACTGAGGAAAGGTTGAAGATTAGGGGTTAGGGTGGGCACAGGGACATGAAGCTTCGTTCGCCCTTTCTCCATGTCGCTCTAGCGATGTAGCATGGCAGCTCACATCTCAGTTCATCTACTCGCTTCCCAGGGCCTTGTCACTTGATGAGCCACACGGTTAGCTGCTTCTGGTTCCTTTTGTAGCCCCTTCAAGTTCAGAATGTAAGCAAAGAATCCCATTAAAAGGTAGGTAAGTTTTTGTTAGTCTTACTGGCGAAAGTGCGGCGGCCATTGTTGAATGGAGCGAGTAGATGAGCACAGTTCTGAGCCTTCCATTCACAACGCCACCTCTGCCACCGCTGGCCAAGTGCCGGGCCCAGTTCTCGGGTTCCCCTGGTAACGACGTCCTTCTTTGGTTTTTAGCTCCGCCTTCTCCCGGTCGTAGGACTGGCTCTGGAAGTATGGCGAAAGTGCGGAGACCAATACTAAGCGATTGGATTAAATACGTGAAGGGCGTGGCTTAAACTAGCCCCGGGTCGCTACAAGCACCCGCTACTTTGGTTGGCAGATTCGTCGCTCACGTGGGACATTTCTTCTCACGGTTAAAAAAACACTAAGGATATGCTATCTTTCTGGGTTTGTGCTTGCTTTATCATATAGTATTAATTTATATCTTAAGCAATGCTATCCAAGTACAGAGAAATACCGATGAAACTGCAGTCTGCAAGTGGTAGGCTAGAGACTAGCAAGGGGGCTTGGGCTTCATCTCAAGGCAGCGGATCCCCCCTCGTCCGCATCCATCACCAATATTTATATTCAACAGAACTCCTGTTGCCTTTCAACTTCTCCATCCTTTTGCCTCTATCTTTATCAG
The DNA here is from genome assembly GCF_000298275.1 of Orycteropus afer afer. Lineage (NCBI taxonomy): Eukaryota > Metazoa > Chordata > Mammalia > Tubulidentata > Orycteropodidae > Orycteropus > Orycteropus afer. The sequence goes on along the minus strand of NW_006921686.1, from coordinate 4,853,430 downwards.
TTAGCCTAACCCCGCCAAACAGATGTTTTTATTTCTATCAACTCCATTCCCTTGTCAGCCACCTGGGCTCGTGACAAATGAGTGCGAGTACGAACATTAGGCGGGGGGTTGGGGGTGGGGTTCAGGTTCGCGCTTGCGCGCTGCTCTGGGAGACGGCGTCCGTCTCGCCCCGCCTCTCACATTCTGCAGTTCTTGCTCTGCAGATTCACTGCTCACGCTTTTTTTCTCCGTGTCTTTCTGCTCTTTGTTTTTCCCTCCACGTCATCTGAGAACCAATTCTACCTGAAAGTAGCTTAAATTGATTTTCTGCTTCTCTTAGTAGACAACAAGCTCACCGGGCTTTAGCGAAAGTGCGGCTGCGGACGAGCAGGGGCGCTTGGGCTCCCGGCGGCGACGACTACGACGACGAGGAGAGTGGACGGAGGCGGCGCCTGAAGCAGCGGCGGAGCCCATGCCCCGGGACGGCGGGCGGACCCGGAGAGACAAGCCCGGGGCCCGGGGCATGTCCCCGGGGCCCCCGTGAGGAGGCGGCGGCGGCGGCGGAGATGGAACTCCCGCCGCAGGAGGTGCCGCCCGGGCCGGGCGCGGACGGCGACGCCGAGGCGGCCCCTGCCGAGGCTCGGCCCCCCAGTCCCGCATCGCCCCCAGCCGACGGTCGCCTCAAGGCTGCAGCCAAGCGCGTCACGTTCCCTTCCGACGAGGATATCGTGTCCGGCGCGGTGGAGCCCAAAGATCCCTGGAGACACGGTAGCAACGGCGGGGGCGGGCTCGTGGGGGACCTGGGTGTCGCGAAGGGTCAGTGCAGCGCTCGGCAAGGAGGTGGCGCTCATTAAGTTACACCTGATGATGACTACGGGAGACAGTTTGGAGCTGGACGTGGGTAGAAGAGTGGTTATAGGATTGGGAAGGTGAAAAGTAGTTGTCTTATGTCCTTTAAGTATATAGTTCCCCGGGAGGACAAGAGAGAGCGCTCACGGAGAAAGACTCGCTGTGAAAGGGCAGTGGAAATAGTTTGATAGGCCCGTGGGGATGGAACGAAGGTATATTGCTCGTCCGCAAGCTCTGGGTGCTGGTGTTGCTCGTTTTCTTGGTTGAAGGGAGAGAGGGGCATACACTGGACTGTGACTGTACAAAAATTGGTAGATCCTGGGGCTGGGAAAACAGGGTTCACTCCCAGAAAAGGAGCCAAGTGGGTCGGAGAGTTGGTGGGCAATGTGAGGGTGGGGTGAGATCCTCAGAGGCGGCTTTGGATCTCAGGAAATTCACTGGGTGCTCCCTCTTCCCCCACACACAAAAAAGGGGAAGCAGAAAGTGGTTGGTTATTCAGGATCCTGGCTATAGAAGGGGCTTCCTTTTTTTTTCCTGGAAAGAGTTGGAGAATGTTGTCAGGTCACAAGGGGAGTCCCTGGGTGGTACCAGGGTTAAGTGCCCAGCTGCTAGACTAAAGGTTGCAGGTTTAAATGTAACCAGAAGCGCCTCCAAAGACAGGGCTGGAGACGTGCTTCTGAAAGGTCACAGTGCGGGGCAGTTCTGCTCTGCATGCCTGGGGTTGCCGTGACTTGGAATCCACTGGGCAGAAACAAAGGATCGGGCAGGAATTGGACTTGCTGTAGAAAGGAGCTCTGGTGGCGTAGTGGATAAGGCATTTGGCTGCTAACCAGAAGGTCAGTGGTTCAAACCCACCAGCTGCTCCTCGGAAGGAAGATGGGGCAGTCTACTTCCGGAAAGCCTTGGAAACCCAATGGGAGTCGCTAGGAGTCGAAATTGACTCGATGGCAGTGAGTTCGGTTTTGGTTTTTGGTCCGTAGAAGGTGGGAGCATTAAGGAAGTTTGGTGGCTGGAGATACTGGGAGACGGGGTGAGTCTATTTGGTGGTTTGAGATGTTGGGAGACGGGTTTGAGATGTTGGCACTGAAAGGGCAGCTGGAGGAGTGTGTTGCACACTGGAGCAGGGGAAGCAGGAAGTTGCAGGTCTGTGGGCCCTTGGGAGGTGGATGGCAGTGTGAGTCTGTTCTCCGGAGGCCTCTTGGGCTAGAGCCCAGGCAGAGTGCGATCAGGCGGTTATGGCCTTTTAGAAGTTGGTCTGCTAGCCTTTCAGGGAAAGGAGCAGTAACAGTTTCCAGTCTGTGGGCAACGGGGGAGTGGGTGGCTGAGATCCTGGGGGTGGCTGTGAGGATGGGTAACATGGTAACTAACTGGAAGCTGAACACACAGGGAGTAGCTGTGAATGCCAGCTTGACTGGTTATTGTTACAGAGAGCTGAGGAGTTTAAGACTCTTGCCATTGGGAGCCAGCCAGGTTCTTGGGCTCTAGGCCCTTGGGGTAGGAGGTCAGTTTGGGGATGGAGGCCTTGGGAGGTTGAGATCAAAGAAGGGAAGAGTCAGACGGGCTCTGGCGGTAGCATGGTTTCCAGTCTGGGGCATTCGGAGCAGGAAGGGGGAGCGGCCTGGTCAGGAGCGGAGGCTCTAGGTCACATCCTGGTTCCAGCGCTCAGCCACTTTGTGACCTTGGGCTGGTCATTTACTCCCTGAGCCTCAGTTTTCTCATCTGTCAAGTGAGTGACGATACCCATGCTCCAGAGCTGATGAAAGAACCAGAAGCGTAGGACATGATTGGCCGGAGTGAGCCCGTGTGAAGTCGTAGTTGCTGTTATTATTATTAAGGCGTTGTTGGTCCTTTTGGGGGCCAGTATGGAGGAGCTGAAGATCTCTGGTGATGTAGTGGTTAAGGCATTTGGCTGCTAACTAAAAGGTTGGTGGTTTGAACCCACCAGCCACTCTGCAGCAGAAAGATGAAGCAGTCAGCTTCCTAAAGATCTACTGCCTTGGAAACCTAGTGGGGGTCGCTGTGAGTCAGAATTGACTCGAAGGCAGTGCCTATGGTTCGAGAGGACTTGGCTCTGGGGTTGGGGCCTGGATGATGCTATTGGTTGTTTCCACAAGAGGCCCAGCGGTGGTAGTCAGTTGTGGGGAGGGAAGGAGATGGAGAGGTTTGACCCAGGGGTAAGTAAAAAGATGGTCAGCTGAAGGAGCTGGAAAAACTGCCTTAGCTGGGCTGAGGAAAAGAGAGGGTCTGCCCAGAGACCAAAGAGTTTGTGATTTGAAGGTTGTGGGTAGCTCCCTGGGAAAGGGAAAGAGAGGATGGGCAGCGTGGGGGCCCGAGGGTCGGGCGGCGGGGGGAGCGGCGGCTGGATAGTTTGGCACAGGTTGGGAAGGGAAGTTTCTGGTCTGTGGGTTCCCAGGGGAGGACCAGCTGTTTGTAACCGGCTGTTTGGCTTTGAGGAATCCTCTTTCCTCTCTGAGCCTCCAGGTTTCTTTCTCGGCAGATGGAGGTGTTCGTTTCTGCCGGAGGGTGTTGTAAGAGTTAAGATAGCCCCTGTCAGGCCTTGCCACCTAGTAGGACCTCAGTAAGCAGCTGCTGTTACTCACGTGGCGGCCCTGAGGTGCGGACAGTTAACGTGCTTGACTGCCGACGGAAAGGTGGGACGTTCGAGTCCTCACAGAGGTGCCTCGGAGGAAAGTCCTGGTGACCTGCTTCCGGAACTCAGCCCTCACAGCCCCGTGGGGCGCGGGTTTTACTCTGATGCGCTTGGGGTCACGGAGCATCAGAACCGACCTTAGGGTAGCTTTTCTTTTTTAAATATTCTACCATACTTTACCACTCCCCAGGGGCTGAAGTATTGGACAGCCTTGGGGAGGCGGTGAAGGCTTTTCAGAGGAGGGAAGAATGTCAAGATAGAGGGTCAGTCGGTTGGAGCCTGCCTGGGAGTGGAAAGGAGGGCTGCTGATTGGTCTGCCCTGATTAAGGGTGGGCCTGGTGATAGCTCGCAGGCTGGGGTGTATCTCATTCCTGAGGGTTCAGAAAGGGGCACCAAGGACAGGTGATGAGGACTCCCACTCCAGAGATGGTGATCTGTGGTGGAGAGGTGATGGCATGGAGCGGTCAGTCGGTCACGTTCTGGGCCGGAAGAATTGGTCTGTCTGGGCTGAGGAGGGGCGTTGAGCTGGCCAGGCAGTGGGGGAGTTGCGTGGTCTTGGGCCTGGGTCGTGGAGGGGTCATTGGTGAAGTCAAGTTTGGGCGATGGATTCGCAGACAAATTGAAGGGCCTGTCAATGCCAAGGAGCAGCGGGGTGGTCTTTATGCCTGGGGAGGGCAGTGGGCTGTTGACAAGCCTTTGAGCTGAGGGTGGCCGAAGATTTGCCAGCTGTCGAGAAACCATGGTATAGAAAGGTAGTCTGGGAGCCACTGGTTGGGAGGGTGAAGGGTCTTAGGCTGGGCAGGGAGGAGTTGGCCGGTCTTGGCCCAGGGGTGGGAGACTGGTGGAAGTTGGGCTGTACGGCTCTAGGAAAGCATGAGGTGTGTGTGGTGTGGGGGGTGTCATCTGAGTGGGAAGAGTGACAGAAGAGGTGCTGTAGTGACGTGACCCCAGAGGCCACGGGGTGATAGAGGAGTTGGTGAGTCTGCATTGGGAGAGAGGCAATTCTGATGGAAAAGTGCCTGGGCCAGGAGGTAAGGAGAGCCGCAGGGCTGGGAGAAGGCAGCGCTCGAGAAGAGGGGGGCCCAGCCCAGGGTTCCCGCTTGGCTGAGCCTTGCCCTGACTGAGGGGCCGCTCTGCTGTGGAGGAGAAGGGCGGGGTGGCCTCTAGGGGTGTTGGCCTGAGTGAGCAAGCCTCCATCAGGCCCGCCTGGGGTTGGGGGATTCCTGGCGGTGAGAGCTAGAGGAAGAGATGGTGAGGGTCCACTTGGCGCCTCAGCGGGGCTTCTCCCGATTTCCATCTCACAGAGGGTTCATGTGACCCCCAGCACCAGGGCCTCCTTGCTTTTCCTCGTTGCACGAATGGCTGGCTCGTTGATGTTTGCATTCCTGTCAGTGGTCTTTCCCCCACTGGAATGGAAGGACAGACTGAGCTGGCCTATTCCCACTGTTTTCCCAGCCCCCTTGAAGGGCATGCAGCGATCGGGCCTGAGTGGGCGCCTGTGGGCACGGGTGCGGGCGTTTGGAAAGGGCTGAGGCCAAGGCAGGCCCGTGTGACGAGGGTGAGGTGCCCAGCAGCTGGGAGGTGGGTGCCTGGCTTCCAGGCCTGCCTAGCCACCGTGGGCTGGGTGGCCTCGGCACGGCCCTTGCTTTTGCCAGACCTTGTTGGTTCCTGTCTGAAAAGTAGAGATCATGTGCCCTGCCCTGCTGGCCACCCAGGTTGTCTGAGAGATTGGACAGCTGGGTGGGGGCAGGGGCCTGCCGAGCAGATGTGTGTGGATGGGGAAGTAAAGCCCGAGAGAGGCGGTGGAAATGGTGAGAGTGGTGCTCTCCCGGGGGTAAGGGGAGGGTGGGTGCCAGGGGAAGAGGGCTGGCTGGCTGCTCCAGGCCTGTCCCTCAAGGGCAGGCCTCAAGTCCTCGCTCCTCTGAGGGCTCAGGCCCTACTTGTCCCGGATCCCTGCCCCGGCCAAAGTGCAGGCATAGCCGAGCAGACCTGCTGGTGGGAAGGATGTGGCGTGGGGTTTGCAGGGTGCCCTGAGAGCAGCGTGTGATTGGGAGCACGTGACACTTGGCACCGTCTGGGAACCACCCCCCCATCCAGCTGATGACTCATTCCCACGCCCTGACCTCCAGCCGGGAGTCAGTCCTGAAATGGGGGGCGGGGTTGCCCACCAGGAAACTCTGTGGAGGGGACCCACATGGACAGCTGTCTGGCAGCCTAAGCTTGAGGGGGTGGGGAGGGTGGGGAGGGATGGAAAGAGCAGAGGGAGGGACAGTGGAGTGGTGTTTTGATATGGGTCCTTAAGGGGGAGGAAATGGCATATTGTTTATTGTCCCTGAAACCTGGGCTGCAAATGGAGTTCTTAGAACTGGTTTAACAGGTAGAAGTGTGCCTGTGAGGATAGAAAAGAGACTCTAGATTGAGAGAACCAACTGCCTTAGCGCATATGTTTTAATGTATGTGGTGATGTCGCTGGGGGTGGGGGATGGCAGTCAGAGTCAGGGACACTGGGAGCCAGCTGCTTCTGCTCAGGTATCCACCCAGGTCCCACCTCACCTCCTGCGTCCGAGTTTCCGCCCTGAGCAGAGCGTGACTTGGAGTTACTGTCCTCTCGGCCTCGGTTTTTCTGTCTGTGAGAAGCAGGTGATGATAGTACTTAACGCGTGGGGCTGTCATGAGGGTGAAGTGAGCTAATCCGGGGCCATCGTGGTGAATGCTTGGCACGCGCCCCTCGTTGGTGCTGCTCTCGCCAGCTCTCGGCCCCCACCTACAGCCCCTTCTCTGCGCTGCCCATTCCTGCCTGTTGTGGGTCTGCACTCACCTTTCCCGCCCACATCTCCCTCCGAGGCCCATCCATCCCTGACCAGATGTGGGGACGGGCTAGGACTCATCTCTGACAAGCTGGGTGACCGTGGGCAAGTTGCCCAACCTCTCTGAGACCAAATGAGATTGGCACCTCTTGGCCACCAGCCTGAGAGGCCGCCCGGCTCTGCAGTAAGGCTACCAAGATCCCACACTCAACATTTTTGCCCCGGTCTCTGTCTACCAGCCGACAGCTTTGGACAAGTTGTAGCTCCTCCCTGAGCCCAGGCTCATGTGTAGAATGGGCTCCCCACCGCAACCCTCTGCCCTGCTGGGAGGTGCCCAGGCTGTTCTCGGTATCCTCGAGTGGGGGCCGCTTGGGTCCAGCCGGGCCCTGAACACACCAGCTGCTGGGCTCGCCAGTGCGTCCAGACTCCGACAGCCCTGTGTCTGCACAGTCCTGTGGCGGCCCTCACGCTGCCCACTGCCAGCTCCGCATTTGTGTTGGTATCGTATTTCCCCCTTCAAAGGCAAAGACGGTGTGTGGCTCCTTTGTGACCCGGCCTAGGGGTGGAGCGCTCAGGCGCTGGGACAGATGTCAGGAGGAGTGAGTTTTTACTTCAGATCTGCACACCGTGTTGTGTTTGGGAGGAGCTGTGTTTTTTCTTTGAAGCTCCCCCGACACCCCCAGGCAGGCTCTGGCATCTGTCCAGAAGCCCCCAGGAAGAGTACACAATGCTGGTACTCAGTAGGGCTCAGGAACTAGTCACGGGATGAATCAGGAGAAGTGCACGCAGGTGTATGTGTTTCTGGGGGTGTGGAGTAGGGCTCTCGTGACCATTTCGTGGGGCTTCAGTGTTAAGAACTGCAGAGCCGAATTTGTGCCCTGGGCTGGCCTGGCTGTAGCCGAACCTCACTGTAGGGAGCCCACAAAGGAATTCAAGTTCCCAGGCCCCCACCCAGACCGTTTGGGTGTGGGGGCTAAGAATCTGCAATTTACAAATGCTCCCAGGCCCAACCTCCCACCAGCTTTGGCTTCCTTCTCGTCAGCCCGCATTCAGCACTCAGGCCTGAGACCGCGTTCTAGACCTCCATTCAAGGTGGCTGGGGTGGACCTCAAAGACTGGTGTGGGAGCAGACTGATGGGTGAGCGCTGGCGTGTCCGACATCCAGGAGCTGCAGAGATTGAGGTTGGGCAGGCGGCGTGCTGGGCTAGAGCCTCTGCGCCCGGGGGTGAAGCCCCGTTCTCTGGTGGCCTCATCGTCACCTGGCATGGCCTCCCAGGGCCCAGGCTCCGGGCCAGGTGCTTTACAGCATCCTCTCATTTCAAGCTCACAGCCAACCCGCAGGTAGGTGCTGTCATTCCATTTTGTAGATGAGGAAATGGCACAGAGGGGACATGATGTACCCGAGGTCACACATGGCATACCAGGGCCTGCACCTGTGACCTGTGCGTACAATTACGCGGGCTTAGACAGGTGGCCGGCTGCATCGAGTTGTGCAGGCCATCCTGCCTTTGTCTGTATCCGTCCTCTAGGGAATGGGGAGGGCAGTTCTACCTTTACAGGGTTGTAAGGGACAAGCAGACTGAGTAAAGGGCCAACTTGATGACACTCAGGAGGTGGCGGGAATTCGGCCCTTAGACAGGTTCCCCTGCACTGGCATGGTGTCTGAAATGGGGCAGGTGCTCGCAGTGCAGTCCTGAAGAAGTGAATGGGTGTCCTGTGGTGTTCATTCAATGTGGCATGATGCCACTTAGCCTCGGGCCCCAGGACAGCCAGGTGTTATGGACACCAGGGGAGAAGCCAGGCCCCATCTCTGCCTCTGTGGAGGTCATGGTGGAGTGTGGGAGACACGCAGTGAACAGTTGTAATCCAACCAGGGCGCCGAGGACGCTGAGTAGGGAGCGTGCCCGGGCCCTTCTGACACACAGGCAGGGCAGAGGCGCCTCTGGACAACACAGGGATGTCTGAGGCTAAAGGATTGCTGGGAGTTAGGTAGGTGAGGGCTGGGGGGAGAGCAGCCAGGCTTCTGGGAGGGAGTTAGGAGTCAGGGGTAGAGGGGAGGCTGGAGAAGGCCGGGAGACCAGCTGGTTGGCTGTGAGGAGCCAAGGAGGGTTGTAAAAAGGGGTGTGGTTTGTGTTTTTACTGTCTGGTGGGGGCACCTTGAAGGGAGGTGAGCAGAGAGTGAGAGACTGAAGGAGGCTGAGGTGGTGATCAAGGTGGTGATGTGGGCCCAGAGTTGCTGATAGCTGACATTTGACTTGATGGATTTATTCTGTGAATTTTTTCTGAACTACCCCCTCCCCCAGATCTTACCATTGCAAGCTTTTTCAGTAACACTTCTGAGGTGACTGTTCCCAGTCCATTGTCTTGTTTGATCTCAGAGCTCTTCCTTCTGCCCCTCCAGCCAGTCTGACTTGGCCCTGCCCAGGACATCCTGCCACTGGGTAGAGTGGGTGGGCCACCAGGGTGTTGGGTGGTGGGAAGTGGGTGGGCTAACTGCAGAGCCAGACCCAAGGCCTGTCCACCCCAAGTGCCTGAGGGTGCCGCTGGGCTCCAGAGGCCACTGCTCAGCTGCAGGCACCCCAACACCATGCACCCTGGGCCCCGGATACTGCTCCTGGCAGGTCTGCCCCTGATGCCTTGGAAGCTGGAGGTGCCTGCCACGGAACTTCGCCAGAATCAATTGGGGGCAGTCCCCTCTGTGACAGCCAGAGTAATTCTTAGTCCCCGTTATCCTTTGGTTATGTTCCCCTCACCAGAAAGGAAGGCCCAGGTTTGGGCTCCCTCTGGTCCCCGGAAGCCTTCATGGTGCCAGGCCCTCTGTGGGCTCTCCTGTTGGATGTGTTGGTGGTGAGGGAGGTACACAGTAGGCAGTTGAGTGAGTTCTCACTGCTGGCTTCCAGCCCAGCAATTGTCTCCAGGTGGGGGTGGAGCTTGGGAGGGTCTGCATGTGGCTTGCCTGCCACCTGGCTCCCTCTCAGCAGGAGCCTGGCTGTTCCCATTGGGAATGTCCTCTGGGGTGGGTGGGCGGCCCCTCTTGAAGGCTGCCGCTTGGGACCCATTGGGAGCAGACTCGTGTGGCACCTTCACACCCACCTTCGCGCACCAGCTGCCGTCAGAACTGCTCACGTTCTGTGCCGCGGGGCGGGGGAGGGGCTTTTGCAGAGGA
>NW_006921686.1:4799674-4843844 GCF_000298275.1 Orycteropus afer afer | reverse complement strand
CAGAAGGTGAAGGCAAACCCCAGGGAGGTGACACCGTGGCGTGGCGGGGCTGGCGGTAGTGATCACAGCACATGTGTCTGGATCTCTGACCAGGTCTGAGTGCTTGACTTGGGTTACTCTGTTCATCTGCATGTGGCCACAGGGGGGCTGGGCTCCCAGTGGTGCCAGGGCCTTACAGAGAGTTAGGGCAGGGGGGAGCTGGGAGCTGACCCTGTGCTCTGGTTCCAAGAAGCCACCAAGGGTCTTTGATGGCCGCAGGATGAAGTCCGTCCCTGAGCGTGTGAGAAGTCCTGCCCAAATGGACACCTGGCCACCCACCACTCACTCCTCTCCCCTCTGATGTGCCACTCCTCGGTCCCCTGCCTTTCCTAGTGAGCTCCTGCTTAGGCTGGCTCCAGCATCCCCTCCTTGGTGACGCCTCCCGAGTCCCCAGACAGTTCCCCATGGCACCTTCTTGCTTTGTTGTTATTTGTTTGGCCCCATCTCCCCCCCACTGGACCCAGAAGTTCCATGAGGGACTGTGTCCTCTCCCTGGCTCCTTGGGCTGCCAAACCGGGCTATACTCCAGGAGCCTTAGGGACACAGGGAGCCTCAGAGGCCTTGGAACTGTGGGGACAGGGGGCATGAGGAGAGCTGGGGGAGGATTTCGTTCTTGAATTGTTTGCATCCATGCATTCATTCATTCTTTGCCTCCACTTGGTTTTGCGCTGGGAGGGGGAGGAGCCCCGACAGCTCTCCTGCTCCCTCTCTGTCTCCGTCTTCCCCGGCCCCGCAGGCTGCAGCCATAGCCATCCTGAAAACACAGTTTACATCACGCTTTGGGACACCCCCTCTCCCCTCGCCTTTCACACTAAACCCAAAGTCCCTCCAGTGGCCTCAGAGGCCCTGCATGACCTGCCCCTGCCACCTTGCTACCACCACTGGACTCCGCACCCCTGCACTCACCGGGTTCAAGACACAGCGGCTTCCTCTGGGCTCCTGGCACACACAGGAGCTCCCGGCACCGTGGCCTCTGGGAGTCCAGCCCACTCACGTGGCTGGCTGCAGCGCCCTTTTCCAGGACCGACAGATTCCTCCTTCTGGGCCCTCTGAACAGGCCCCAGCGGATGGTTGGTGCTCCGTGTCCGTAGGGTGCTGGTTGGCTCTTTGACCCCCTAGACTGCAGGCATTACGATGGCATGGGGTGCTTGTTTGGGGCCATTGTATCCTTTGTCCCCCAGCCACGTGGCCCTGTGCCTGGCAGGAGCTTAGGGTTCACGAACAGGGCCGCTCCACACCCGAGCCTGCCCACTCTGGGTTGTCCCTGTTTAGAGATGGGGCTCTCCCCCAACACACACTGGGCTGGGAGCCCCAGGAGGCAGCGATGGGGCTGTCTGGATCACTGCTATGTCCCTTTCACAGCAGCAGGCCCAGCCATCACAGGAGTTCTGCGAGTTGTCCCACTAGGGTGGGGGTGGGGGTGGGAGTGGGCCTATGCTTGGTGGCACCATGTGTGACAGGGGCTTATCCTGTCTGGTCCTCGGGCAGACATCCTAGGCCGGCAAGTCCGGTGCGTGGAGCAGGCATCGCAGAGCTAGGCCAACTGATTGAACGTGCCACCACCAGCTGATGGATCCAGATGCCTTTGCTCCCTGACCAGAATCCAGGGCTAGCATGGCTCCTTGCTCTCAGGAGGCCTGCCGAGATCCAGTTTAACCTCCTTACTGACAAATGAGTCAATAGGCCAGAGAGGGGAGGATGGCCCAGGCCTGAGGCTCCCGCCATGTTCGCAGCCATGAACTGCTCTGGCTTTGAGGGGCAGAATGTGTACTGCAGATTTGGGGGTGAGCAGGTCTCGCAGCCCTGACTCATCATGTGACCATATTACTAGAGAGGACCCAGGCTCTGAGAGACCCGGGGTTCCAATGGCAGTCCCCACGGAGCCCAGTGACCTTGGTTGCATGAGTCATGGTTTCCTCCTCACACCCTCCTGGAGCTGTGAAGTCACCCGGAAGCAGAGTGGTGACAGTTACTAAGGTCCAGTACCAGTTTGCCGGCAGGGCCCTCTGAGTTTTTGACCTTGGAAACATGGACCTGTCATTGCTTAAAAAAAAAAGTTAGAAAATGTGAAGAAGAAAATAAAAATGGCTTGGTGTTCTCAGTGTCTGGATTTCTTCTTCATCCGCTTTGTTGTTGGGTGCCATCAAGTCGATCCCGACTCTCAGCGACCACGTGTGGCAGCATGGGGCTGCCCGCTAGGGTTTTCTGGGCTTTCATCTTGAGGGGAGCAGGTCACCAGGTCTTTATCCTGCTGAGCCACTGGCTGGGTTCGAACTGCCACCCTTTCAGTTAGCAGCCAAGCCACAACCATCACATCACCAGGGCTGTTTAAAACAGTTTTATTGAGAGAGTGAATTCAGATACCATGCAGTCTACCCATTTAAAGTGTCTTATTCCTTGGTTTTCAGTATACTCAGAGTTGTGTGCTCATTAAGTTTAGAACATTGTCCTTATCCCAAAAAGAAACTTGCACCCTTTAGCCATCATTCCCCACAACACTCATGTCCTCCCCTCCCCAAAATGAAAGCAGTCCCATTGCCTTGAGTCCTGGTGACCCTATAGGATGGTATAGAACTGCCCCGTAGGGTTTCCAAGCCTGGCATCTTTATGGAAGCAGACTGCCACATCTTCCAAGGAGTGGCTGGTGGGTTCGAACCGCCAACCTTTTGATTATCAGCTGAGCACTTAACCACTGTGCCACCAGAGCTCCTTTCCTCTGGGCGGCCTCTAATCTGCTTTCTCTCTCCATGGATTTGTGTATTCCAGGCAGTTCAAGTAAATGGAATCACATGATATGTGTTCCTTCGCAGCTGGCTTCTGTCACATGGCACAGTCTTTTCTAGGTCTGTCCCTGTCACAGTGTTACGGTGCTGTGTGTTCATTGCTGAACAATATTCCACTTTGTTGAAGCACCGCGTTTCATCATCCAGTCAGCGTTGCTGGACACGAGGCTCGTTCACTCTCTGGCTGTTAGCAATAGTGCTGCCGTGAGCAGGTTTCTGCGTGGCTGTGTGCTTTCATCTCCCGATTGCATGCCTGGGTGGGAATGCCGGGTCACGTGGTGGTTCTCGGTTTAACGTTTTGCCTGTTTTCCACAGCGGCTGCACTGGGGTACACTCCTGCCAGCGGCCCCTTCAGCCGTGTCATTGTCTCCCTGACTCTAGCCGGCCTAGTGGGTGTGACGTAGATCTCACTGTGGCTTTGATTTGTGTTTCTCTGATGCAAATTTTGAAATTCAGGTTCTTATTCTGAGTTCGGAGTTGCATATACACACTCTGGCAGCGAGAGCCTTCTCAGATGGCTGACCTGCGTCCCCCAGAGCTTGCCAGTGTTAAAATGCTGGCGTATCACCGTCTTGTCTCTCTTCTGGAGTAAATACTCGGCCACAGAGAGACAAATAAAATGGGACCGCACTGTGTACAGTTGATTAGCTTGACTTTTCATTTCATTTTATTTTCCCGTTTTTTTTAAGTGTGACTTTGAAGCCTCACTGGGCTGTTGTGATTGGTTTACCGTTTCCACATTGCTGAGCACTGAGGCCCTCTCCTGCCCTCGGTCCCATCAGTAATGCAGTGATGCTCATCCTTGCACATAAAGCTGTGTTCATCACTGGCACATTCCTCAGAAGACATTCTTGGAAAGCAGTTTCACCAGATTAGGGGATAAGGGACGTTTTGAGTCCTCAGATGCCATCACGGTCCCCGTCACCCTCGCTGTAAGCCTGGGGGGCCGGGCTTTGCTACCATTGTAGCTTTAGATGTGTTTTGTGGACGAATGACTGGTGTTTGCAGTTGGGGTGTCTTGATGTTCTGCATGGCGTCCGTGTGACGAGCCGTTTCCTAGTCCTGGTTCCGCGTTCCTCGCTGTCAGGAGGTGCTTCCCTGTGCCCGTTGCCCACTTTGTTTTGAGGTCCTTGTAAGGACTCCTTCACGGAAGATAGCAACTCTTTGGGATTTTATTGCAGATTTTTCTCTCATTTGTCATTTGCCGTGTAGAAAGGCATGGGGGTGGGGCAGACAGGACACCTCTTTCCTCCTTAAAAAGCAGCATTTTCTTTTCTGTTATTTCACTGAGTCTCTAGAGCAACGCACCTGTCTCGGTCCAGGCAGCCCCAGGGTAGAGCTGGGGGGCCCAGCACTGGGCCTGAATGGGGTACAGTGTAGGTGGGAGGGCCCCAACAAAGAGACAGCAGGTTACAAAGTGGGCCTACATCTGAATCAGAGCCCCACAGGAACCCTGTTTTTCACTGAGCACCAGGCCTAATGATCCAGTGAAGCTGCTGGGGCCCCCTCATCTGGTAGATGAAGAAACTGCCACCTGCAGCCTTTGTCACTAGCTGGGGTTGCACTGCTTTGCAGAAGGTGGCAGAAGCCAGGGCAGCCCTGTGCCAGGCCCTGGATGCCTCCACCCCACCACGGCTGCAGAGGCTCAGTGACCCTAGGAGCTTGGGTGTCGGCAGGAGCCCAGTTTCTAACTCCTCCCCTCTGGCCGTGGTCCCTTCATTTGGAGCGCTTACCCTCTAGGGGCTTCCGGGTCCCTGAGAGTCAGATCTGTGGCCCTGTAGGAGCGGGTGCTGCCCACACCTCCCCATCATCCTAGGCGACCCTCGCTCTGTCCCTGGGTTCTCTCTGGGGTTTCCGGCCTGAGTACAGCAGCTGTTTGTGGGTTACATGCTGCTTGCTGGCTTGGCCCCCTTTCCTCCACTGTAAACTAAGAGGGCACAGCCGTCCACAGTTTTGTTCACTGCTGGATCACCAGCACCCAGACCAGCGCCTGGCGTGGAATAGACACTAAATACTTATTTGAAGGAATGAATGAATGTTCATCTTTTGGGTCTCACTTAAATGTCTCTTTCTCTTAGGAGCCTTTCTTAACTACTCCCAAAATTTCAATTTGTGTCTCCTCTATTTTCCCTCTAAGACATGTTTTCCTTCTTATAATTTACCGTTTTGATTTGTCTTCCTAGCAAGATGCTCCCTTAAGGGGAAGATTCCGACCAGTTTTGTTCACAGCTGTCTGCCCTGCCTGGGCCATTGGTAAAGAATGAATGGCCCAATTTCCTTTAAGTGCTCAGACCGTCCATCCAGGAGGAGGTGGTGTTACCCACCTTCATAGCTGGGGACAGGGAGGATGGGCAGCAAGAGGTCGGGCATCCACTTTCCATTCCTGGAGCCTGTGCTGGGCCAGTGAGCAGCTCACGTTTACTTGCTTCTAGGATTCCAAATGAACCCCCCCCCAAAGCTGCTCTGTCGGCAGGCCATCTGGTGCCCCTGACCGGCAGCCTGAGGCAGGTGGCCCAAAATAACCCACTCAGTGCTAGCAGGGCTGAATGTCCTTGGAGGCCCCTTCCCCGAGCCCATCACCTACCTAGGAGTTCAGTGGCTGGGGGCGCTGGGTGACTGGCAGGCCTTTTTCAGGTACCTCGGGGCCCCTAGCTCTGTGCTGGATCCCTGGCCTGTTCCCTGTTCCTGCATTTGACCTCCACTCTGCCCTTCAACTCCCCAAAGGCACTCACTCTGCTCTCTCTCCTCCAGGCCTCGGCTCACACTGTTCCCTCGGCTGCAACACTGCTCCTGCCCCTCTGGTTTTTAAATTACTGTTTTTATTTTTATTTTTTTGGTTTGTAAAATATTCACGTCACATACATGTAAGTTAAAGTGTTACAGAATCAAAACCTGTGAGCCTCCCCCCTCAAGTTAAGATGAGGACCTTGCCATTAACTGGTACAGGGCCTGTACCTCTGCCCGGGAGGGTGGAGCTCATGGCCTTAACAGCACCCCTTGCTGCGGGTGCCAGTCAGTCCTTCTCTGTAAAAAGCGTTTCATCTCCTGTGAACGCATGTGCGAAAGTGGGGGTTTCGTTCCCCTTTCTCTTGGTTTCCTAAGCATGGTGTTGTGGTGTGAGTGGGCTCCTAGAGTACTCCATTCAATGACTGTGCTTTAGGTCGTCCCTGCACTGTTTGCTGGGGGACACTTGGAGGGTTTCCAGTTTTTCGTATTACAGACTTGTGCAGCTGTGGATGTTCCGACACACATCACATGGGATACGAGCTAGACTATCTCGGCTGGTGTGGCTGGTGCGGGTGTTCAGTGTTATGAAGTGCAGCCAAACTTTCTAAGTGGGTCTCCCTTCCATTCACCTGGCTGAGTCCTACTCAGTCTGCAAGGGTCTCCTTCCCTCCTTTCTTTCCTCCAGCAGATAATTTACCAGGCTGCTGCCACGTACCAGGTGCAGTTAGTTATGTTCCGGGGTGTACAGAGAGACTCATGGTCCCTGTCCTTGTGGGACCAGTGGTGTTAGATGTCCTCTCTTCCAGGAAGCCCTCCTTGCCCATCCTCCTGAGTTCCCCTGCCCTAGCCTTGCCAGCTCTGGGTCATCACTGTCTGGGGATGGGGTCTGTCTCCCCCACTGGACTGGGAATCCCATGTGGCCAGGGACCGGGGGGGGCGGTCAGAGTAAGGGCTCAGTTCAGGATTTGTTGAGTTGCTACTGAGATGCGTGCTCTTGAAGTAAGCAAGTGGTGGTAAGAGGAAGAAATGGATGCCAGTACCCAGACTTACTGGAGTTGGGCCTAGACCCCTGGCAGTCTGAACCCAAAGCCCAAGGTGGGTAGGGCTGGGGTGAGGAGAGGAGGCTATCACCACAAACGCTCATAAAAAGGGTGCAAAGCAAGAGCTGAGGAGGCCCTGAAGAAGTCGGGGTTCTGTGGGGTCCCGTAGGCCTGGGGACTGACAGCAGCAGTGATTATACTAGCTGGGGTGGTGGGATGCCAGATGCTGGGCACCATGCCAAGCACTTACGCCCATCACCTCACTTCCTCTGCACACAGTCCCTGAGGGTGGTAGGGGTGTTACCCAGTTGCCCAGTTGAAGGAGGACCCTGGGGGCAGGGGTGGAGCCAGGCTCTCTGGCTTGTCAGTGGTGGACGTGGCATTCAGCGCAGACAGGCAGCCAGCTGCTGCCGTCCACCACTTTGGCCAAGAGAGCCTGCTGGAGGCACTGGGCAGAGAGCTTGGCTGTGTGTCCATGTGACTGCTCGCAACTGAGTGGTGAGGTCGGGATCCTGACCCCCGTTTCCAGATAGGTAGATTGAGTGACATCGGTTATGTACCACCTGTGAGAGGGGAGGTACAGTCAGCCCTGGGCTTGACTCCTTTCTTGTCCCTGAGCCCAGACTCTCCCCCCACGAACTCCTGGAGAGAGCCTTCCTCTGGCCACTCTGGTGCTCCTGATGGGACTCAGGTCCTCACTTGTGCACACTCAGGAGCAAGGCAAGCAGGAGTGTGTGCAACCAGTGTTTCCTAGCCAGGTGACAGGGGATAGGTGGAGGGAGCTAGCTTGGAGACAGCCACTTGGTGAGCCTCTGGCTGGAGCCGGTGGTTGGTCCTTTCCCTCATCTAGCACCCACCCTCTAAGGTGTTGAGGTGTCGGCCGGTATTACTGTGACAGCAGCTACTGTTTACTGAGCACCAGCCGTGCCAGCTGTTGTGCACAAGTGCATGGTCCCAGTTGATGCCAGGGCTTCCATTCGTGAACTCCGTCATTACATTCTGATGTTAAGTCAAGTGTCTGTTTTTTAAAATTTTCTTTGTTAATGCTTTTCATTATCCTATTTTTATAAATCTGATCTTTATTTGTCCTTGGGGTTGGAAACATGACATACGAACATCTGCAGGTGAACACCTGAGAACATTAACATCATGTTCCATGCTGCAACATTAAACCAAAACCAAACTCCCTGCCATCAAGTCGGATCCGACTCATGGCGACCCCTCCTTGGGTTTCTAAGGCAGTATCTCGATGGAAGTAGATCGTCCAGTCTTCTTCCGATGAATAGCTGGTGGGTTTGAACCTCCGGCCTTCCAGTTAGCAATCAAATGCCTTCGGCACTGTGCCACTAGAGCTTCTTGCAACATTATACGTGGTACATATTGCTAATGGGAAGATACAAAAGACAAACCCAGACAGTCAACTCAGACAGTCATAAGCGCAAGTGTGGTTCACGCGGTTCTTCGTAACTCGACCACATTGTAAATCGGGGACTACCTGTAAGCTCCACTATCTGTAGTCTTAGATGGCTGCTTCTGGAAGCCTTTGTGTGTGTGTCTCTGTCTCATTGGCTTTGTTTTCCACATGAGAAGACTTAGCCAGCGAGAGCTTAGGGTCACTACCTGAGGGGGTTGGGCTGTTTAGGTGTCAGGGCCGAATCCCCTTGGGGCAATTTGAGGTAACGGTTGTGCCCATTGGGACGGCCCAGGTGGATTCTTCTTGAAGGGTCTGGAAGGCTGACTGGAATGGATGGGCGTCTGCTCTCCAAGGCACGTGTGCTCCTGCCCTGTTGTCTTTCTCTGCACACCCTTTGCTCCCACTGGACTGGCCAAGGGCCAAACAAGCCTGGCCAGCCTGCCCTGCCCAGGGCCTCTCAGTCCAAGCTCCTGACACAGGCTGTTCAGACATGCTTGACTAGGATTCCGTGTCCCCCCGACACCTGGGGCTGGACTGAGGCGTGTGTACTCTTATGAGGGTGGGGTAGTTCTCTGAAAAGAGAAGGGGCTTGGGCTCTGCACACACCCCAAGTAGCACCACCAAGTGCATGGTCTGATTCCAAAGCCTATGTTCTCAGCCACCACTGTTCTTTGTTGCCAAGGTAGAGTCACGTCACAAGGTAGAAAGTAGCCAGTGTCCTCACATGTCCACATCCCTTTGGGAGCCCCAGCCAGCCAGAGGGTCATGGCGCCACAGGGGAGTACATCCCCAACACATGTCCCCGTAGAAAGCCCTTGGTCAGTGGGACAGCCTTGGGCACGTGTTCTGTGGGTGTCCTGAGCCCGTCACTGCAGGATCAGGTGTGCTTCCTCAGTGGTGCCTTAGTCATCAACCAGCTTCATGCTCTGGGCCCAGTCCTGACCTGGGGACACAGCCATGGCCAAGACAAGCTCCGCTCTACCCTGCCTCCTGGGCTGGCTGTCCAGAGAGGGACAAGCCAGCTGCTGACAAGGTCATTGCAGACTGAGGGCAGGGCAGAGTCGATCAGCTGGTGAGGCTGGGGACTGGGTACCTGACTTAGGTGGGCTTTGGAGTCGCACCTGCCTGTGCGTCCCCCTCTGCCCTCACTTTGTCTTTGGCAAGCACTCCACCTCCCTGAGCCTCAGTTTCCTCCTCTGGAAGGGGCGGGGGTGGGGGTATCTGCGCCCCACACAGTGGCTTCGACCAGAAAGGTGGCTGAGTGTAGTGGTTAGAGTAAGGTCTGTGGGCGCCTCCCTTTGTTCACTCTGCTGCCTTGGTGTTTGGTGCCTTGTTTTCCCCATTTGAGAGATGAGGACACTAAGTCCTGTTCCTGGGGCTGGTGGAAGGATTGAATGGGGTGGTGGATGGATGTAAAGCCCTAGGGAAGGGTTTGCTGCATCAATAATGATGATAATGATTTATAATTAACTTGCCCATCAAACAGCTAGGAGCCCCGGTGGTGGCAGTGGTTAAGTACTCAGCTGCCACTCGAAAGGTCAGCGGGTGGTGGGTTTGAATCCACCAGCCTCACTGAGGGAAAAAGATGGGCAGTCTGCTTCCATGAAAATTCTGAAACCCTGTGGGACGGGGTAGAACTGCCTCACAGGTTGTCTGAGGCTGTAACTCCTCATGGGAGCAGACTGCCCCAGCTTTCTTTGCAGAGCAGCTAGTAGATTCAAACCACTGAGCTATTGGTGGTGGTGATTATGTGCCGTCAAGTTGGACCCAACTCATAGCGACTCCTCTTTGGGTTTCCGAGGCAGAGTCACTACGGAAGTAGATCGTCCAGCCTTCCTTCGAGGAGCGGGTGATGGGTTTGAATCTCCAGCCTTCTGGTTAGCAGTCAAGTGCCTTAGGCACTACGCCACCAGAGCTCCTGACCATTGGTTAGTAGCCCAATACTTTAGCCACAAAACCACCAGAGCTCCTTTCTGTAAAGAGTACAGCCTAGGATATGAGTTGAACATATACCTGAGGTAGATACACTCCTTGGAGAGAACAGTCCTGGGAGAAGGAAGGGCTGTGTATGCACAGGGAGACAGCTCAGGGGGCAGGAGTGCATGGAGGGATGGACACAGGGAAGAGGTAACTATCGGGAGGAAGTGGGAGGAGAGCTGTTGCATTGGGGCAAATTGTAGTCAATGTCATGAGAAAACGTGTGTGTGAACTGCTGTGTGGAAAGTGAATTTGCTCTGTAAATTTTCACCCAAATCACAATTAAAAAAAAAAAAACTGACATATAGTAAGTAAGTACTCAGTAAGTATTAAATGAGATCAGTATCAATTAAAAAAAAAAAAAAGAGTACATCCTAGGAAACCCTGTGAGCATTTCTGCCTTTTCTGTAGGGTCACTGTGAGTTGGAATTGACCCGACGGTAGTTGGTGTCCCGTAGCTGGGGCTTGAGCAGCATTGGCTGTTTCAGGCATACACTGTGAGCTCTGTGGCAGGCCCTCGGGCCTCTGTGACCTGCTTCATCCCGTCTGTTCCCCAAGACTTGGCAAGGTTCAGTGCCCTCCGACTGCACGTGTTTCTTTAACAGGACACTCAGGGGCGGGGCTTCTGGGAAGGCCGGGAGGTGGGGAGAGCAGGCCTGGGCCACCTGCCAGTGACGTACCTCTCACCGGAGTAGCAGGTCCTTCCCATGTCCCTGCCTGCAGCCCAGGCCCTGAGGCCTGGCGCTTGGCAGTGACGTAAGCCGCTTCTGCATCTGGCCACCTGAGCAGCAGCGCCAGCCCCCTGAGTCGTGATGCTCCCTCCAGGGGGCGGGAGAAATGCTCTGCTCCCTGTGGACGTGGCGGGCAGCATGGCACCTCACCAGCCGGGGCTGGGCACTCTCTCCCGAGTGCAGGACGCCCTCCTGTCCCTGTAACCATGGTGCTCTGGGGCGAAGGGACATGGCCTTGTGGCCTCCGTCAGCTCACTCGTTCATGCACAGGTGGTTACTTGAGACCCTGCAGTGATGGCCAGGAGCGTCGTGGACAAGTAAACTGATTTTTGCAGGCTGGGATAGGTCCTGGGAGGAGACAGGGCTCCGGGATGGGCTGTGGGTGTGTGTGGGGGGCTGCTGCTTTAGAAAGGAGGTCAGGAAAGGCTTCTCAGAGGAGGTGACATTCAAGCTGAGCCCTGACAGATGACAAGGCAGCTGGGGGAGTGGGGGAAGGGGAAGCAGTCACTGGGCCTGGAGGCAGGAACAGACAA
This sequence comes from Orycteropus afer afer, assembly GCF_000298275.1. Taxonomy (NCBI): domain Eukaryota; kingdom Metazoa; phylum Chordata; class Mammalia; order Tubulidentata; family Orycteropodidae; genus Orycteropus; species Orycteropus afer. The sequence goes on along the minus strand of NW_006921686.1, from coordinate 4,832,600 downwards.
GGAGTGGGAAGCCACTGTGACTGAAGGAGAGAGGAGGGGAGCCGTGGCAGGAGCCATGTCAGGGAGGTCCTGCACTCTGGTGAGAAGGTGAGGTGTCACCCTCCCTGCAAGGGACCAGCGTGCTGCCTGGGGGTCGTCCTCCTCCCTGCACCCTGTGCAGAGGGGTTGCCGTGGTGAAGAGACGCCGGGGCCCTGCTCAGAGGCAGCGCCTTGTGACCGGGCTGCCCGGGGGCGGGGATGGGCAGGACCCCTTCCCTCCCAGGGGTTTCTGTCCAGAGCAGCGCCCAGCAGGCTGTGTGGCTCGTGCTCGTCGCTGTCGGCCTCGTGGCACGTGGGCTGCAGTGGGACGGGCCAGACTGCGGGGGAAGGCGCCATTGCCTAAGCCCTGCACGTCTGCAGCTCCGGGCAGGCAGGATCTGCTCCCCCTCACTCCCCCTGAGCCGGCGGGGTTTGATCTCTGGGAGGAGTAACTCACGACTTCAGCCCCTTCATTTTGCAGACACTGGCAGAGCTGCTAGAAATCCCCAGCCGGGCCCCTCCCCTCTGCCCAGGCCATGTCACTGCCCCTCTCTAGGTCCCGGCCTCACACCGCCCCACCATGTCCCCGACACCATAAGGGAACCCATGGAGCACTGGATCTGTGCCAGGTCCTGGGGTGACCTCTTGGCCTGGCAGGGGAGAGGGCGGAACGCCCAGCGGCCTGGGCCGGCGTCTCTGAAGATGCTTCCTCCTGGAAGGTGGCCCTGGGCTGACTTCGGGGTCTCCATTAGGGGGCGGTGAAGGGCAAGGGACTGGAGGGTAAATTGTGTGGGCCACCAGGCCATGTCACCTCTCTGGATTCCTTTTCCTTGTCTTGGGTTGGGGACCTAATTGTTGTCGGCCCCGACTCATAGCGACCCCTCCTTGGGTTTCCGAGGCAGTATCACTACGGAAGTAGGAGTGCCCAACCTTCCTTCCGAGGAGTGGCTGGTGGGTTTGAACCGCCAGCCGTCTGGTTAGCAGGCAAGTGTCTTAGCCACTATGCTACCAGAGCTCCCGGGGACCTAATTTGTTGTTGTTGTTGTTAAGTGCCGTCGAGTCGTTTCTGACTCATAGCGACCCCATGCACAGCAGAACGAAACACTGCCTGATCCCGCTCCAGCCCCACAATCCCTGCTGTACTTGAGCCCATCATCGCAGCCACCGTATCAATCCATCTCCTTGAAGGCCTCCCCCTCTTTCGTCAACCCTCCACCCTACCAAGCATGACATCCTTCTCCAGGGAATGGTCTCTTCTGACAACATGACCAAAATAGGTGAGACGAAGTCTGGCCATTCTTGCTTCCAAGGAGCATTCTGGCTGCACTTCCTCCACGACAGATCTGTTAGTTCTTTTAGCAGCCCACGGTACTTTCAGCATTCTCCGCCAGCACCACAACTCAAAAGCACCAACTCTTCTTCAGTCTTCCTTATTCATTGTCCAGCTCTCACATGCATACGAGGCGATTGGAAATATCATGGCTTGTGTCAGGCGCACCTTAGTCCTCAGGGACCTACTTGGCAACCCTTTTTGGGAGGCAGCTGTGAGGCTTCAGTGGGCTCCTGTGCAGCAGGCCCTGGTCAGGGGGTCAGTAAGCGTCAGCTGCAGCAGACTCCCTGTAGAACTCAGGGTGCACCGGGTCACCAGGTGGGAGCCCCAGCGTCCAGCCTGGCTCATGCACACCCCTGTTCTTTGACGCCCTCCCTCTGGCTGCCTCTCCCTCGGGGCGGCCTGCAGTCATCTTCTCTGGTTCAGAACACATGCCCTGAGCACCTGTGCAGGCCAGGCTCCGGGGAGCCACATAGGGATGGCTGCTGCCCTCAGGGACTTCCTGACGCAGGGCCAGGAGCAGAGTTTGTAATTCAAGTCATTGGTGAAGAGCCTGCCTTGGCACACGGGAGTTGCCAGCCCCAGATTTCCCAGGTTCCAGAATGCAGCCTCAAGCCCTGTGGCAGCAGCTCTGAGAGGTGTCGACTCTTCTCCAGGTGCTGTTTTACTGTGAACATTTCCAGTGAGCGTGGTAGACCCACTTTCCAGCTGTAACACACACACACACCCCGCCATGCAGCTCCCCCACCTTTGTTTTATGACAAATCATCCTTATCTATCGTGTCTATAGAGTTTTCAGAGTTGCTTCTGAAACAGTGGGGACACTCAGCCCCAAAGCAGCCACCTTTTGTCTGTTGTCAACCAGGCCCAGGCCAAGACCCCTGCTGGAAGGTGGCCAGGCTGGGCCTGTCTCACCTCCCATCTGCACACAGTGTGTGTGTCTCCCTGGCATCCTGCGTGACCCCCTGCTTGGAGGAGGCACTGCCCAGCAGGGGACCTACGGGAGCCGGTGGAGAGGCTGGGCCTCTGGAGCTGCCCCACGCTCGTGCTTGTGAATACAGGTTCCACTGCTCCCTTTAGTCCGTAAAAGCACCGTTCACGTACGCTGTTATGCTCCTCGTGTTTTCGTGTAGAGGACGGAGTGTGGATTGTGTCCCATGTTGCCTGGGAACGTTCCACGGTGGGTGGACTAGGGCTCATTGACCATCCTCTGTTGGTGGATACTTGGGTTGGTCCCAGTCTTGCAGTTGTAAACACTGCTTCTGTTTTATACCTTTGTCAGTCTGTCTTTGAGATACGTCCCCAGGAGTGGAATCGATGGATCAAAGGGAATATATGTGTTTGCACTTTTGATTGGTGTGGCCACAATGCCTTTCACAGGGACTTGGGGTGCAAGCCTGGTTATCGGGCAGGTGGGAAACAGTATCTCATTGGGAAGTAGTTAAATTTGTATGTTTCTTATGAGACTCACTGAGTTGCATACACATCCAAGTCTCGGGTTCCCGCTTTGAGGAATGGGCTTACAGAGGCCCTGTTAGAGTACTGGATGGAGACCCAAAGGCCCTGAGGTGGGCAGGGGCCCCCAGCCAGTCAAGGCTTGGAAAAGGCCCACGAGGATCCTGCATCTGTTTTCACCTGGAAGCGGGGCCTTGGGCAGGTCCTTCCTTTTCTCTAAGCCTCATCTGGAAAGTGGGGGAGCTGATCCCTCTTTCTTGGGATGGTATGAGGCATAAATGAGGTTAGCTTTGTAAATCACCTGGTCTGGGACCAAGCTTAAAGTGGGGTCCCAAGAGTGCACAATGAAGGCCCCTAGCACAGCTGGCCTCCCTCCCTGCTCTGCTGAGCCCCCCGCTCCCCAAGGACTCTGGGGGCTGAGGAGGTGGGGATGGGCAGTGTTGAAAGGGGGTCCAGTGGCTGCAGTGATGGGTCCCATCCTGGGCCTCCGTCTCCTGAGTCAGGCAGTGCCTGTGTCAGCAGCCTTCTTGGTCGCAGGGCCAGAAATGGACCTGTAGGACTCACAGCAGGGAATGTGTAGCAAGGATGTCGCCAGGCAGGGGAGGGTGGGCAGGGACGTGACAGGCTGGGCAGCAGCGGGACACAGGGTTCATAAGGTGGGAGTTCCCCAGATACAGGAAGGGGGTTGGATGCTGGTAGCCCCATCTCTCTCCCCCCTCCGCTCCCCCAATCACAACCTGACCAGGGCCCACACAGGGAGTGAGGACACCCTCCTCCCAGGACTGTTGTGAGAAGGAACCGAGAGGTATAGGTAGCTGTGCACAGTAGAGGATGGGTGTCCGCAGAAGAGCCGAGCTGTTCTGATCCCTGGCGTCATGAGCCTCCGGGTGTCCACAGTCACAGGCTGCTTGTGCCATGGGCATCATTCCGTTGCTGCAGCCAGGGTGGGACCTGTCTTAGGTCCCCTTCAGGAATCCCCTGAGACTCTGCTTTGGGGCCTGTGGGCAGCCCAGGTGTTGGGGAGGGGCATTTGGGGAGCGCAGGAAGAAGCTGGCACCCAAGACAGGCATAGAATGCGTCAGGTCGGGGCCAGCTCTGTGCTGAGTGTGCCCAGCCGTGACCTCATCACGTGGACACCGCTCCCTGCCCGGTGCATGAGGAACCTTGTGCTGAGCAAGTGCCTGCTCTGGGCTCACCTGTCCATCACGGGTCAGAGCTGGGCACTCAGACCCCTGCCCTTCTGACTCCAGGCACCAGCCCCTTAGGGCGGCTTCCTGTCACCAAATATTTACTGACTACCTGCTGTCCATCCAGCACAGACCCTTCTGGGGCTACTTCAGTGAACAAAAGCAGTTTCTCCCCTCCATTCATCACACAAGTAGATTATGAAACTTGATGTCAGCTAGTGAGAAGTGCCAGCAAGAAACCGAACGGGGCGAGGGGTGAACAGTGACAGGAGGATCTTACGTGGTGGGCAGGGAAGGCCTCAGGACGTGACACTGAGCAGCGGGAAGAGGGCACCGTGGGGACGTAAAGCTAGAAGGGCGCTCCGGCAGACAGCGTGCACGAAGGCCCTGGTGCATTGTGTCCAGGTCGGGCGGGGATCTGGAGGACTGGAGCCGCCCTCCCCCAGACGCCTGGGTCAGGCCTGATGATGCACCGCTCCTGCTGCAAGCTTTGCCTCGAAGTGACACCCCATCCCTGGCAGCGTGACCAGGGCCCTGGGGAGGCGGAGCCCCGCCCACACAGCCTCCGTGCTGAGCCCTCTTCTCACACACGTGGGAGCTCCCTGCTCACATGTGCGGGCGCTGCCCCTTCTGGGTTCTGGTCACTGAGTCCCTCTGCCCGGATGCCTTTCCCTGCTCGTCATCTCTCCCCTCAAGACCTTCTCTGAGAGACTGTTCTAGATGTCTCCCTTCCCGGCAGAGTCCAGCCTGCTCACCTGTCCCCACCCCACACCCCTACCCCGTTACGGCCTGGTTATGCTCTTTCCAGGTGGGTTTCCCCGGCCACACAGGGCTCTGGGACAGATCTGGCCCGCTTGTGGGGGAGTCGGAGGGGTGGGAAGTGCTAGGCTGGGAGCTTGCCCCCTCACAGCCGGCTGCTGGCCCTGCTTCAGCTCTCAGCAGGCACCGTGCTAAGCCCAGGGTGGTGGCCCTGCTGGGGGGCAGGACCAGCTCCGGTTCTGTGGGCAAGCCATAAGAGAAGACATCCTTCTGGCCATCCTTGTCTTAATAATAGAGAGGCTGCTTTTCTGGCCCTCCAGACAGGCTGTCTAGCCTGAGGCCAAGGTCCTCAGGCCCCTAAGCCTCCAGGGCAACAAGGCAGATGAGCACAGCCCTGGGCAGGACCCTCCCTCTGCCCCAAACATCTGTGTGACCTTAGGAATCATTTGCTCACTGAGAGGCTCCCCCTCCTTGCACTGGCAGTGGGTCTTTGATCTTGACTCTGCAGGGCTGTGCTTACGTGGCCAGAATTTGAGGGCACAGTCACAGAACAAGGCATGCCCTACAGGCTCTGCCTCCAGGCTTCCTCGTGCAGGCCGTCCATCCAGGCCATCGCTACTGTCTTTCTGAGGCACAGTGCAGAGGGGCCTGTCCTGGTCGGTTAGCGTGTTCTGGTGAGGCCACACTCCACCTTCACAGCCTGGCACGGTGGCCAGATCAGAGCTCATCAGTCTGTCTGTCCACTCACTCGCCCTGTTTTGGTATCTTCTCTGTGCCAGGCCCTATACTGGGTGGTGTTGAGAACACAGCATGGACCATGACCAAGCCATACTGTCCTCCTGGGGCTCACAGTCAAGTTGGGGGGACACACCTGTCTCCAGACAGTGAGGACCCAGAGTAGGCAGAGTTGGGATGGGAGGGGCCAGAGGGCACCGGACCCTGCCTGGGGGTCAGGGAGGGCTTCCTGGAAGAAGGAACGTCTGAGCTGAGACTTGAAGGAAAAGTGAAATGAGAACTCATGATGCAGAAAGAGGAGGAGCAGAATGAGGCCCAGTGAAGCCCAGGTCACTTCTGGGAGCAGGAGGGCATCTGGCTGTGGCTGGAGCACAGTGTTCTGAGGGTGGGGGGTATTTGTGAGAGACGTGGGGGAGAGGCCCAGATGCCTGGACAAGGTTCAGAAGGGCCCTTGTGACTTGGCTCCCCTTGACTGCCTTGTCTCAGCTCTGGCCGGGGGAGCCTCAACACCTCCTGAGGCTTCGTGTCCCCCGGGTGCCCTTCCCGCCAGCTGAGCCCCAGAGTGGGGCCACTCCAGAGCCACCCTGTCTCCCCAGTGTCAGCACAGGACCTGGCCCATGAGACCTTGTGGGAAATGTTTGCTGGACAGAGTGAGAGGGAACCTAAGCTGGGATTCTCCTGGGTTCTGAATGGCAGGAGCCTAACTCAGGAGTGACTCACACAGAAGGGGATGTGTTATCCTGTGAAATGGAGAAGAGCTGCATAGTTTGGCTTCAGGCCTGGCTGGATCCAAGGTCTCAAGCAATGTCATCAGGACTGTCTCCCTATACCTCTGGGCTCAGCTTTCTCTGAATCGGCTTCCTTCTTGGGAGGCTCTGTCCCCCTGGTGGGTGCCAGGGCGGCAGCTCCAGGAGCGGGAAGCAGCCTTAGCTGCCCCGTGAGGAAGGGAGCGCCTCTTTCCTGGTAGATCCAGCCCTGGCCCTGGGACTGGCTCTGGCCGGTCCTGCAAGGATCACCTTCCTGTCCCCAACCCAGTCACTGTGACAGGGGCTGTGGGGCACCCTTCCTGTTCATCGAGCCTGTGGGGACGCTGGGCGGTACTCCTGGGCAGGCTGCTGGGGTGGTGCCGTGTGGGCGGTGGCGCAACCTAGCTGATCTGCACGAGTGGGGGCAGCCGCCATTCTGGACTCAGAACACGGCAGCCGAGACTGCACACAAGCCCGGCAGCGGTGCCTGACGCTCAGGCCCCTCCTGGGAAGCTGCTGCAGTGGGCACACCTGGGGGCAAGGGTGAGGCCTCCGCTCCCCTGAAGACACGCAGGGCCCTGCGGGCCTGCCCTCTGCCCTGCATCTTGGCAGCCTCAGCAGCCTGGTTGCTGGAGAGCACATTGCACAGACACAGAGACACAGAGTGGGGTGGGCTACCTTGTTCTCAGCACTTCAAGGCCACACGTGGGGAAACCCCGTCCTGTGCCGGCCAGGTCACCACTGGCCACAAGGTTCTCAGCCAGTCAGCACGCTCTGGCAAAACTGCACTCCACCTTCAAGCCCAGCACAGTGGATGCATAGGACCTCGTCGATCCATCCAGTCACTCACCCTGTCTTGGTACCTTCTCTGTGGTGGGTGGGTGGGGTCCCAGCACAGACCACGACCCTCCACGCTGCCCTCCCGGGCTCACTGTCACCAGACCCCAGCCTCAGTCTCCTTCCTCATCTGTCAAGTGGGGTGATAGGTGGGGAGCACGTGGTAGGCACAGAGTGGTGGCAACCACTGTAGCGAACAGTTCCCGGGGCACCCTGCATGCCACATATGGCTGAGGGCCCAACACAGAGCATTCCAGGCCCCAGAGAAGTGGAAAGAGTCACAAGAGGTCATGGCTGTGTGTGTGTGTGTGTGTGTGTGTGTGTGGAAGGGACTAGAACCCAGGCCCTCAGGTTCCAGGGAAGGGGGCCAGGTGGTCAGTATATGTGTAGCACTATGTACATTTTCTGCCTTGTGCACCCCAGGACCCTGCCGTTTCCTGGGTCAGCTACCGGGTTTCCAGTCAGCCAGGCTAGAAACCAGATTGCCCCTCCCTTGTTGCCCCATCCTGCCCTACCCCCACACTGACTGGGGGCAAGTCCTCTCTGTTTCACTGGCCTGAATCCTCGAGTCGCAGCCTTCTGCAGGAGTGCCCTCACTCACTTCCAGGAGTGGTCCAGACAGAGCTTGGCAAACTGTGAGGCAGCCACCTGTTTTTGTAAAGAAAACTTTTTGCTTTAAACTTTTATTTATTTTAGAATATAAAGAGATTGACTTTATAAGGACCAAATAATAAATGTCTTTGAAGCTTCTCAGTTAAAAGCCAAAATGGTAGCAACGTAATCATGAAGAAGCAGAATAGATGGGTCATGCTAAGATAACGAGAGATTTTCACAAATGTAAATAAAGTTTTATTAGAACACGTCCACACTCATTTGTTTACATGCTGTCTCTGGCTGCTTTGTTTACACAGAGGTGAATAGTTGCACCACAAGCCATAAGCTCTGTGAAGCCTAAAATATTTACAGTCTGGTCCTTTAAGGAAAAAGTTGCAACCCCTGGTGGAAGCATTCGGACTCACAGTGACCCCACAGGACAGAACAGACCTGCCCATAGGCTGTCAATCTTTAGGAAAGCAGACTGCCTCATCTTTTTCCCACAGAGTGGCTGGTAGGTTCACACTGCTGACCTTCTGGTTACCAGTTGAGCGCTTAACCACTGCACCACTAGGGGCTTCTCTGCACGTTCAGAGCCAAGTCCCACCTGGGCTGCTTAGTCTGCTGCTTCCACCCGCGACCGCCATTCTGAAAGGAGGGTGGAAAAAGCAGGTCTTCAAACCCGTTCAATCAAAGCAACATCAGAACAGACCCGAATTTTTTAAATTTGGGGGCAAGTGGAACAAAGCTAAAATGGAAACAATGAGGGGTCGAAGCTCTGGGACGGAGACTAGGAAGAGACAGGCCGAGTGAGCCATTTCTGAAGCCTGACGTGGGAGCCTGTGGGGAATGACACACGTTCACAGCCGCGCCGTCGGCCGCCATCTTTGAGCGGGGCGCGCGTTTTTTCAGCTCTGCCGATCAAGAGGTTTGGTGGCTGTGCAGCGTGCCCGCTGCCCTTGTTTTCTAGGAGGCTGAGTTTCTGGCAGGGCTTCAGCCCATCGTTTTTCCTTTCCTGATCCACCCACATTTTACACATTTGTATCCGTCCCGCTTTTGCTGCATTGGCTGTGACTGAACCAGGAAGAGCTGGTTCAAAGCCCTGAACAAAAGGACCAATCTTGGGGGGGCATGAAGTGCTGCCGCCACAGGACCCAGTGAGCAGGGGAATAGCAGGGTTTGTGGACTTTGCTGTCCCTCCCAGGCTGCTGGTCAGCTAATGTGGGTCAGCTTGTCACGTCGGAAAGGAGGGTACTTCCAGGGAGTGCATCTGCCCCCCAGTCTCCCTGTTAAAGGGTTAACAGGCCCCCAGAGGGACCAGGGATCTGTAGGCGCCAATCTTTTTGACTCTCTGCTGATTTTTGTATTGTCCCAGCCCCCTGAAATCTCCTGGGGCCCCCCCATTCTTCCAGATACAAATGCCTTAGAACAGGAGCAGATTGATCCTGTCACTGCTCCAGAGCCTGCCTTCTGACTCAGAGAGTGAAGTCCTCACTGAGGGCCACCCGCCGGCCCCCCATCATGCTTGCCCCCCCCCCACGCACACGTGTTCCCTCTTGCTCTGTGTCAGCATCTTCTGGGTCTCCCCACTAGACACTTAAGGCCCAGCAGGGCAGGCCTGAGCCAGGGGCAGGAGGTGGTGCCACTCAGGGGAGCCGCGTGTGTCTGAACAGGGCCAGAACCCAGCTCGGTTGTTGGGGCCTCTGGGATCGGCCCACCCGCCCTTTGCCACCACGCCTGGCTCCTTTCTCTTTATCCACAATCACAAATGAAATGGCACCCGCATTGCAGACTGTGGCTGTTCGGGGTGTGGCTCTCATCAGAATCACCTGGGGTCTCAAAACCTGGCCTCTGGGCTCCAGTGGGACCTCCCACTTGGTCTGGCTCTCTGAGGGCTGGCGTGTCGTGGTCCCTGTTTTACCTGGTAGACTCAAGCCAGGCGGGGATGACGGCTCTGGTCCCGCCTCTGGGCCTGTCTGGACACCCCCTCCCTGCAGGGAACCCCTTTAGCTTGTCAGCTGCCACCTGGCCGCCCCCCACCCCTCAGCACTGCTGCTTCCTGAGGTCACTTCCCCTGGGATGGCTGTCTGTCTCCCGCTAGCACCAGGCTGCCAGGCTCAGCCTGAGTCACCGCAGCCCCTGCCACCCAACCTGTTTTTGCATTTCAAAGGTCTGTTGCACCTGTGTGCTGACAAGAGCAAGCGACAGGCCTCTGTCTCTGCCTGTCACCTGATGCCTGGTGTCAAGTTTCTTTTTGTCCCTTTGTCAGGGACAGTGACGTGGGGGGAGGCTGTTTGCTGAGGAGACATTTGCACTGCCAGCCCCATGGCCCTCTCCCTGGGGACTGGAGAGCCGCACCCCTGCAGTGAGACGAGCCAGCTGCCTCACGGCACTGTCCCTCCTTGTGGCTCTCCTCCTCCCCGCAGCTTTGCACCCCCTAGAGCCCAGGGACCCCGTGGCTGGCCTCTGCCCGGCCTAGTCAGGGTTGTGTGGGAATGAAGGCGACCCCGGGCGCCAGTGTGCGCCCCAGTTCTGCCACTTCTTGGCAGGTGGTTTCCCTCTGGGAGCCGGCTCCCCCAGTCCATGAGACGGGGGGGTGATTGATTAAGCCGGTCCCGTTGGGTAGCAGAGTAGGCCATGGCAGGACTGTACCCCTTCAAGTGCCCTGCTGGGAACTTGGACAGTCCTTAGCATTGTGCCTTACACAGGGGAAGTCCTCAGTATGTGGAAGCGGCCACTGCCACCATCTCCACCACCACCACCTTCCTCCAGGGTGTCTCCTGCTGAGACCACTCCGGCCCCGGTGCTGTCGTGCCAGCCGCTTAGCTGGTGCCTCCCGGGCCTTATCTCCTGACACCACCCATGTCCCTTTCAAAGCTGGGAAGTGTTTGCTGCTGTGCTTATTGCAGCCTCAGCAGGATGAGGCCGCAATGTTGTTGTTGTTGTTGTTGTTGTTGTTGTTGTTAAGTGCCGTCGAGTCATTTCCGACTCATAGCGACCCCATGCACAACAGAACGAAACACTGCCCGATCCCACGCCAGCCCCACAATCCCTGCTATACTTGAGCCCATCATCGTAGCCACCGTATCAATCCATCACCTTGAAGGCCTCCCCCTCTTTCGTTGACCCTCCACCCTACCAAGCATGACCTGCCCCTGTACCTCAGTTCCCCCCCTCTGTGGTAGAAATGTATCTACTTTATAGAAGTGTTCATGGAATTGAACACATATTACATAGGAAGTGCTTGGGGCAGCAGCTTGCCCAGGATCCAAAAAAAGAAAAAACAACTAAACTCACTGCCATTGAAATGTTAGGCATTATTATAAATGTTATTTCTCTCAACTGCCAGTACTGCTATCTCCTTGTCCTTTTTCTCTTAATTTTTTATCGTCAAATTTGTCTCATTGTTACAAGGTACTATTTGTGAAATCCCGGGCTTGATGTGCTAGTTCTTATCACTTCATAATGAAATAAATATGTAATGGTTGAAATTCGTTCGTTCACAAGCCACCCAGCACTCTCTGCTGTGTCTCCAGGGCTTTGGGAAACGCCGTGGTGCTGGGGGGAAAATCGAGGCTATGACAGGGAGTGTCCACTCCGTGTGCCAAAGCCTGCACAGCATGGGGCGACCCCCTCAGCCCTGGCTTCCGTTCCTTTGTTCTGTTACCACTTCTTTCTCTAGGAGGGGTCACCAAGTTACTCCCTTCCCTCAGTAAACCTCACCCACCTCCCCTTAGTCTCAGTTTCCCCTTCTGTGAATGGTGGGCAGACGTGAGCACCTAAGGCTGGCCTCAGTCCAACACAGTGGATGCCAGGTTGGAAGGGAGTTCAGATGGCAGCTGTGGGTGGTGTGGGCGTTTCCAGGTTTAGAGACCCTGGGCCTCTGCCCACTGACACTGCCGTTGCGTCTGGGCCAGGGAGCAGCCACCCTGGACGCTGCAGGCCAGGCTCTAAGCTAGCCTCCTTGCCCAGCCAAGCTTGCCCCTAGGTTAACCTCTGATGGATAGGGTTCAGCTGGGGCTAGACTTTTTTTTATATATACAAAATATTTCAAACAGAAATAAAGACTAGTTCGATGAACCCCCATGTGCCCATAACCTAGCTTCAAAAACTCTCGAGTAATGGCTAGTCTTTATGTTTAAATCCCTTCACCCACATCAAACCTGCCTCCCTTCCTCTTCCCTCTCGTCCCTAAAAAAAACAAACCAAACTCTATGCCATCGCGTTGGATCCAACTCATAGCAACCCCTCCTTGGGTTTCCGAGGTAGTATCACTATAGAAGTAGATTGCCCAGTCTTTTCTTCCAAGGAGTAGCTGGTGGGTTTGAACCACCAGCCTTCTGGTTAGCAGTCAAGTGCCTTAGGCACTACATCACCAGAGCTCCTATCCCTGGTAAAACCAACAAAGAAAATTTCCTCCCATGTGTGAACCTTTCTTTGACTTTTTACAATAATGGACTCATACAGTATTTGTCCTTCTGTGATTGACTTACTTCACTCAGCATAATGTCCTTCAAGTTCGTCCACATTATGAGGTGATTCGCTGATTGTTCATTATTCTTTAATGTTGCGTAGTAGTCTACTGTGTGTGTGTACCATAGTTTGCTTATCCGTTCCTCCGTTGATGGGCACTTGGGTTGTTCCTATCTCTTTGCTGTTGTGAACGGTACTGCGATGAACACAGGTGTGCATGTATCTATTCGTGTCCTGGCTCTCACTTCTTTAGGATGTATACCTAGTATTGGGATAACTGGATCAAATGGTACTTCCAATTCCAACTTTTTAAGGAATTGCCGTGCTGCTTTCCACAGTGGTTGTGACATTTGACAGTCCCGCCAGCAGTGTATGAGAGTCCCCACCGCCCCACACCCTTGCCCGCAGTTGTTGTTTTCTGCCCTGCTGAACTTTGCTGTCGTTGCTGGAATGAGTTGGTATCTCTTGGTTGTTCTGATTGGCATCTCTCATGGCCAGTGATCTTGAGCATTTCTTCACATGTGTGTTGGCCGCCTGACTATCTTTAGTGAAGCATCTGTTCATATCCTTCCCCCATTTTTTAATTGGATTGTTTGTCAGGGCTAGACTTCTTGGTTTAGTTTCATCTGTTCCCCAGCTCTAAAAAATAGGGCCTGAGAGGAAGCTGCAGCTCAGAGAGTTGAGAGAGCTGCCTCGAGCCAGAGCTGGGGACTGGACCCGAGCCAAGCTCTTAACCGCAGCATGGGACGTATACTTCTTCAGGATGTATGCCTCGGTAGTTTTCAGATCCCTGGCTCAGCCCTCTGCCTGTCTCTGGCCCCACTATGCTCACACCAGACTTGATCGTTGTAAGTTGCAGGGAGCGGTATTTTTCCATTTTGCAGATGGGGAAACTAAGGGCCAGTAGAAGGAAAGGCCTCACCAGCAGTGGATGGGTGGCCGGGCCAGGGGCCTGTACCCCCTCCTCCATCCTCCCAGCCCCAGTGAGTGTGCCAGTGGAGGCAGGCCAGGGAGGCTGTGGCCCTGGGAGGACTCCTCTGCTGCCCGCTGAGGCCCCGTGCTCCATCTCCAGCCTCTGAGGAGCCGCCCCGACGTCACATGCCAGATTTTCTGGCAGGGGTGGTGTCCAGGGGTCCTTAGCACCTTGCTCGGTGCTGGCGCACAGGAGGCACCGGGAGCAGCGCTGGGCAGGTGGCCTGCGATGCCCTTCAGGTGAGCCGCCAAGCCGGAGGCTTCGGAAGCAGCGCTCCTCAGGCCGGGCCCTGGGTTTGGTCTCCGTCATCCAAAGCCGGTCTTCAGAATAGTCACACATGCTGAGAAGGAGCTCAGAGTGTCAGCAGAGCCTCTGAGCCTGGCCGCTGCAGCGGGGCATCTCGGTGACCGAGGAGCAGCACCAGACCAAAAACCCAGCGCCGTTGGGTTGGTTCTGAATCATAGGGGCCGCCGTAGGGTTTCCGAGGCTGTGGATCTTTACGGAAGCAGGCCGCCTCGTCTTTCTCCCACGTTAGCACCCAGTTGCCTTACCCACTGCCCCACCAGAGCTCCTTCAGAGCAGCACCAGCAGCACCTTGGTCACCTAGGCTTCCGGATGTCAGTCCAGATACACCCACCACCCACAGCAAGGTGCTTCTGCCCCCCCCCCCAGGACAGCTGACATCCGAACAGTGGACGCTGACACGTGTCGGCAAGGGTGTGGCGAAGCTGGGAGCCCTGTCCACTGCTGGGCCCGGGAAAGCAGTGCAACTGCTGTGGAACGTGGTTGGCCGGGTTCTTGCAGAGTTGGACCTAGAATTACCATGTGGCCCGGCGGTTCCACTCCCAGGTATATACCCAGGAGACCTGAAAGCAGGGACTCTAACAGGTGCGTGTACACCAGCGTCCCCAGAAGAGCTGTTCCTGACAGCCATAAGGTAGAAACATTTGCCCAGTGTCTGTCAGCGGGTAAGTGGATGAACAAAATCTGGTGTGTGTATAACTGGCAGGCCTGCGTTACGAAGGACATCCGTTCCTAAGCATCTTCAAGTCGAATCCGTAGTTAAGTGGAAATAGGTTGTTATTTAACCTCACTTTCGTGCAAGAAGAAGGAGCTCTGGTGGTACAGTGGGTAAGACATCTGGCTGCTAACCAGAAGGTCAGTGGTTCAAACCCACCTGCTACTCCACAGGAGGAAGATGAGGCAATCTGCTTCCATAAAGATTTACAGCCTTGGAAACCCAGTGGGAGTCACTGTCATCCAGAATTGACTCGATGGCAATGGCCTTGGTTTTGGCTTCTTGGTGCAAGTAAAGAAGCTCTGCTGAGGTGGCTAACACATCGGCTGCTAACGGCCGGTGCTTTGAACCCAGCAGCCACACTCCACAGGAGAAGGACGAGGCAGTTTACTTCTGTAAAGATTTTACAGCCCTGGAAGCCGTCCGGGGCCATTCTGCTCTGTCCTGTAGAGTCGCTATGAGTGGGACTTGACTCCATGGCAGTGAGTTTTTGTTCTAGTGCGGGAAAAAGCTCGAAGCCTTTCTAGGGCTGTAACAGCTCCAGGCGCAGTGAGGGAAGGGGATTGTGGTGAATTTGTTGCCAGTAGGGGTTGGTTCATTCTTTTCAAAGTAAGGACAAATTGACATGACATTGAGGGGCAAGTACAGGTTGTCCGTAAGTCAAAGGTGCCCGGACTGGCTGAGCTCCCCTGTGGAAGGCGCCGGGGCCCAGCTGGTGGGTGCTGGCTGCATTGCCCCTCTCTGCGTCCAGTCTTTGCAGAGCCAGGAGTCACCGTGATCATGCAGTCCCCTCCAGAAAGGCCGCCACCTTGGACCTAAGCAGCAGGGCTCCCCTGTGCTGGAGACCCCGTGGTGACGGGCGCAGCCCCGGCCCAGCCCTCTCAGTGCTCCCAGTCTAGCAGGGGAGGCAGCTCCGCCACTGAGGCAGTCACCTGAGTGCAGAGTGACCGCCAGCCTTGGTTTCCCCCTAAGACGGAGCAATTCGGCCCTGTGATCCAGGGGTTGGGACACCCTGGGAAGGCAGTGAAGTTCTCGGCCTGTTGTGACCCTGGGGCAGCTCCGCCTGATGCCTGCTTCTCCCACAGCCTCTGTGCCTTCCATCCAGGCACCCTCGCCCTCCTTCCTTCCTCTCCACCCGCCCTTCTCTTCTGCCACCTGGCCACCCCCTTCTCACCTTTGCCAGCCCCAGAGGCTACAGGCTAGGTCGGCTTTCCTGGACTCCCACGGCTCTACCTGCAGCCCCCAGCTCCATGTGAGGGCAGGGCTGGTTCCACAAACTCCTGCATTGCCTGCTCCCTGCTCTGCTCTGAGAGCCACATGGGAGCTCACCTGCCCAGCCATGTAACGTATATGGGCTGATGCCTACTGTGCCTGACTCTGCTGCCGATACTGGACATGGTGGTGCCCAAGACTGCCTTCAGCCTGTCCTCATGGGCTCGTAGTGCAGTGGGGGAGACAGACCCATCCTTAGGCAGTGAGGAGCTGCAGTGGGCAGGGCTGGAAAAGGGCAGCCATAGGACAGTCAGGGAGGACTTCCTGGAGGAGGGGCCATTAGAGACAAACACCTAAAGGATCCCATAGCAGTTTGAGTACTTGACTATGAATGAGTCCTGTAGACTGTCTGGAACTCTGAGACTCATTAGTGATGGTAATAGCAGCCCCTGTGTGCCATGTGTCCACTTCATCCTTGTTGCATGTGACCAGGCCAGCCCAGTCTAGGGGCCCTTTACTGAAGTGTCTGCCTGGGGCCAGTGTTCTTGCCCTTTGACTCCAGGAAACCTGTGGGCCCTTTCTCAAACAAGGCAGAAGATAGAATGGTCCTGCCTAGAGAACAGAAGGACAAAGGAAAATGGAAAACTCAAGGAAGCAGTTGGTCCAGAGGACTGATAACCACATGAACGCCAGCCCCCTCTAACTGGAGACCAGAAGAACTAGATGGTGCCCAGTGATACTACTGCCCACTCTGACCAAGACCACAATAGAAAGTCCTGGTTAGAATGGGGAAAAGAAAATGTAGACTAAAATTTAAAAAAAAAGACCAGACTTCCTGTGGTCAGACACAGACTAGAGAAAGCCTTCAATGTGTGACTGGGGACTGAGGCCGCTCCCAGAGGCCGCCTTGCAGCCCGATGGCAGATGGGACTACAGAACAAAGAGCGTGCACGCTGCGCTCCTCAGAGGCAGCTGTACGGGACCAGAGGACAGCGTTTGCACAAAACCAAGATGGGAAGACACGGAGGGACCGGGAGGAAAAGGAGAGCGTGCTGCCACCCTGTGGGGATAAGCCACTGTTGATGCTCTCACCGACACGACACTCTGGTGGTGCAGTAGTTAGAGTGGCCGGCTGCCAACTGAAAGGTCGGCAGTTCAAACGCACCAGCCCCTCTGGGAGAAGGAAGAGGCAGTGTGCCTCCCCAGTGATGACATCCCGGGAAACCCCGGGGGCATTTCTCCTCTGCCCTGCAGGGTTGGGATTGACTTGCCGGCAGTGGGTTCCTGTTGACTGTGAAATGATGGGGTGTGGTGGCAGATGCCATATAGAAAGACTGTTGCCATGGGGGTGTGAGCCTTTGATGTCTGCAGTAACTGTCCCGTGATGGGGCTTTCTCTTGATGACAAAGCCACGGATCTGCTAACACCCCCCCCCCTCGTACGTTAATAGGCAGTAAATGGTAAATTTTGGTTAGTGGGGAAAAAAAAAAAAGTCATTTTTCCCTGTTCAAGTTCATGGCCTCTTGGTTGTCAGTGAACTTCCTGGCTCCTGAACCCCCATTAACATGGGTTTGGTTGAATGCCCTGCTCCTGTCCCCATTGGAGCGGGGGGTGGGGTACCAAGAGCATGAGTCTTTGCCAAAGGCCCCATCTTGGGCTGCAGAAGGGGCAGCAGACTCCTGGGAGGCCCCACCGCCCACGCCCCTGTCCCTCAGGAAGAAGCGAGAAGATGTGGGGGCCTACTTGATGGCCCCAAGGAAGTCTCCCTAACACCAGCTCTGACCCTGCTCCTCCTGCTTATAAGCTTCTTCCTCTCTCCTGGCCCCTTTGCTAAAACCCAAGATCTAATAGCCAGAAACTAAAAACAGACCACACCCCGTGACTGGGGCCGGAGCACCAGAGCAGGCTGTCACACAGTCCGTTCAGCAGGGAAGGGAACCAAGCTCAGAGCCGAGCTCAGGGACGGCAGCTGGCCGGGACCCTGGTGTGTGGGTAGGAAACGACCAGAAAAGGAGCTCGTGCACACGGACAGCTGGCCTCGCCTCCCTGGAAACGTCTGTGCGCGATGGGCTCCCCTCCCACAGGGGCCTGACTTGTGGGTTTGGGGTACAGCCTTTCGTTCATTCTGTGAACCACTGCCCTTTAGGGGGGAGTGCCCAGGGCCCAGCCTCTGTCCCCTACTGTGTCACTAGGTCAGGGGCCTGGCCCTTGGTAGCCGCCATCAGTGGTGGTTTGGCTTTTGAGGGTGTGCGGGGAGCAGAGAGTCTGAGTGACGTGCCACTGCTCAGAGGCCACTTGGGGGTGGAATTGAGACTAAGCTGTGTCCCTCCCCCTCTCATGGGTGGGCCAGGGTGTGGCCTGAGGCAAGGTGGAAGTGAGGTTGTATGCTTCCATCAAAAAAAAAATTAAACACATGGCCTGGCCCTGGGCCGGGGTGCTGAGGACCCGAGGGTGACGGAGAGAGGGTGACGGAGATAGCCCCAGCCCTGCCCTCCCGGGGCTCCCAGTCCAGCAGGGAGGCGGCTCACAAGAAAATTGCATGTTTGTGATCGTGGGCTGTTTGTGGGAGGTGCTCAGGGCGTTGGGAGAGAGTGGGCACAGTGCATGGGGTACGCCCCTGGTGGCTTGGTCGGGGGTGGGGTTCCAGGGAGCAGTGGGCGGCCAGGCCCGGAAGGGAGGACAGCTCGGTGGCCGTTGAAGGGGGCATGATGTCGAGGGGGACTGAGAGGGCAAGGAGTGTTGCCAGAGGCCTGGAGGCAGGAAGGGGGTGGGCTTGGGGAAGGCCGGCGAGGGCCCCGGGTGTGGGGAGTCACGGTGCTGGTCCTCTGTGCCTGCAGCCCAGAACGTGACTGTGGACGAGGTCATCGGCGCCTACAAGCAGGCCTGCCAGAAGCTGAACTGCAGGCAGATTCCCAAGCTCCTGCGGCAGCTGCAGGTAGGAGGCGGGGTGCGCGGGTGGGCAGTGGGCCGGAGAGGGCTCTGTCCTCCAGCCTGGCCCCAGGTGAGGTACAGAACGGGGGCCCTGAGGGGGCCTGTGTTGAGTACTGCCTGCAAAATCTTTCTCTTAATGGCACAAGTAATCAGGCTCTTAGAAATATGTGTAACCAGTTGCCATTGAGTGGATTCCAACTCGGCACCCCCAGAGGACAGAGTAGAACTGCCCCGTGGGGTTTCCAAGGCTGTAATCTTTAAGGAAACAGATTGCCTCATCTCTCTCCTGAGTAGCAGTTGGTGAGTTCAAACCCCCGATCTCTCATAAATACCTGCAAATAGCACAGAATTATATAAAATAAAAAATTCAAGTTGTCTGTCACCTCTAAGGGGAGCTCTGGTGGCGTAGTGCCTAAGGCATTTGACTGCTAACCAGAAGGCTGGCGGTTCAAACCTACCAGCCACTACTTAGAAGGAAGATTGGGCGATCTATTTCCGTAGTGGTACTGCCTCAGAAACCCAAGGAGGGGTCGCTATGAGTCAGAATCGAATTGAGGACAGTTGAGTTTGGTTTTTTTTTATTTGAAGGGAGCTCTGGTGGTGCAGTGCCTAAAGCATTTGACTGTTAGCCAGAAGGTTGGCGGTTTAAACCCACCAGCCACTCCACGAAAGGAAGATGAGGCAATCATAAAGACTGATCACCTCGGAAACCCAGTGAGGGTCGCTATGAGTTCAGTTGTCAGAATCATGCAGTGAATGTTTATACTTAAAAGTCTTTTTTTTTTTTTAATTTTTACTGTGGTTTGGGTGAAAGTTTACAGAGCAGATTATACTTAAAATTCTTAATTATGAAAGTAATATTCTCCGATTTTCAAAAGTTGAAATCACATGGACATAGAAAGCAAAATCGGCTCTTCTTTCCTGCCCGGGTCCCCCCGCAGAGCGCCCTGTTGGCAGCGTGGCTTCTCCGCTTCTCCCTCCTCTGGCCGTCCCTGTGCTGCCCGTGCACAGTGGCTGGCCTCCGGCGTGCATGGGCCCGGCTGGTGCCCGTTCCTTGCCACTCCTGCAGCATGCTTCTCCCCCGCAGGGCAAGATGCCTCGGTGCCTTCCCGTGTGTGCATTGTTCCGAAGTGTCCCAAGGTTGCTTGTTCCCAGGGTTGTTCCCCTTCAGGTCCGCTGTGAGCAGTCAAGTTCGCCCGTCTTTGTGCACCTGGGTTAGCAATTCTGGGGGGAGGCTGTTCCAGAAGGGGGCGTTGCCGGATCCAGGAGAAGAAGGCCTGCAGTGTGGCAGCCAGGAGCACAGGCCCTGCGGCAGACCGGCCTGCCCCCTGCAGGTCCTCTGACCTTGGACCAGGCTTGGGCCTTAGCCTCATCTGCCATTGGAGTTCATCACAATACCGCCCCATGGGTTCATGTGTGAGAAACCCAGAGAACTGGGCCTGGTGCCTGGTGGGGCGCGAACAGAACCAGGAGTGGCTGGAAGATGTTGGTGGCCAGGAAGGGACGCTGGGCTGGAGTGACAGGGTGACACCCTTGCCCTGACCCTACTCTCTGAGGCCTTGCATCCTGGGCTCCAGCCTCTGGAGTCCCCCCCAGCCCCCCATGGCCTGTGGGGGCCTCTGCCCAACTTCACCACTGGCCACTCTTCTCTCCCAGGAGTTCACGGACCTTGGGCACCGCATCGACTGTCTGGACCTGAAAGGTAGGTATCTACACAGAGGCTGAGTCGCTGGGTAGTAGGCAGGGTGGGAGGCTCTTTGAGGTACTGGGCTCCTAGGTAGTAGGCAGGGTGGGAGCCGCCTGCAGGTGCAGCAAGCCCAGGGCAGGTGGCAGGTGGCAGGGGCCAGGGACCCCCCGTTCCTCACAAGCCCAGAGCCTGCACCTCTGGTCAGCTGCCCTTAGGCACACACTCCCCTGGCTTAGTGTCTCAGACACACAAGCTGGCCACTCTGTCTTATCCAGGGGAGAAGCTTGACTACAAGACCTGTGAGGCCCTGGAGGAAGTCTTTAAGAGGCTGCAGTTCAAGGTCGTGGACCTGGAGCAGACGAACCTGGATGAAGATGTGAGCAGCCGCCCCACCCCGCAAGACAGACCTGCTCCCCAAGGCGTCAGGCCCCTGGAGGTTGGGGGGAAGGGGACCTTACAGGGGCAGGAAGCCCTTGGACAAAGGCTCGGGGATGGTGCACAAGCAGGGCCTCCTGAAGGTCACAGCAGGGACATTTGCGTGACCAGAGTGCATGCAGGGGGGCTGGCCCAGGGCTGAGGCCAGAGGAAGAGGCCCCACACACTGGCCCAGAGGTGGGAGCATTTGTAAACCGGGGAGAAGCAGGGGGAGGTGTGGGGCCCCTGGGAGCCTCCAGGACCCCACCCTGTGGATAACAGTACCTGGAGGAAGGGCTGCAGGAACACCTGGAAGCAGCCTCCCTGTAGGCCCAGGTGTTCCCACCTCCCCCACCCGGAACCCGGGGTCTCTGGCTGCAAGCGGCCCAGTGGGGGAGAGAGGCCTGGCCTGGTCGCGTGCACAGCACATACGTCAGGGCCACTCTGGGTGGCATCCGGATAATAGGCTGCTTCCGCCGGGAAGGGAGCAGTGCTGCCTGGGACCCAGAGGTCAGGCGGCACTGTGCTGCAGGAGCAGCTGGATCAGCCCCACCTCCCGGGGAGGGTGCCCCGTCTGCACGCACCCTTCTCCCTGGCCCCCTCGTCCTTGTAGAATCCTGTGTTGTGGCCACACGCCTCGCCCAGGGCAGCCTTGACTTGAGACCGAGTCAGACCCCCTTCGTCGTCTCTGCCCACAGGGTGCCTCGGCCCTCTTTGACATGATTGAGTACTACGAGTCGGCCACCCACCTCAACATCTCCTTCAACAAGCACATCGGCACCCGGGGCTGGCAGGCTGCCGCCCACATGATGCGTAAGGTGGGCCCCCCTCAGCCTCTGTGAGGGAGTCAGGGCTGGCCCAGGGCACCCAGCCCTTCGCTGTAGGCTCTTAGGGACTGGGCCCCAGCTTCTGGGCCACTGGGAAGCAGGGCTGTTCTCTCTCCCCCTCACCCTCCTCCCACCAGGCCCGCCCTCACCCCTTCTCTCCCTACAAGGCATGTGTTCCCTTCTCCATCATGTGCCCGTCCCCACTCCACATACAGCGATGCCAGGTCGGGGAGAAGATGGGGCTAGCCGGGGGGGTTGCCTGCCACACCAACCTGCCTCTCACCCAGGGGACCCAGTCTGGGGCCTTTCCCTCACCAGCCAGTGTCCCCAGCTATAAATCTAGATGACACCTGTGGCCTTGCTGACCTCTGAATGCAGAGGGCCGGTCCCCTGGGGCAGGGATGGCTGGGGCCAGGCCTGACCCAGCCCCACCCCCACTGCTCCCCACCACAGACGAGCTGCCTGCAGTACCTGGACGCCCGCAACACACCCCTGCTGGACCACTCGGCACCCTTTGTGGCCCGCGCCCTGCGTATCCGCAGCAGCCTGGCTGTGCTGCACCTGGAGAACGCCAGCCTGTCAGGGCGGCCCCTGATGTTGCTTGGTGAGCCCCGGGAGGGCAAGGGGCAGGCGGCAGCTGGGGGCCTCGGGGGCAGCAGCCTGTCCGCTCACTGCCGGCCCTGCAGCCACAGCCCTGAAGATGAACATGAATCTGCGGGAGCTGTACCTGGCCGACAACAAGCTCAACGGCCTGCAGGACTCGGCCCAGCTGGGCAACCTGCTCAAGTTCAACTGCTCCCTGCAGATCCTAGACCTCCGCAACAACCACGTGCTGGACTCGGGTAGGCCCCGCCCGCCCAGCACCCACTCAGGCTGGCCCCAGTCCTGGGCCGGGCAGTGCTAGGACACCACGGAGACCAGGACAGCCCTACCCCTACCCCCCGCCTCCATGCTCACGGTCTAGTGGAGGACAGACCCGTCCCCAGACAGAGATGACCCACAGTAGTCAGCTGGGACTGCAGGAACCCAGAGAGGGTGACTGGCCCAGGTGGGAATCAGGAAGGGCTTCCTGGAGGAAGAGCTGAGGAACTGAATAAACCATTAGGGGAATGACAGTCTGTGGGAAGTTCCCTGAAGGAATCAGCATTGTAGAGATGGAGGATCTGTCAGAGAGCTATTGAACATGTGAGGGGGGAGGGTGCCCTGGAGGAGGGGACATCTGGGCAGAGATCAGAGGGTCAGAACAGAAGCACCACTACTACTCACTGCCGTGGAGTCGATCCAACTCGCAGCGACCCCTCCTTGGGTTTCCAAGTGGTATCTCTATGGAAGTAGATTGCCCAGTCTTCTTTCCAAGGAGTGCCTGGTGGGTTTGAACTGCCAGCCTTCTGGTTAGCAGTCATATGCCTCAGGCAGTATGCCACCAGAGCTCCCAGAACAGAAGCAGCCATTTGCCAAGCCTGGGAAAAGAATCCAAACAGAGGAGACAGCAGGTTCAAAGGCCCTGAGGTGGGAACAGTTTGTATGGTTGATATTTTGGGGAGAAGCCATGGAGAGCAAGTGAGTGGGGGGCAGGCCAGTAGGTCCTTGTGACCCTGAGAGCAGGGTGAGAGGGATCTGGGTCTCTCGAGCAGCAGCCTCTGGCCTTTGTGTGAGGACCAGAGAGGAGGGCCTCCCCCGGTGGCCAGGCCCAGGCACCACGTGTGTCACTCCTGCCTCAGTAGATGGAGGCTGAGCCCATTCTGTGCCAGGCCCACTCCAGGCTCCAGGCTCCCAGCTGCAGGGAGACACCCCACTGTCCTCATGGCGCCTTGCTGTAGCCGGGAGACCCACGTCCAGTGACTGAGCTGTTGGGTCTGTCTGGTGGTGACATGCAGTGGAGAGACGGGGACAGGGAAGCTGCAGTGGTTCCTGAGGGCCAGCTGGCCAGGGCCCCTCGGTGGGACGGGGAGCTGTGAGCTGAGGGCCAAACTGGCAGGGAGGCCACTGTCCAGGCACCTTGGGAAGGCACGTTGCCAGCCAAGGGAGCTGTGTGTGTCCTGGCCCCAAGCAGGGCCAGTGCCTGGGGGCCAGGATGGAGCCTCAGAGGGGTCTGAGCAAGGCCACATACCTCTCCACCCTGGCCCCTAGTGTGTGCTCCAGGCAGTCAGTCACTCCCACAGTGATGTCCCCTGAAGAAGCTCCGGGCTGCGGCTGTGGCAGCTCCCGGACCTCGGGTGGGCTCTGACCAGCGATCTCCCCAGGGCTGGCCTACATCTGTGAGGGCCTCAAGGAGCAGAGGAAGGGGCTGGCCACCCTGGTCCTGTGGAACAACCAGCTCACGCACACAGGCGCGGCCTCCCTGGGCACGGCGCTGGTGAGTACCCTGGGCACGTCGCTGGGGAGTAGCAGGGGGCGGGCACACAGGCGCGGCCTCCCTGGGCACGGCGCTGGGGAGTAGCAGGGGGGCGGGCACACAGGCGCGGCCTCCCTGGGCACGGCACTGGGGAGTAGCAGGGGGCAGGCACACTGGTGAGTGGGCCGGGGGCTCGAAGGGGCATCCTGGCCCTTGCCCCCACTCCACCAGTCGGCCATGCGATTACAGCCTTCAACACACTCCTTCCGGTTGTCACATCCAGTCCTGCTCCTCCCACTGCTTCTGGGACCCTTCACTCATCACCCTGGTGTGGTCTCTCATTCTGCGTCTACACCGTATCTTCCTTGAAGAAAATAACGGTCCTTCCTTTTTTATCTAATAGTTATGTTTTCAGGGAAGACTTACCCAGCAGTGTAGGTTCCCACCCGGTGACTTCCACACTGATTGTTCACTGACACTGGTTCTGTTTTTCATGCACAAACATTCCCACCATTTCCGTTCTCGTTCTGTTTCCATTCATCTAGTTTCCCTGCCTCCTTACATTTTCATCTCTGTTTTAAGGTAATTAGGGACCGTTTGGTCTCATATTGGTGGTGTTTTATAGGGTCGCAGTACTTACAGGTGATAGTCGTCATTTTTGGAGCCAATGTGTTATGTAGCTACAAGGAGACCTTGGGTTAGTTTCAGTTCAGGGTTTGAGGACTACCTCAAGGCAGTAGATTCCAGGAACCCTCCAGTCTCAACCAGCTTGGTAGACGTGGGGTTTTTTTAGGAGGCATCTAACCCAACAACCTAATACATTGTTTGCATAACGTAGGAATGTTTTGGGTAATGAGTTAGTATTTCCAGAAGCCTTTGATGAGTTTTCCATCTTTTTTCTATGCAGTATTTTAAGGCTGAGCCCCCTGAGTCCTGAGGGAGGCGTAGGGGTGTGAGGCGCAGCCTTACCACCAGCCAGGCTGCAGGGAGGAGCCCAGGGCAGGCCCACAGCCCAGGCAGGCTGTGGGGTGTGAGCCTGTCTTGGGAAAAATCAGGGGGGGAAAATTTCTAAGCACACACAAGGGTTTGGCAGGAACCCCGGGCTCCAGGAAAAATCCGGGCTCCAAGGTAAAAATCGGTGTGCTCGCCTCTCTGTCTGGTTCTTCCTGCTTTAGTCTTCTGGGCCTTTCCTCCACCAACGGGCTCCCCCTCACTGTCTCCCGTCCCGCCCCCCCCCCAGCCGCACACTCAGAGCCTGGAGACGCTGAACCTAGGCCACAACCCCATCGGGAACGAGGGGGTACGGAACCTCAAGAACGGGCTCATTGGCAACCGCAGTGTGCTGCGCCTCGGCCTGGCCTCCACCAAGCTCACGTGTGAGGGTGAGGGGGCAGGCGGGCAGGGCCGCGGGCTGTGGGCAGCTGGCCGGGCGTGGGGCTCGTGGCCAGCCCTGCGGTCCCCCTCCCAGGCGCGGTGGCCGTGGCGGAGTTCATCGCCGAGAGCCCCCGCCTCCTGAGACTGGACCTGCGGGAGAACGAGATCAAGACGGGCGGGCTCATGGCGCTGTCCTTGGCCCTCAAGGTGAACCACTCCCTGCTGCGCCTGGACCTCGACCGCGAGCCCAAGAAGGAGGCGGTGAGCTGGGTGGCAGTGGCGCCAGGGGAGGGGCCCTGCCAGGGGGCTGTGTACCCGGGCCAAGCAGTCCAGGCGCCTTGGCGGGGTCTGGTGAGACCCCTAGCCAGGCCCGTCCCCCCGCAGGTGAAGAGCTTCATCGAGACGCAGAAGGCCCTGCTCGCTGAGATCCAGAACGGCTGCAAGCGCAATTTCGTGCTGACGCGGGAGCGCGAGGAGAAGGAGCAGCGGCTGCAGCTGTCGGCCTCCATGCCAGAGATCACTGTCACGGCGCCCCAGCCCGACAACGAGCCCGCCAGCCCCGGGGAGGAGCCCGCCACCGAGGCGCAGGAGAACGGGCCCCCGGACCCCGGGCCCGGCCGGGACTCGGACTCAGACTCTGAGGGGGAGGACAAGGAGGAGGAGGACCGGGAGCAGGAGGAGGCCAACGGCGACCAGAGTCCCTCTGCTCCCTGCCCCGTCCTGGTGCCCCCCACGGACTCCCTGGGCCCTGGGGACAGGACCCCCTCAGGCAGCCCCTCCTCCCCCACGGAGCAGCGCATTTCTGTGTCCAGCCCGGGCCGCGGCCACAAGGTGTTTGTGGTGACCCGGGTGGAGAGTCCGCCTGAGAGGGCAGCGCCCCCTGCCCTGCCCGTCCCTGGGTCCCCACCCGCCCCTCCCTCCGCCCCTGCCTCTCCACCAGCCGAGGCCATCAGCACCCAGGACCCAGGGGTGCCTGAGCCCCAGCCACAGCCGGAGGCGCCTCAGTCAGCACCACTGCTGCCCAATGGCCTCAAGCCCGAGTTTGCCCTGGCACTGCCCCCGGAGCCGCCCCCGGGGCCTGAGGCCAAGGGGGCCAGCTGCGGCCTGGAACATGGTGAGAGGCGCTCCTGGGGCAGGGTGGGCGGGGCCTGGAACATGGTGAGAGGTGCTCCTGGGGCAGGGTGGGCGGGGCCTGAGCACAAGGAGGGGCTGGCCTGGGTGCTGAGTAGGATCCTAGGCCAGCACCTGCCCTCAGGGGTCCTTGGTGTTCCCCGCTGAAGGTGCAGGGTACGTGGGACTGGTTACGGCTCCACGCTGCCTACCTGGATCCCTGGGGGTGGGGAGGGGCGGTGCCGTCATCCCTACCATCTCCCCGCACAGAGCCAAGGCCTCCCCACCAGTTCCCCTCCACACACAGCTAAGTCCCTATTCCTCCCAATATAGAGCTGAGCCCCCATTCCCCCCCAGAGCTGCGGGCCCCCCCACAGAGCTGAGCCCCTGTCCCGTGCCCCCACCCCCCAGAACTGAGCCCCGTTTTCCCCGCAGAGCTGAGCTGCTCCAACAACGAGAAGGAGCTGGAGGAGCTGCTTCTGGAAGCCAGTCAGGAGTCCGGGCAGGAGACACTGTGACACTTTAGGTGAGGGGGCGGCCAGGTCTGGGGGCACTCGGCAGCACCACCCCGTCCTGACCCGTCTCCCTCTCTCCTCTCCAAGTTCCTTTTTTTCCATCGATCTGCGATGAGCTGAGGCCAGAGCCATGAGGCGGCTCACCCACCCCAGCCTTCCTGAGGCCAGGACGCCGGGGGTGGCGGCTGTCCCCCCCCCAGCAGCACTGCACGGTGCCGCAGCTGCAGGGAGTGGCCCCTGACTTCAGCCCTCGGCTGCGTGTCCAGCTTGAAGACTCTGGGCTGGGAGTGGATGGAGGCACAGGAGACGGACGGGGCCGTGGGGCCGTGGGGCCGGGGCCGGCTCCAGCCCTGTCTGGAGGTCTGTTGTGCCAGGCTTTCCGGGGTTGGGCAGGCGTCCTCAGTGGTGGTGGGATAGTCTCCTGAGGCCCGGCCAGGCAGGAGGACGGGGGCTGTGCGCACAGCGGTGGTGGCACCTGGAACAGAGCCCGGCCCGGGGCGGGTGGGCGAGGGACGGCCGGACAGGCGGGGCACAGGAGCAGAGGATAGGAGCTTTCTTTTTTCTTAAGTGCAATAAATCTATCAGGGAGCTGGGGCGGGAGCAGCCAGGGTTCTGGGGACCCTACTGCCCAGGCCACTTGTGGTTGCGCCCCTGAGAGGCACTACAACGGGGGGGGGGGGTGTAAGGGTAGGGGGGAGGGGCTGCTCCTGTTGGTGCAACTCTGTTCACACCTTTTCTAATAAACTAGAGCGGGGTTCACTGTCCGCCTGCCGTGTGTGACCCGGGGCCTGTGGGGTTCACCATCTACCTACTGTGTATGACCGGGGGCCTGCAGGGTTCACTCTCCTGCCACGGGGGACCTGTGCGGTTCACTGTCCGCCTGCGGGTGACTTTTGGGGTTCATCATCCACGGGCACAAGCCCCCCCCCCCCCCGTGGGGGACATCAGCCGGTTACTCACCAGTGGTTCCCCAGAGGAAAACCAGAGGCTGGTGTGCAGGGGCCATGTCTTCCCACTGTTACCCTCCCCCCACCCCACCTTGCTGCCCAGGTGGGTGTGTGCACAGGTGCTGGGCACATGCCCCTTCTCTGCACAGGCACAGACATGCGCACACGTACTTCCATAGCCCCGTGCCTGGCCACCTGCCCTTCAGGGGGAAGCACCCCAGTAGTTCCAGCTCCAGGTGTAGGATCTCAGGTGATGGATGTGACCCTCGCTGACAGAGCCCAGCCATCTCCTCCCACCCCCGTCAGCCACCGTCCCAGCCCAGGGCACAAGCCCTCAGGGAGCCCTTCTGGAAATCCTGCCCTGTTTCGGCCTGGGCCTGGGATGAGCTGTAGCGTGTGTCCGAGGAGGGGCTCTGTCCTTTGCAGAAGGAGAACCACACAAGGGGGAGGGCCTTTGCCGTCAGCCACGTGCACACGCACACACGTTTCCTGTTCAGAGGCCTTTGCCGTCAGCCACGCACGCACACGCACACACACACGCACACACACGTTTCCTGTTCGGAGGCCAGTATTGTCCGGACCTGAAGCCTTGGTCAGCTTAGCCCCTGAACAAACCCTGAGACCTCTGCCCCAGCCTTCTTGGCATCTTTACTGCTCGGGCCAGTGGCTTTGCTCCTTTGTCACTTGCAGCTCCGAAGGTCCTCATGCCCCGGAGGACAAGCAGAGTCAAGACTGTTCAGGAGAGGGGTCTGGGAACCTTCATGCAGAGTAACCGCCACCTGTCTGTGGCGCCTGCCCTGGCCTGCGGGCAGCTGGGGAAGGGCCTGCAGCCTGGCCGTGGGCACTGGAGGGCAAAGCTCTCGTGACAGTGAGGCGAGTGTAGGAAGGGGCCCCTCCCGGGCTGCTCGGGACTCACGCGTGAGGATTGTCTGGAGTTTTGAGGGGCCACAGCTCCCCACCAGGATGGGGTCTCAAAGCCTCACTGCTCATGACCCTGGCCCTCAGCGGGCTGCTGGCCCTCGGCCGCAGGGCTTGGGGCTCTTGTGCCCTTGCACTCAGCCTCCACCTCCAGGCACAGCCAGTCAGAGGTTGGGGCAGGGGACTTAGTCTGTTTGCCCCAGGTGTGCCTTCGAGGAGCAGCCCAAGATTCTCTGGCTCCCGTCCTGTTGCCCCGCCCGTCCCTGCCTTCGCCGGCACTGAGAGGACTGGGGTGAGCATCGGGCCTTCCCACCTTAGGAGCGCTGGCAGCTCCTGGCTTTCCAGGGTCCAGCTTTGTGGGCTGGAGGCAGAGAGGAACCCCTTGGCCGCGCTGGTACTCACGCCCCTCTGCCTTCAGCCACAGGTGTCCCTGGGTCGTGTAATCGGTCACGCACTCAGCTGCAAACCCAAAGGTCACTGGTTTACACCCACCAGAGGCCCCTCGGAGGGACAGCCTAGCGATCTGCTTCCACAAGTCACAACTTTGACAACCCCACGGGGGGGGGGTTCTACTGACACTCCCGGCATCACCACGAGGGGGAGCCCGCGGCGTGGAGCAGATGCTCCAAGGGTGTCACGTTTGGTAGCCTTTCCAGAAGGCGCCTGGCCATTTCCTCACCGGACTAGAGCCAACACCACACCTTAACCATCTCCACGTCCTGGAGGAGAGCTTGCTTTTTGCCCAGGAGGGTCAGGGTCGCCAGCAGCTTCCCTCCCGGGGATTCCAGGCCCCAGGCCCCTTCCCTCCTGTAGCTCTGTCACTGCCGGGGGCTGCAGAGGTCCTGGACCCAGCAGCCAGGTGCGGGAGGAGAGTGGAGGCCAAGCTGCCACTTACCCCAGAACCACAGTGAGCAAGGGACACACATCACTTCCACCCCCTTTGTGATGGTTACAGCTAGTCCCATGGCCTCGTCTTGATGTGAACGTTCCACGTGGTAGAGGAAGCGTGAATCCTGGTGGCAGGGAGCAGCTCAGCCACCCCAGTCACTGACATCCTGGTTCTCTCTTATTTTGGTACAAAGTCCCCCAAAACTTGTTCCTGGGCAGCACGTGGTCAAAAGCTAAGATAAGAGGGGCAGTGATCTACCTGCTTGGTGCCACCTCCCTGGCGGCCGCCTGCTGCTCCTTCCTAAGACTCTGGTCCTGCTCCCAGTCTCCAGCACATGCCCCCTCAGTCTGCCTCCTGCAGCGCCCCCACTCCTGGCACTGACTCATTCTCAGCCTGAACTCTAGATGGTAAGAACGAACGAACCAGCTCCCACGGCACCAGCTAAAGGGAAGGGCGAGGAGAGCAATGGACTCCGAAGATCCCCTGCAAACACGCTAGTCAGACAGTATCCCAGGCTGCCCCTCTCCAAGCGCTGAGCCTCACCGGGCCTGCCTTCGGGGCGGGCTTGCCCTGCTGTTGGAAGGACATCTCCCAGCAGATTGGGCTTATCCCACCAGCTGCTGCTTGTTAGGTGCCGTCAAGTCAAACCTGACTCATAGCAACCCCTCCTTGGGTTTCCAAGGCAGGATCACTATGGAAGTAGATTGCCCAACCTTCCTTCCGAGGAGTGGCTGGTGGGTTTGAACCACCAGCCTTCTGGTTAGCAGTCAAGCGCCTTAGCCATGGAAAAACAGCACCTTGGTCCCGACAGTTCCCTGTGACAATTACAGGACTGGTGGTTGGGGTACTGCGTACACTGTGGCCAGGGGAGTGAGCAGCTAGCCCCTGACTGAATG
Organism: Orycteropus afer afer; assembly: GCF_000298275.1. Classification (NCBI taxonomy): domain Eukaryota; kingdom Metazoa; phylum Chordata; class Mammalia; order Tubulidentata; family Orycteropodidae; genus Orycteropus; species Orycteropus afer. The sequence goes on along the minus strand of NW_006921686.1, from coordinate 4,802,420 downwards.
CTCTGAGGGTGGGTGCCTCTGCCAAGCACAGCTCTTGGGCCCCTGTGAGAATGTCCCTTCCACCTTTGGCCCCGACTCCAAAGTCATTCCCTTACCTTCCCTCCACTGGACAGGGTCCAGCACGGCCCAGTCCTGAGGGTGTGGCTAAATAGCTGACCGATAAGGGGCTTGATACTGCCCACCGGAGTGCCATCTCTGAGGTCTCCAGCTGGTGTGGGGAAGGGGCAGGATGGAGCTGGGCTTCAAGTGCCCTCATCTCTGCCCCCCAACATCCCTGTCCTCAGCTCCTCCTCATGGGGCTGGTTGGTGACAAGCCTGTGATTCCTGGGTGGCCCTGGACAGTTACTTCCTGGGAGGCCACGCCGCCCACCCCAGCTGGCACAAGTGCCAATAAGGCCTAATTAAGCCATTACACTGAGGGTGGAGCAGCCTGCTGAGGTCACCGGGGACACAGCCCTCGGAAATGCCAGCCTGGCTCCCGCCCTGCCCACGGAGGCGCAGGGTAGGGCTTGGGGACGAGGACCTGGATTCCCTGAGGCCTGGCGCTTTCCACCTGAGTCAGTCCAGTGCACCTGTCTTCTGTCTCCCCGGCCTCCGCAGCCCTGCCCACAGCCCCTCGACGCCTGGGATGCCAGTGGCAAGGCTGCCAGCCTGCAGCCCTGAGGGGTGTGGCAGGTCTCACCTTGTTCACCAAGCCAAGTGAGGCCGGGGCATAAAGACCAAAGGGGCCTAGCACGTGATCGTTTATTGCACTTGAACCCTGAGTTCCTCACTGGTCCTGGACCTGCTCTCAGAGACCACCCCAGTCCTGGGGGCTGCTGCCAAGGGCTGTGTTGGGGCACTCGGCCATCACAGGCCTCACCCCAGATTCTGGACAATGGACCCTGGGCCTTGGACCCAGTAGGGGCCTCTGTGCCCTCATCTGGGCAGACGAGGAGTGACCGCCCCTGCTGCTTACAGTCCTGCAGGGGCCACTAGGTTCCCCTGAAGGGAAGGGCGCTCAGGCCAGGGGCTGTGGCTTGTCCCCCTTGGCCCACTCCCGGGGTTGGTGGGCGTTGCTGGCAGGCACGGAGGCGTGTCCTGCATCGTGGCCTGATGAACGGGAGGTGTTATTGGCTCTGTGGGCATGGCCCGAGGGGGATGCCCTAGCAGTGGCGGTGGCTCTGCCGGTGGCGTGGGAGGCATCCCTGGCAGGGGACGTGGGCGGGCTGGGCGGCTTGAGCGTGCTGACCGCGCGGATGAGACCCATACGGCGGCGGATGGAGTGGTCCAGGTTGACAGTGCAGCGTAGCAGGCTCTGCGCCTCCGCCACGGTGAAAGGGAAGTCGGCGTCCAGGAAGCGTTTGAAGAGCTCTGGGTCTCCGTCCAGGTCAAGCACGTTCTGTAATGCTTTGGTCATAGAGTGGAGCTCCCGGCTGTTGTCGTAGAATACGTCCCAGAGACGCGCGCCCCCTTCAGGCGCGCCCCCGACCTGCTGCCGGTCCTCCAGACACTGCAGCACCCAGCTGAGGCGGCATGGCCACTGGTTGGCGAGCACGACCCAAGCCACGGCCTGGCGCGGCGTGGGACCCACAAAGTCTCCCTGCTGCTGCTGCTGCTGCAACAGGCGCACGGTGATGGGCACGGTGTTGACGATGCGCCGCATGGACACCACGTTGTCGGGCACGTACTCGTAAAGGCAGTCGCTCTCGTCGTGCAAGCACAAGAGCGCCTCCTGGATGCGGCGCGCCGCCTCGGCGTCAATGCGGCTCTGCCCGCCCTCGGCGCCCGCCTGCATCTCTACCGCCAACAGCTTCGCGCCCTCAGCGTCCTCCTCCCGGCTCCTGCCCGCCGGCCGAAGCTTGCGCGTGATCTCGCGATAAAGCAGGTCGTCGCGGCTCAGCACGGCGTCGTGCAGGAACTGCAGCTTGGTGCGGCGGCCCATGATGGGCACTGAGAAGGGCAGTGTGACCGTGCGGTTGAGAAAGAGGTAGCCGTTGTCGGCCGTGCCCTTCATGCTGCCGGCGTTCTCAAGGCACGCAGCCAGGATGCTGGGGTCCACGACCAGGATGAAGATGAAGGGCGCGTGGCTGTCAGACAGCAGCGTATTGATGGCGTTGAGCACGCCGACTACGCGCTCCGGGTAGCACGTGTCCAGCCCGGTGACCTCGAGCACGACGCGCAGGCGCCGCCTCTGGTAGATCTCCAGGAAGCACAAGAAGTCTGTGAGCAGCTCCACCTCCTTCTTCACCTCGCACATGAAGCCCAGCTGGCTGCCGAACTTCTCGCGAGACACCAGCCGCTCGATCTTCTTCCGCTGGCTCACGAACAAGTGCTTGCCCACCGAGTACACGGCCATTAGCAGCCCCGAGCCCGACAGCGTGGTGGCCGCGCCCCCAAACGCTTTGAGCAGGCTGCCGCTGGCGCCTGCGTGGCCCAGCGCGTGGCCGTTCAGGGACAGGTAAAGCAGGCCCACGCCGAGGCCCAGCGCCGCCAGCAGCGCCACCAGCGCCAGGCACACGCGAAGCCGGCAGTGCCACTCGCGCTGGGAGAAACCCGGCGACGTGCCCGGCTTGTTGCTCAGCACCGAGTACACGCTGAAGGGCAGCGCGCCGTAGTGGTGGCGGATGCCCTCGCACAGCGTGGTCACCAGCCCGGCCCACAGCTTGTCCGTGCCCGCATACTGCCAGGCGCTGAAGCGGATGAAGAGGAACTGCACGTTCTTGCGCCGCAGGTGCATCTCGGTGATAAGGGGCTGCAGGAACAC
>NW_006921686.1:4793229-4799389 GCF_000298275.1 Orycteropus afer afer | reverse complement strand
AGGCGGGGGCGGAGGAAGCCTGGCTTGGACCGCAGGGAACCAGGGGTGGGCTGAAGTAGAGCCCCACAAGAAGAGGGGACCGGAGGGGTAGAGGAAGGAGCAGGAGGAAGTCCCAGGGCAGGGCTAGGGGCTAGAGGCAGGTTCGGAAGTCCCAAGGGAGGATGGGAAGGTTCTAAGGATGGGGCTCCGACGTTCCGAGGATGGAAGAATGAATGAGACGATAAAAGAAATGCTATGCAGCCTGGGAAAAGCCTGGGTCTTATTTTCCTGCCTTACTGTGACTCTTCCTACAAGGTTCTGCTGTCCCCTCCTCCAGGAAGGCCTCCCTGATCCCCCAGACTGGGTCAGGTACCCTCTGGTTTTCCCCATCCCTGCCCTGCCCACTCTGGGTGGTTGCTGCCTTGAGATGTGTCTTTCTTCCCTTCTGGACTGTGAGCCCAGTAAGGACAACTCTGGCTGGCTGGGTCACCACTGTGCCCCTCGGCACCGCAGAGGTGTGGGGTAATGTTTGTTGAACAGATCATTGTGTGACCCCTATTGCCAGCGGGACAGGATCCGTCTGCTATGTGCTCAGGGATGTTCTAAGCCAAGAAGCAAGGGTTCCACAATATTGCTTCTTTTCTCCCATCCTAATCTTTGCGCCCTCCCTTCCTGGGAGACTTGGGGCTGGCTTTTCTCCTCTGACGGTCCCGTGGTTCCTCTATACCAACACGGGCTGGCCGTGGCTTGCAGCGCAAGCTCACTGAATAAGCAGCTCAGGGAAGAAAGGCCACCAGGCCGACACTAGGGCCAGGCAAATGGGGTGATTTACCCCCAGCCCCTGGGGCCACAATTCAGACTCGGGTCTGAGCTCAGGGAGGGTTTGACCCAGGGAGAAGCTGCTGTTAAACATGGCTAAGGTTCAGCCAATTTCTTCAACGAACATCTCTGTTAGGTGTCTTGTGGGGGCCAGGCCCTGAGCCGGGGCTAAGGAGACAAGAGATGGACCCTTGGGGGGCACAGGCCAGTGTGAACTTGCAAGAGCCTGTAGCCTTAATGGGGAACCTAGGCTTTCTCCCTAGGGCACTGGGGAGCCATGGAGGGCTTTTGAGCAGGGGAGGGACAAAGGGAGATGTATATTTCAGAAGGTTTCCTTGGGGTGGGTGGGAAGGAGACAGACTGGAGGTGAAGAAGCAAGGAGGAGACTGGAATGGGAGCCTAGGCGGCGGGGAGGCTGTGGGCTTGGGCACGGACCTGGTTCGTGCTGAGATGGACTGTCTGAGCTGGGCAGGCTGGCCCCAGAGGCACGTGGGTCCTGGGGGACCGTTGGGCTGGGCCGGGCCCAGAGGCTGTTTCCCACCCCTCCCCCAACACAATCCTCACAGGTGATTTTGTCCAGCATCATGTGCAGACGGCAGCCGAAGGGGGCGTAGAAACCCACGGTCACCGGGACGGGCACGTGGCACAGGGTCTTGGCCAGGCAGCTGCAGTAGATGTCATCCTCTGTCAGAATGTCTGGGGCCGGAGGTGCAGGGCAGGGAGGGGAAACTGAGTCAGTGAGGCCGGCCTGGCACCACCCTCCTCCCCGTCCGCCCCCCACAGGCGCCTTCTGCCCCTCTCTGCACCAGTATCCCTGTGCCCCAACTTCCTGAGGGGCCTCCGGTCAGACCTTCTGACTGGGGGTTTCTGTGGCCACAGACAGTCTGCCCCTTGGGGTCCCACACGAGGAGCTGGCCCTAGCTCTGCCCGTCAGGGGTTGGAGATGGACTTCCCCCAGCCTGGCCCAGAGGCTGCCCTCGTCCTAAACTATCAAGCCTGACCACCAGCGTTGCTTGAACACAAGCCCCTCAGATGCCTAGGATACCACTGTCCGCCCAGCAACCCCCTCCCCCTGCCAGCTCCTGCTTGTTGCCCTCACTTAGCTCCAGTGTGGATGGGTCCCAGGGACTCCAGGCTTCTCTCTCTGCTTCTCACCCTCACACAGTGCCCCCTGACTTCTCTCCCTCCCCATAATCCCAAACCTGCCCAGAGCACAGGCCTGGAGAGACAAAATCTTGGCCACTTTTTTCTGCACGTCCTGGCCAGACCGACAGCCTCTGGGAGGCTCAGTCTTATCCTCTGGGGAATGGGGCTAACGGTGCCCGTTCCCCTCGTTAGGGTACAGAGGCCTGGGAGCGGGAATGCTGAAGAGCCACCCAGCCGGCCCTCAGCAAATGCCACCATCTTAAATGGCTATTAAGGGCCTAGAGCCTGGTTGGGTCCTGGCTCTGTGGGGCCTCGGATGTGTGTGTGGGAGTGATACACGCACTGTCACAGAAGCCTGGTGGGCTCGGCTCTGTCTCCCAGTGGGGCCCAGCAGGAAGGCAGGGGGAGGACAAGGTGGTGGAGCAGGCAGGGTGGATCTGCGCCCGGCTCTGACCTCACCTCTACTTCCCCGTGTGTGAAACGGGCATCTTGGCCAAGAGGCTCCAGGGAGTGACAAGGTCATGCCCTGGGAGCCTGGCCCAACCCGGACCTGAGTTCTTGCTCTGCTATTGTTCTTTCAAAACAGACCTAGAAACTGGCTGTGTCGCCCCACTCCCGCCGCCACCACCCTGGCCTGGCCTCCATTCCTCAGTCCTACACTATTACAGTCGCCGCCTCACTGAGCGGACAGCTTCCGCCCTGGCATCCTGTGAGATCCTGAGTTGGTTCACGCTGCCTCTGGGTCCGCCTTGCTCCCCGCTTGCTCAGGGTGACAGCGAATCCTCACCTTGACCACCAGGCCCTGCTGACCCACTGCCTGATGCCCCTTCTGGCCTCTCTCTGTAACTGCAGCCACACTGGTGGCCTCACTGTGCCCCCACCACGCCATGCCTCTTCCCGAGTCTGCGTGTGCCGCCTCTGCTGCTGGGACGGGCTGCAGAGAGCCACCTGGGCTCTGCCTGCGCACGTCTCCCGATGACCCTGTCTAATCTGCAGACCCTGACGCGTTCCATCTCCTTCCCGGCCTCATCCCTCTCCAGGGTGGTTATGATCCCCAGGTGACATAGTTAACTTTCCTTATTTCTCTTGTTGGTTTGCTGTCCCCATCTCCAAGCCCTAACAGAGTATGAGCTCCATGGTGGCAGGGATGTCTGTCTGTCCTGCATCCCCAGAATAGCGCAGGTGTTCACACTGCGTAGTTGGGGAATGAGTGAATGAGTGGCTGAATGAAACGATGAATGAATGCATGAGTGAGTGGATGAATGAATGAGTGTGTAAACAAATGAGTGGGTGAATGAGATAGTGAATGTGAATGAATGAATGTGCAATGAATGGATTAGTGAGCGAGTGAATGAATGAGTAGATGAATGAATGAGTGGGTGACTGAGATAATGAGTGAATGAATGAATGAGTAGATGAATGAATGTGTGGGTGACTGAGATAATGAGTGAATGAATGAATAGATGAATGAATGTGTGGGTGACTGAGATAATGAGTGAATGAATGAATGAGTGCACAGATGAATGGATCATTGAGTGAATGGATGAATGAGTGGGTGAAGGAGATGATGATTGAATAAATGAGTAAGTAAATGAATGAGTGGACCCCACGTACGCCGCTCACTCCCTCAATCCCCGGTCACTTCCTACCTCCTACTGTGGTTCCATATTTGCCCTGTTCCCCTCACCACAGCTGGCCAAAGCTGGCATTCGGCACCCCACCCCATGTGCCCCCCACGGCCTGCTGGGCCAGGGGAGGTGGGGCTGGGGAAGAGAGCAGAGCGAGGCCTTCACCACGAGTCAGGGCGCCCCAGCAGGGCCAGGGGAAGGGCCAGGAGGAAGCACTGGGGGCAGGCCCAGCCAGAAGCCTCAGATCCGGACAGCTGAGCAGAAAGTGCCCTGGCCTGAGACCCGGGGGCAGGGGGGTGCCCTCCAGGACGGGGCCCCGAGTGCAGGATGAGGAGGGCAGGCCCAAGGCGCTAGTCAGGGAGCAAGAGGCCCAAGTGGGCAGCAAGGTGGCAAAGCCAGGGACAGGCTCCCAGGAAGGCCTGGGTCAGCACCGGCGCTGTAGGAGGTGAAAGGGCCGCAGGCCGCAGGGACAGGCAGGGGCCGGTCGTCGGTGGGCTCGCTGGGCTCCAGGAGGGTGCCGGCTGCCGAGGGTGGGGCTGGGCTGCTGCTGGCCATGGCGGGGGCGCCGGAGAGTGCAGGGGACGGCTGGGGGGCGCTGGCCCGGCCAGCGAGTGAGGTGGTGGGTGCACGGCTGTGTGAGGTGAGAGGTGCCGGCGGCTCCAGAGCCCTGGCTGGGCCCGTGAGGGCAGCCCCGGCTGCAGGCAGCCCCCTCTGGGCCCCGTGGGTGGGACCGAGCCGCTGCTGCAGGAACCCGGCAGGCGCAGGCTGGGGCTGCCGCTGCTGCTGCACCACTGGTGGCCAGAGGGCCCAGTGCCAGCTGCCCCCGCCGCCTCGCAGGCCGTGACAGGCCAGCTGCCAGCGGGGCTGGGGGATTAGCTGCCAGGGCCTGTGGGCTGGAGGGGCTGCTGGGTCGTGGCGCCATGGGTGATGACATCCTGGAAGGAAGGAAGTGGAGTGACTGGGCCTGGGTCCCTGACAGGAACCGATGGAGGCTGGGGCTGGAGCATTTGAGGGCACTTGAGGCCCTGGAAGGACCCGGATGCAAAGGGAGGGGGAGTGGACAGAGAAGGGGCCTGCTTTCCGGTTGTGGGATGGGGGTGGGAGAGGTGCAGGGCTGGTCTGCAGCCAGGCAGGGGGCTGGAGAGAGACTCAGTGGTGGGTGGGCAGTCCCTGCTCCCTCAGATTCCTGGGCCTGTGGGGGAACCCCCAGTGAAGACTGAGAGGAGTCCTTGGGGAGCTGACCTGGCTGGTCCAGAGGACGCCAGAGTGATGAGAGGTGGCCGTGGAGAAGGGTCAGGCCAGCTGGGAAGAAGTGGGTGGGTGGCCCTGCACCTGGCCAGGCTGGCAGGGAGAGTGCTGACCTGGGACATGCAGGCCACAGGCCTGAGGAGGCTAAATCAGCCATAAACAGAAAAAAAAAAGAACTAACTCACTGCCATCGAGTCAAATCTGACTCATGGCTACTACCCTCATTGGGTTTCCAAGGCTATAAATCTTTATGGGAGTTGATCACCCCATGTTCCTTTCGCAGAGCAGCTGGTGGGTTTGAACCACTGACCTTCTGGTTAGCAGCCAAGTGCCTTATCCACTACGCCACCAGAGCTCCTTGAATCAGCCATAATGGGCTGTAATTGTCCACCTCCCCATGCTCCTCCCAGCCTGGGCAGGTGCACCTGCAGTCACAGAGGAAGCTGACCCCCCGCACACACCCATCACTGATAGACACTCAGTGCTGAAAGCCCCCTCCAGGATCCCCCTCCTACTCCCCCCAGGTTGGGGGGCTGTCTCCACGGGCCAGGAACTTGGGGAGGGAGAACTGTTCCCCAACGGGGAAAAGAGCAGGCTGAGGGGGCCTGCCTTGCTCCTGTGCCCCCTCCCCCATGTCCTGGGTCCCCGCATTCGGTCCCACTGCGTGGAAACCTCTGTGGGGAGGTGTGGCTTCTGTCCGGGGTCCTCAAGTTCTCTGCCGTTCAGCAGCTCCCACTCACAGACCTCTTTCCCGCCACGACCCCCCAACAAGTGAACCCCTACCTCTTTGGTGCCCCAACTCCGGGTCCAAGAAGTAGGTCTCGGCGGGGGCGCAGTGGGGCAGGGTGCCCTTGGAGCAGGGGACCTGGTAGGGTTGCGGCATGCTTCCGCTCCTGGGGGCAGGGGAGAGGGGATGGCTCGGTGCTCAGCGGGCTTGGTGGGCGTGAGCAGCAGAGATCTGAGACCCTGCCCTGCCCCTGGGACAGCTCCACGTGCCTTGGATCAGGGAGAGGTCCTGTCTCCCCCACACCAGGTTCCTGGGACACTGAAGTGGGGGTCAGGCAGTGCTGATTAGATGTAAGTGAGAGAAGGTTGAGGGCTAATATGAGTTTGTACTGGCAAGAGTCCCCCCGGGCTGGGTGTTTGGGCGCCCCTGGGTGGGGAGGGCTGGGAGCAGGGATGCTGATGTAACTGGAAGAAAATGAAGGTGCTGCGAGGCCCCTGTGGGGGTCGCGAGGCCAGCACTCTTTGAAGGGGCATATGAAACCTTTGTGGACGGAGTTGGGGGACAGCTGAGCAGATGGCCTGCCATTCAGAGCCGGGTGTATTTGGGAAGACGG
>NW_006921686.1:4790256-4792604 GCF_000298275.1 Orycteropus afer afer | reverse complement strand
CCCTCCGGCTGGGCTGTGTGACCTTGGGCAGGTGACTTCACCTCTCTGAGCATTGGCATCCTCATTGTTGAGTGGGTGCCAGGATTCGGGGAGAAGAGGCTGAGGTGTCGGAGCAATGAGGGCCAACATCTGCTTGGTCCCCGATGGCCCACTTAGGCTCTGAATGCCGTTCATAGAATCCTCACCCCCACCCGACTCATTCAAGGGGCTGACCTGGAGTGGCAGCTGACACCCCGCCCCTCTTCGTCACCCAGTGAGGATACTGTACTGCCATTTTACAGATGGGGAAACTGAGGCCCAGAGAGGAAGGGCTTGCCCCCCACACACACAGGCCAGAGTGGGGATTCGAAGGCAGGCAGTGGTCTGGGCTCCCTCAGGCATTCTGCCTCCTGGTTACATGTCTCCTTGCAGACATCCTTCTGGGCAGAGGTGGGGGGCAGGCTGGCCAGGAGGACAGACACCAGGAGGGCCCTGTGGCTGTGGGGAGATGGGGTGGTCTGATGCCCTCTCGGGGTCTGGCCGGGACACGTGGACTTGCAGTTTCTTCCTGAGTGACCAAATGCTGCCTGTGAAGCTGCCGCCACCACCACACTCCGTTCTCACCAGGGCCCATCAGGGAGTGCAGACCTGAGGGGAGGTGGTGCCTGGCGCGTGGGAGCGTGGCTCAAGCCTTGTCCCTGGACTGCAGGCTGCTGGAGGCAGGGCCGGCCCAGTGGGCCCCTCCCTGATGAGGAACTTGGATTCAGTCAGGAAGCATCTGTCAGGCTCCAGTGCCAGGCGCTGGGCTGGGCTGGCACCAAGAGGGACCAGGAGGAAGTGTGCCCACGTAAACAGCTCAGCATGGCAGGGCACAAAGGTGTCTCCACAGAGACTCTGGAACATGGAGGCCAAGTGACTAACTGCCTGGAGGTGTTGCCATGGGCACAGAGGTCAGGCTGCCGCTGCATGCGTAGGAGTTTGAGGAGTGGACCCGAGGGCAGGGCAGGCCCTGGAAGGAAGGGCATGAACGGAAGGCACAGGGGCACACAGTGACCACAGGGCCTGGCACTGTGGGCCACATGCAGGTGCTGGGACTCCACTGTGGAGGCTGAGAAGACCCGCTGGGGTGTCTAACACAGGGGAACCCTTTCTTTCTTAATGTTTATAGTGATTGGGGTGAAAGTTTACAGAGCAAATTCATTTTCCATACAGCAGTTCATACACTTTGTTTCATGACATTGACTGCAACTCCCCACAATGTAACAGCTTTCTCCTGACAGTTACCTCTTCCCTGTGTCCTTCCCTCCCATGCACTCCTGCCCTGAGCTGTCTCCCTGTGCAAACACAGCCCTTCTATTCTCCCATGATTGATCGCTTCAAGGAGTGTATCTACCTGATGTAAATGTTCAGCTCATATGCCTGTTTGGCGGGAAGCCACAGGAGTGAGTTCACTTCCAGAGGTGAAGGGTCACTAGGGGCCAGTCTCAGAGGTCTCAGCAGGCTCCATCAGACCACCAAACCTGTTCTTGTTTTTTGTTTTGATTTTGAGTTTTGTTCCACATCGTTTTCCTGCTCTATCCAGGATCTCCCACACCGATCCCTGTCTGAGTGGTTGGCAAGTGGTAGTCGGGCACCATCTAGTTCTTCTTGTCTCATGCTCATACAGGCTGAAGACTGCATGGTATACCAGTCACTTTGAGTCATTGTTTCCATGTGTCTTTGGTTTTTTTCATTCTTCTTGGCTCTGGCCGAGGAGCCCCACCGTTGGCATCTAGACAGCTGCTTGCAAGCTTTAAAGATCCCTGTCTCTACTTGCCAAAGTAGGAGGTGGAACAATGTTTTTGTGTAGTATGTTACACCAGTTGAGCTCAATGTCCCCTGTGACCATGGTCCCGAGTCCACAGGTCCAACTGCTCGCTCCCTCTGGGTAGCTGGCCATGGAGGGGGTACCCTGTCTTGCTGCATCTGGGGCTCACCTCCAGCCCCAGTTTACAGCTTCCGTCAGGGAGCAAGCAGCCAGCTAGGCCACTGGTGGACTCATGTGTATCAGGCACGTGAGGTGCATGGGGGGAGGGGGAGTGTGTGGCTGCCAGGCCCCAGCCCATGCAGGCCCAGGCCCACCCCAGCCTGTTCCCTGGGAACCTGGGTCCTCCTGCTTGGGGAGAGGTCCCATCCTGTGCACACACTGGGCTGGGCAGACCCAGACTTGTTGACAAGGCGAGGATGCCAGCTAGGCTGCTGTTGCCTGGGGCCACCTCCCTACCAGTGTTCAGGAGGAAGGTGCTGGCTCCCCCTCCCCCACAGAACCCATGACACAACAGTGGCGTCACAGATGCTCCCCCAGAACTCCCACCGCCAGTCTGGGTCCA
>NW_006921686.1:4768104-4789343 GCF_000298275.1 Orycteropus afer afer | reverse complement strand
ACCCAAGCACGCACATGCTTGCACGCGCGCACACACACACACACAGAGTGGAGGGTCCTGAGGCCGGGAAGCAGTCCCTCCCACGACTCACAGGCAGGCAGGGCTGCTACAGTGGCGGTGACCAGGCTCCGGATGCCCAGGGTGCTGAGGGCGCCACGCAGGAGGCCGCAGGTGAAGACCAGGAACTGAGGGGAGAGGTCACCGTGGAAAGAGGGCGGGCTGGTGGCCAGGATGGGGCCTCGTCAGACTTGGGGCTCACAGGGCCCAGGCCTTGGGCACCCTCTGGCTTGGGGTGAGGGTGGGGAGGGGGACGTGGTACCCAGCACCCTCCCCCCATACCACACCTTGGGTGCCTCCTCCAGGTACTGCACGCCCGAGGCCATCCGGACCAGGAGGGGGAAGTCGTCGTCCTGTAGGACGTAAGTCCCCTGTGGGCAGAGGCGCAGGGGCCAGAAGGACCCTTCTGTCACAGCCACTGGGCCCTGGGGCTGTGGGACAGGAGGACAGAAAAGGAAAACAGCCCCTGCCTCCTGGGGGGCGGGGGGAGCCCAGCAGGGGCCCCTCGGGGGACTCTGGACGGGGCTGAGACGAGGTGCCTCGTGCTCGCTCGGGTGGTGCTGCCAGCCACCAGGGGCCTCCTGTCGACCCTGGGGCTCACCTGGGCAGCTGGGGGCACTCAGGTCCCCTCAGTGCAGGGAAAAGGCCGCCTGGGATGTGGATGCCCCAAGCCCTTGTCCCGGAGCTAAGATGGGGCCCCGCCTCGGCTCCCAGCTCTGGGCAGGTCCCCGGCGGGCCAGCTGAGCCTGCTGCACTGTCGGGTCCCCTCCCGTGCTTCCTGGTTTCCCTGCCAGGAAGCCCGCGGAGCAGGGAGGGCCGGGGCCTGGGGCTCGCACCTGGTGGTTGGTGCGAAGGCTGCCCATGTGCTTCTGGAACACGGCTGCCCACACATCCTTGCAGAGGAATTTGAGGGCGTCCAGCTCCTCCCTGAAGGCCAGGGTGTCCCGGGGCAGCCTGGGGGTGAGGGAGAGGGAGGAAGCCAGGCCTGTTCCTGGCCCGGGTGGGTGTGTGCAGGAAGGAACCCAGCCTGGGGGGCCCGCCACCCCCACCAGCTCTTACCTCTCACCCAGAGCTTGCCCCACGCGGAAACCCATGCTCTCAAGGACGGACAGGCTTGTCTTCTGTCCCTAGAAGGGCAGGGGACAGGAGATTCAGGGCGTGCCCGCTGCAGTGGCTGAAGAGAGCTAAGACCACCTTGCCCAGCCGGTCAGTTCAGGTCAGTTCAGGGTCAAGGAGGCCGGGTGGGAGGGGCTGCCCTGGGCTCAGCAGGCCGATGCAGGTTTGAGGCCCAGGCCACCTGTGCCCCTGTGCCCTGACGCGCCTGTGCTTCCTGTTTGAGTCCCCACGCTCCCACCCCATCAAGTCCTCAGGACCAGTGCAGGGCACATGGGCCCTCCCCCGGGCTCGTCTCAGCCCTGCCCAGCAAGGCGTCATGAGAACTCCACACTGACATGCCATCGGTGTGGGTCCTCAGCACCCGAGGTGACTGCCCAGGGCCCCCCCCAGTGAGCACGGGGACCGTGAGGAGCGTGCTGGGTGCCACTGGAGGCGTGGCCTACGCTGCACCGTCGCCACGGGGCGCGCAAGTTCCGGAGGGCAGAGCCCACGCAGCCCTGGGCTCGGCACACCTTACCGAGCAGAGGCTGGACCACACAACCAGACACTGGGCTTCGGTCACCCACTGTGTCCCGAGGCCTTACAGATACCCCTTCATTTAACAGCCCAGTAATTTCACACCCGCAGATTGGGCTCAGAAGGGTTGTAGGAAACCTGCCGAAGGCTCACCAAGCCACCAGGCAGGTCCAGCTCCACAGCCTGGTGGGGTCACAGGCAGCAGTGGGCTGCTGCGCACCATGACCCCGGGGCAGTGCGGCCGCCCGGCAGGCACCCTGGGAGCCAGAGGCCTGAGCAGAGGGGTCCCTCTTCTCCCACTGTGGGTTCCTCACTTGAGAGGACACCGAGCCCAGGGGCTGACACAGCTGCCGGCTGGACGACACTGGCAGACTCTGGTGTCACCAGCTGGCTTTGCTCGTGTTTCCTCAGAGCTGCCACACGGGGCAGGTGACTAATGGGGTGAGGGGGACGGTTCAGGCATCCGCGGGTGACAAGGGGCAAAGGTGGTATGTGGGAGACCCTGCCCTGTGCGCCCCTCTGCTGCCAGCACTATCCGATCACCAAGTGTAGGTGCTCCGGGCCCAGGTCCACCCCTGCCTCTGAGTGGCCGCTCTAGCGGGGCAGTGCGCAAGAACTAGTGATGCAAGTAATGATTTAATTACAATCGCGGCAGCTGCCAGGACGGAGAAATGGCCTGCCGAAAAAGTGCTCGCCAGGGACTTCCCAGAAGTCTGGAAGCGGATGATGTCTGCCCGCGTCTGGAGGAGAGGCCAAGGCAGCGGCGGGGTGGGGTAGGAAGCCTCTGGGCCCGGGAGGCACCTGGGAGGAGGGCCTGTGTAGGGCAGAAGAGGGGGGTGGGCGCAGGACGGGGCCAGAGGACCAACAGGGTCCACCAGCCCCCCCAGCTGAGAGCCTGGAGGAGCGTCCCGGAGGGTTTCCTGCAAATTCAAGTTCTCCTTCAGTGAACTTCCGGTGCCCTGGTTGGCCTGGCCCTTCCAGCCATGGTCTCTGTGACGCCTACCAGGTGACGGAGTGGGACTACGCACGTGAGGTGCTTGTGGCCACCAACGGAACTGGCCAGCTTGCTAATAATGTAAATGAGGTACAAGGCACCCTTGTGTGGGTGGGACCATGCAAATAAGGCATGGAACCCCGACGTGGGGATTGGTCAGTTTCGCCACGCCACTAGGCTTACAGTGTGCCAGCCCAGAGGTAGAAGGGGTGGGCGTGCAGCTCTCACTACCATCAAGAAAGAAGAGCCGGAGCGGGGTGCATCCTTGAACCCAGAATCCCTGCACTGAACCTGCTGAGCCCAACAGAGCTGGGCAACAGCAGCAGCGGCAGGAAGACGGTGGCGGCAGACCCAGGAGACCGGCAGGAGGCGGTGCCCCCCCCAGGAAGACAGGCAGGGGGCTTACTGGCGGAGTGGGCGCCTCTGGGCGTCTACCGGCAGAACTAAAGGAGCTTCCTGACACCTGCCCGAGGAGGGCGGCCGCTGAGGGGCCACGGCGCTGAGAGGCCAAGGACCGAGAGGTGCCTGCCTACGGACACAGTTGCTAAGAGGCTGTCCTGCCTGAAGGCCTGTGTCCTGGGTCGTTTCTGATCCTGAGCTGTACCCTGTCACTGCCCTAATAAACCCCATAATCGTGACTATGGTTCGTGAGTTGTATGTGGCCACTGCAGTGGGTTATCGAACCCAGCAGAGGAGAGTGTGGTGGGAGGGACGCTGATGTCCGGACTGGGGAGAACGGTTGGGGGGTGGAGGAGTGTCTGACCGCCCCCTCCCAGGAACCAGCCTTGGGCTGATTTGACCCTCCCCCTGTCTGTGGAGCTACCAGGAGGCCAGAGGCCGTCTCCTAGCCATTTCTATGCTGGGTTGGCACCTGGCGCCGCCCTTTACTAAATCCACAGCCCTGAGCTAGTGATCTAACTGTGCAGTGCCTCAGTTTCCCCATACGGGACAGGGTGCGTGGCAGTGCACTGTGAGGCTGCGTCTGCTATCCGGGTAAAGCACTCCTAGGACCCAGCCCAGTCCACAGCCACGGTCACTCTCGGGCCCCCACCAACAGGGACCAGCTCAGTATCTGCTGAACTACAGAGACAGGGGCAGTGGGACTGCGGGGGAGACAGGCAAAAGGATGAGGAAAGAGGTCACAGGAGGGCAGGGGCGGAGGGTGAGAAGGTCCCGGGAGGAAGGGGCGGAGGAGGAAGAGACAAGACACCAGCCCTGCCTCCATCACAGTCTGTCTTTGGTGTCCACACCTGAGTCCCTACAGAGCTTTGCAGAGATTAGGGGACTGTCATTCTCATGAAAGGTGGGGACTGTCCCATTCATAGGGATCCTCCAGAATGCAGCCTAGAGCCCGCAGGCCTGGAGCTCACCACACCCGCCTGTGCCCTGTTTACAGAGCTGAGCGGAAATGGTGACAGGAGGGATGGAGGAGAAGCCCGGAGCCCGACCAGGGTCTTCAGCTCGGCACCAGCGGCAGCCACAGCACGGCACGGCTCCCAGGAGCGAGGCGCGATGGGAGAAAAGGAGCGCTCTTGGAAATGGAAACAAGAATAAGCGCGGACTACAGACCCATCTGTAAGCTAGAGAAAGCCTCCGGCTCACCGAAAAATAACACGGCGGGAAGATGTGGGGGAAGAGTTCTGAGACACAGAGATCCAGAAAGCCTAACGATTATCGGGGCGCCAGCAGGACACACGGGGACGGTGCAGGGGACACGGGGATGGTGCGGGACACGGGGCGACGGCGCAGGAGAAGAAATACCCCCAGGAAGAACAAGGAAAACACCGCTGTGGCTAAGGGAGACTGGAGTGTTCAGACGGAAAAGGCCTGCAGGTTCCAGGCAGAGGAATGGAAAAGAAAGAAACCAGGCCTGCCCCCAGACCCTCACGAGAGAGCAGAAGGAGCCTGAGCTGAGGAAGAGAAGGAGCTGGTGGTAGTGGTTGAACGGTCTGCTGCTAACGGTCAGCAGTTCGGACCCACCAGCTGCTCCACAGAAGATGAGGTCGTCTGCTTCCATAAAGACTGACAGCCTTGGAAACCCTACGGGCGGCTCCACTCTGTCCTCTAAGGTTGCTGTGAGTAGGAGTCGACAGCAATGCGTTGAAGAGCCATTAAAGGAAGGTCACCTGCTAACCAAAAGGCTGACAGTTCGAAACCACCAACTGCTCCGTGGAAGAAAGACATGGCAGCCTGCTCCCGGAAGGATGACCACCCCGGGAACCCTACAGGGCGGTTCTACTCGCCACGTCCGAGTCGCCTCGCTTGATGGCACACGAGGGTACACACCTGTGAAGAGTCCCGGGCGGTGCCGACGGCTAACGCACTCAGTGGCTGAGAGACTGCAGGCTCAAGTCCACCTACAAGCGCCTGGGAGGGAAGGCCTGGTGACTCACTTCCAGAAACTCGGCCTAAACCCTAGGAGCACAGGTCTACGCTGACCCTCCTGGGGCACCGTGAGTCAGGGGCCCCTGGATGGTACTAGGTCTTGCCTTTGTTTGGAAACAAGAATTATCTTTATGTTAATTAAGAGTGGGTTCTAAATCTAATCACTTTTGAGTTATAAAAAAGAGCAGAATGGAAACAGACACGCAGACACATCGAAGACGAGGCACCACGTGACGACTGCTATGAGCCAAGGAGCCAAGGAACTCCCGGGGCTACTGCCAAGGAAGGAAGTGACGAGGCCGGACCCTGATGTGGGCCCCAGCCTCCAGAATTGTGAGAAAGTAAGTTTCATGTGGTATGTGTTACAGCAGCATTCGGAAACAGCACTCCCCAATCCATCTTCCACCCCCTTCATCCTGAGCCCCTCCCAGCTCTTTAGTTGTGGCTTGGGATTCCTGCGGCAACAATGCCTCTCCCAGCCCGCCTTCTAATCCAGACTTGTCCAAGGCCAGAGAGGCCCCTCTAGGAAGTTAACCTGCTTCCACACACCGCACCCGAATCTGTGCTTACACTGCCCCAGTTTCCAGCCACCACAGGGGCAGGACCCACCAAAGCTCCAGCCCCTGGCTCCCTGTCCCCAGTGCACTGTACCCGGCTCCACACTCCCCTCCAGGGCCCTCTACCCACAGCCCCTGGCCAGGAATGGGCTGGGTTCCTGCCTCTTGGCTGAGGGCAAGCCCTGTCTATGTTGCTGCTCTGTCCTCCCAGGCCCTCCTCAAGGAAGGTGTTGGTGCTGGGCACTTGCTGGGCCTGGTGGGGGAAAGCCCGACCCCACGGGCTGTCCTGGGGTCTGCCACAGCTCAGATCCCAAAGGCTCCCATTATCTGCGAAGCTTCCCCTTCCTCAAAGGGCTTTTCTGGCTGTAAAAATGAAGGCCATCGGCCTCCTGACTCCTTGGTTGGTGCCATGGATTGAACTGTGCCCCACAAACATATGTGTCAACTTGGTTGAAGCACGGTAATTTGGCAGTTAGGGACTGACACACTCATCTGCTATCTGATGTGATCAGCCCATCAGTTTTAAGAGGATTAGGGTGAAATGCAACACCCTTGCCCAGGTCATAGCCCCGATCTGATGTAAGTGGAGTTCCCCTGGCATGGGGCCTGCATCACCTTTTGTCTTACAAGACTTGAGAGAGAGGGACCTCGGTACCACCGAGAAAAATGAGCCGGGAGCAGAGTGTGTCTTTGGACCCGGGGTCCCTGCGCTGAGAACCTCCCAGACCCAGGAGAAGACTGATGCCAAGACATAATGGGGATCTCCACGGGAGGCAGGGCCCACGGGTGGCTGAAAGGAGACAAGGAACTTCCTTCTGAACTGTGAGTCGACAGACAGAAAAAGCCATCCACTAGAGCTGGCACCCTGAATTCAGACTTCCAACTTCCCAACCGTGAGAAAATAAATTGGTTGGTTCACACCACCCGCTTGCTGTATTTCTGTTATAGCAGCACTACGTACCTAAAGGGAGCTCTGGTGGCATAGTGGCTAAGGCACTTGGCTGCTAACTAGAAGGCTGGCGGTTCAAACCCACCAGCCACTCCTCGGAAGGAAGATGGGGCAATCTACTTCTGTAGTGATACTGCCTTGGAAACCCAAGGAGGGCTCACTATGAGTCGGGTCCGACTCGACGGCACATAACAACAACAACAACAGGTACCTAAAACAACTGGTCTCCCGTTTAACAATTTTCCAGCTGGGGGCTGGCCACTTACCAAACCTCCCTGCAACGACCAGGAATAACCACGAACCAGGCAGGTAGAAGCACTGCCCGTGGCCCCCGGGCATCCAGGCTGCACACAGGCAAATGGGCCACCATCCCCGTCCCCCAGGGGCCAACCTCATGCCACAGACAAAGGTGGTGACTGGGAGAAGCTTCTAGCCGGGCAGCCAGGTCCTGATTCTGCCTCTGATCATCTGTGTGACCTTGGAAATGGCCTTTCCTCCCTTGAGCCTCAGCTCCCCTTCTGTAAAACAGAGACTATGACACCTGCCTTGCAGGGAGGGCGCTGTTCTGAGGACCAAGAGTGGACTGCGAGGCATGGCGGCCCCAAGGTGCAGAGTGGATCTGCGCTCCAGCATTTTCATGGCTGGGACCTTTTGGAAGCAGGTCACCAGGCCTTTCCGGGGCAGTCTGAAAAGGCAAGCTTTAGGCCAGTAGCCTGATGTGTAACCATTATACCACCAGGGACTCCACTCTGAGCATTAAGTCAGGAAAGATACTGTGCTGCATCAGGCGTTAAATACCCAAGCATCTTGGTTATCTGGTGCTCCTGTGACAAAACACACGAGTGGGTGCCTTTAACAAATTCATGTTCTCACAGGCGGAGGCTAGAAATCCAAAGTCAGGTGCCAGCCATCTCTCTGCCAGTTCTGCGGGAAGGTCCTTGTCTCTTCAGCTTATTTCCGGTTCCTTGGCTATCGCCATGGGGCTGGACATCTCTCCTCCCTACCCCTGCTTGCTCAATCTGCTCCATTTATATCTTGTAAGAGATGACTCAAGACACACCCTACACTCATCCTGTCTCATTAACACAACAAAGGCAACCCGTTTCTAAATGGGATTATAACCACAGGTCCAGAGGTTAAGGTTTGTAACACATATCTTGAGGCTCACCGAGGTCTCCAGAGCCGACAGCAGGGCCAGGCACCTTAGAAGTTTTAGTAAAAGGCTGCTGAATGAATGAATGAACTCAGAGGAATCCAAGTTTAGGGACGAAAACAATAAACTCCAATATCAGGGATCCCATTGGGGAAGAAAGCCTAATCAATAAAAACGTCTTGCAGCTAGATGATGGTGATGATGATGATGATGAAGATGATGACAAGTTAGCACACTCCCATTCATTTAGCACTTCCTCTCTGGGAGGTTCCCCAACCCTTTTTTTTTAATCTTGGCATCAGATTCTATAAGAGCACCCGTGTTTGGACGGCTGAGTACGTGCTTTGAAGTTTTAACCCATTTCATCTTCAAAGGCACGACTTGCACAACGCCAAGCCTACGCCTACCAAACCAAAAGCAAACCTGTTGCTGTCAAGCCGATTCTGACTCATGGCGACCCCATGTGTTGTCACAGAGAACTGCTCCACACGGGCATCGTAGCTGTAATCTTTACGTGAGCAGATCACCAGGCCTTTCTTCTGCAGCCCTCCTGAGTGGGTCTCAACTGCCAACTTTTAGGTTAGTTGTTGTTACATGCTGTTGAGTCAGACACAACTTGTAGCAACCCCTCCTTGGGTTTCCGAGGCAGTATCACTATGGAAGTAGATTGTCCAACCTTCCTTCCGAGGAGTGGCTGGTGGGTTTGAACCGCCAGCCTTCTGGTTAGCAGTCAAGTACCTTAGGTCCTACGCCACCAAAGCTCCTGGACTTGTCACTAGTGGACGGTATATTTTTAATGATTGTTCGTTTGAGTCCCCTACTAAGATATCACTTTCACTGAGGACAAGGGTTCTGTCTTAGAAGTCATCAATACTGAAAAGTCCCATGGATTTCCAGAAGAATGAACACATCTGTCCTGGAAGTGCAGCCAGAATGCTCCTTGGAAACAAGAATGGCCAGACTTCGTCTCACCTACTTTGGTCATGTTGTCAGAAGGGACCGTTCCCTGGACGGGGGTATTGTGCTTGGTAAAGTGGAGGGTCAACGAGAAAGGGGAAGGCCCTCAACAAGATGGACTGACACAGTGGCTAAAATGATGGGCTCAAGTATAGCAGGGATTGTTAAGGCTGGCGAAGGAACGGGCAGTGTTTCATTCTGTTGTACACAGGGTTGCTATGAGTTGGAGAGGACGCGACAGAACCTAACAACAGAAGTGACTAGTATACAGTAGGCGCTCAACAAATGTTTGTTGAGTGAATAAATTTGCCACTCTGAGATGCCCTTTTTACAAAGGAGGAAACTGAGGCACACAGAAGCTGAGTCATCGGGTCGCACACCTAGTGATTGGCAAAGGTGGAATCACCCCGGGCGGTAAGCCCTCAATAAACACCCAGTAATAGTGGCAATTACAATTACTAATCGCTTACTCTGTGCCAAAGTTTGCGCTAACTCCTCTAAGTGGGTTATCTAGCCCAGTTCTAACAATCACCCGTTGGCCTGACACTGTTGATACTTTCAGTTTACACGGCAGCCGCCCGAGGTCGCCCAGCGGGGCAGAGGCGGGGCTGGGGTTCGAACCTGAGGTGCCCTCTGCACCCCCTGAAACCTCGATCCGGCCTTCCAGCCGCGGTCCACTCCTATTCCCCTCTAGGCCCGGCGCTCACCCCGGGACTTGGGTCGGGGCCGCGTGTCCACAGCTCCGCCACCATCTCCGTATGCAGAAACTCGAACAGCACCGCGTCCGCCATGCGCCAGCCTCGCGCGCCAAACGACAACGAACTGCTCCTTGCTCTAATTGGCCCGACTGAGCAGGTCCCGCCTCCTGCATCCCTGAGCGTGCCGGCCTACTCCAGCTTCCATTGGTCTTTTAGACTAGCCCCGCCTTCTACGTGAGCCAGAAAGAACAGGGGGAGGGACCATACCTACATTCACTGTCCGTACGCAGCCGCACGTGAGGGCCACTGCCGACCTTAACCTCTGTCCTTTCCCTGTTTCCGGACCCTTGAGTATTTCTATTGAACTGATACATCTGACATAACTCGTTTGTTAAACCGTTTGTCCACTACAAACTCTCCTTTGCAGCACAATCCGGAAGCGCCGAACCAACGGCTTCTTATTGGTCATGCCTCCATTCACGTGACTTCTGAGCGCGCGCGCGCATACACGCTCAAAAAACAAAAAAACAAAAACCTAGTCCTGAGCATTTGCTTCCTGATTGGTAGGTGCGTTGTCACGTGACCTGGCCGCCAACGCCTCTCACCATCAGCGTTTAGACTCTGCTCTTCGGCTAGGTGGTGGATCGCTCAGGCCCGGAGCTCCCGTGACCCGGTACGGTCTTCCACTGTAGTGCCCCCAAATAGTGCACCCTCCCCAGAGTCCAGCCGGACTGTAACCCTTTCCATGATCTGGTCCCTAAAAAGCTCAGGAGCCTGTCTGCTGCCGCGTTTCAGACAGACTTGGACAAAGATACAGAGGGTGTGGCCTATGCTAGGAGGCTAATTACGCTGCAGCTCGATTTAAGACTGGGAATTCTTGGGCTCCAGGGCCTTGATTGAGCTAGTCCTCAGTTCTTCCATAGATATACTGACGGAGCTGGGGTCTAGCAGCCCCATCACCACCGGCAGGGGTGATGAATCCCAGTTTATAGTAAACAGGCCCAACTAGGGGAAGCGGTTGGCTCCCAATCACCCAGAGTCAGTGGAATGGAGGGGCTTAATCTGTTAAGTGACCATGGCCCAGACAGGCTCAGAACCAAAGCCTGAAACCAGACCCAAGGGGCGGGGCGGGCGCACCAAGGCCTGAACGCATCGCCCCAGGTCCAGAGCATGCAGGAATGGGGTTAGACCTCAGGGTGACAGCGCGATGGCAGGGAGGCCACACAAGGGACAGTCAGTCTCCCGCCTCTCATGCCGTCCCTCCGCCCCTCTTCTTCCTAGCTCAGAGCCATGGCGTCCCAGGGCCGTCGGCAGAGGCCACCGCGGAGACCCGAGACGGTGGTGCCCGGGGAGGCTGCGGAGACAGACTCAGAGCTCTCGGCGTCCTCGTCAGAGGAAGAGGAGCTGTACTTGGGCCCCTCAGGCCCGATGCGCGGCCGCCCCACGGGACTGCGGGTAGCCGGGGAGGCTGCGGAGACCGACTCGGACCCAGAGCCGGAGCCCAAAGCCGCGCCGGGGGACCTGCCTCCGCTCGTGGTGCAGCGGGAACAGGGTGGGGAGGCCTGGGGCACCGTGGAGGACCCGGCGCCCGCCCCAGCGCGCTCTCTGCTGCAGCTCCGGCTGGCCGAGAGCCAGGAGCGCCTGGACCACGACGTGGCGGCCGCAGTGAGCGGCGTGTACCGCCGCGCGGGCCGCGACGTGGCCGCTCTGGCTGCTCGGCTGGCGGCCTCGCAGGCGGCGGGGCTGGCGGCGGCTCACAGCGTGCGCTTGGCGCGAGGGGACCTGTGCGCGCTGGCCGAGCGCCTTGACATCGTGGCCGGCTGCCGCCTGCTGCCGGACATCCGCGGCGTTCCGGGGACAGAACCCGAGCAGGACCCGGGGCCGCGAGCCTAGCCGTGAACCGCTTGACTCTGCCTTTTTGCTGCCTGTGAGACCTGGCTCTGGCCCCTCCGCCGCCCGCCCCCTCCGTCGGTACTGTCGCCCTCAGGGCTAACCCCGCCCCCTGGAGGGCTAACCCCGCCCCCTGGATGACGCTCTGGGACATAGGTTCCCCCTGGCGCGTAGCCCCGCCCCGTTCCTTAGATCAGGTGTCTCTCGTTGATCCTGGCCCTTTGTTCTCTTTGTTCTGAGCCCTCGTTGGGATTCTTCTGTTTTAACCCCTGGAACCTGTCGTGCCCCATTATGCCTCGCGCACTGCCTTTCTGAGCTTGGTTTCTGCTTCCAGGGAGCTGTCCTGGTTCTTCCCACCAGAGCCCCTGGCATCCGTCGCTGACTCCTAGGGACCTTCCGCCATTCTCCTGGCTACGCCTCCAGTCCTAGCTCCACGCCCAGGGATATTCGCCCCTAGCCTGGGTCGTTTTTTGGCTCTCCAGAGCCCTGCCGGTTCCCTCTCCTGCTTCTGCCTCTTCTCGGCTCCTCTTCCTCTGGCTTAGCTCCACCCCCTCAGCCTGATCTTGCTTTTGGGTGCAGCTGTGTACATACCCTTCGCGCTGACTTGGCTTTATTGAACTTGTGTCATCCTGCTTATACGACCCTGTATGGTCTCCTTCATCAGTCCCGGGATAACGCCCTCGCGGTGCAAGTGTGGTTTCCTCTCCATTCTCCGGCCAAGACGCGCCCACCTCCCCGTTCTCTGGGCCAAGATGGCGTCTCCTGCCTCCTCTCCAGGCCAATGTGGCGGCCGCTCCTGACTTCCAGGCCTTGTGTGGTACGCCTCCCAACTCTCCAAATGCAAGGTGATTCTCTCTCTCAACTCACTAGGCCAATGTGGTGCTTTCTGCTGAAGCTGCAGGTGTAAGATGGCGCCCCCTTCTGTCTCCAGGCTGAAAGTGGCACCCTTTGGACACTTAGGGCCCGGTATAGATCGGCCCTGGTACTTTGGGCACCGCTTTCCAGAGAAGTACGACATGTACGGTCTTTACTGCATGCGCCCGGGATGCTAATCCCCCTGGGAGTTGATTCTGACTCACAGCGCCCCTGGAGGACAGAGTAGAACTGCAATGCAGAGTTTCCAAGGCTGCAGTCTTTAGCAAGCAGACTGCCACATCTTTGTCCGGTGGAGCAGCTGCGGGGTTCCTGGCCACCTTTTGGTTAGCACCCAAGTGATTAACCACTGTGCCATCAGGGACGCTGCAAGGTCTTGGATTTCTGACTCGGCTCAGGAGCTGAGGTTAACAGGTTCTTTATGCTCCTGCCCCCTTGATCCCTCTCCTGGTCCCAGCCCTAGCCCCTCAACCTTGTTCACACTTTACCAGTGGCTGTGGAGTCAGTTCCGACTCATGGCTACCCCATCTGTGTTGGAACAGAACCATTGAGTTTTCAATGGCTGAATTTTTCAGTAGATTGCCAGACCTTTCTTCCAAGGTGCCTCTGGTCAGACTGGATCCTCCAAGCTTTGGATGAGCAGCCAAGAGTGTTAACTATTTTTACATTCCTCTTCTGTCCTGCCCTGAAGCTGAGCTCTGCACCTCCGGGATAGAAAGGTGGAGACGAACCCTCTAGGGCGGACTCATTGAAACTCAGAACAGGTACTGATCTGGTCCTCTGCTCTGTCTCCTGCCCGAGGTGGGAGTGCATCTGTTGGTGACCTCTGAGAATGCTGGTACCCAGAGAGGGCCCCCCCCATGCCTGCCTTACTGAAGGTGAAGCTGCAGTGGGGAAATCAAGGCCTCCTGGGTTCTGTAGCCACTTGTCTCCTGATCAACATGCATTTATCGAGCACCTGTTGTATGCCTGCCTGCGCTGAGGGTACAGCAGCCAGTCTCTGCCCTCACGGAGCCCGCGGTCTATGGGGGAGACGTTAATAAAATCTTCTTATAAATTAATGGGTTCCTTTATAATGTTGTTGTTGTTGTTGTTGTTAGGTGCCGTCGAGTCGGACCTGACTCATAGCGACTCCTCCTTGGGTTTCCAAGGCAGTATCACTACGGAAGTAGATTGCCCAACCTTCCTTCCGAGGAGTGGCTGGTGGGTTTGAACCGCCAACCTTCTGGTTAGCAGTCAGGTGCCTTAGGCACTACGCCACCAGAGCTCCAAGGGATGCCTAGCCCACATATATTGAAACGTGACATGGACCTTCCCCCAGAGCCAACAGAGAAACACTGCCCCTGCAGCTCACACCCTGGGTTGTAAAGATTCTTTTTTTTTTTTTTTTTTTTAAGGAATTGAGCTTGCTTTTATTTCATTTTTAATTTCCTTAAAATTTTATTTCTTTTGTTGTTGAGAATATACACAGTGAAGTGCACACCAGTTTGACCGTTTCTCCGCTACAGTCCACAGACCCTGAGACATTCTTCGTCTGGTACAACCAACCGTCCTCACCCTCCTTTCCTGAGTTGTTCCTCCTTCATTCACGTCAACTCCCTGCCCCCGAGGTTCCCACCTAATCTTTGGAGTTGCTATTGTCATTTGATTCCGTGTAGATCTTTCTTAAAAGAGCCCGGTGCTCAAGGCACACTTTCTTCACAAGTTCAGCTCAACTGTTGTTTGGTATTGAGAAGCGGGAAGCCAGGAACGACATGATGAGGTGTGTGTTTGGGGATGCTGACCCTGGCGCTGCTGAGCCCGCAGTATGGCTGCCTCTGAAAGTTACTGGTTCGGAAATCAACAAGCATACTTTTCAATGTAGTTCAAATAACGTGCCAGTATCAGCAGCCCGAGGAGCTCTGGTGGCATAGTGCCTAAGGCACTTGACTGCTAACCTGAAGGCTGGCGGTTCAAACCCACCAGCTGCTCCTCTAAGGAAGGTTGGGCAATCTACTTCCATAGTGATCCTGCCTGGGAAACCCATGGAGGGATTGCTATGACTCGGGTCCGACTTGACAGCACGTAACAACAACAATCAGCAGCCCAGAACCTTGGATTCGAACAGCTTCCAGTCCAGGAGGAGGCGGGCTGTTTAGAGAGAAGTAGAAAACCCACTGCCATTGAGTCAACCCCATGTGTTACAGACCAGAAGTGTGTTCCATAGGGTTTGTGTGTATGTGTTTTGGGTGAAAATGTGCACAGTAGATTAGGTTCTCATTTGACACTTTCTGCACACATTGTTCAGTGACATTAGTTAGCGTGTTTCACAGATCGTCCACATTCCTGTAATTGCGTTCTGGTTGTTCCATTTCCAGCACTCTAGTTTCCCTGCCCCCTTATCTCCTCATCTTTGCTGTGGAGTCATTGTTGACCTTTTGGTCTCATACAGATGGTTTTTAGTGGAGCACCATACTCTCAGGTAATATTCTTTATTTTTGTATGCCGATCTATTAATTTGCTAAAAGGTGACCTCAGGATAGTTTCAGTTCAAGATTTAAAGGGTATCTTAGGGAGTCCTCTAGTCTCAACTGCTCCACTAAGTCTGGACTTTTTAAGAATCTGACTTCTGTTCCGTGTTCTCCCATTCCATCAGAGTCCCTCTATCATGGCTCTGAATAGAGAGATCAATGTTAGTAGCTGGGCACCGTCTAGTTCTTCTGGTCTCAGGGGAGATAAAGCCATGGCTCGTGTAGGCTGTTAACCCTGTAGACTGGTTTCTTTTCTGAGACTTGGTTTCCTTTCTCTTTTGCTCCTGTTGAGTAGAAACCAATAGTTGTGTCTTAGGTGGCTGCTCACAGCTATTAAGACCCCAGGCACTACTCACGTTACTAGAATGTAGAACATGGGCTTTGTGAACTATATTATGCCAGTGGACTGAGTTGTCCCTCCATTGGGTCCTCTTGGCTGTAAACCTGACAGAAGATCTCCAGACCTCTCTTCCACAGCACAGCTGGGTGGGTTTGAAATTGCAATGTCGTTTATTGGTCCAGTTGTGAGGATTTTTGTTTTCTTTATGTTGACGTGTAATCCACACTGAAAACTGTAGTCTTTGCTCTTCATCAGTAAGTGCTTCAAGTCATCTTCACTTTCAGCAAGCAAAGTTGTGTCATCTGCATATCGCAGGCTGTTAATGAGTCTTCCTCCAATCCCGATGCCTCATTCTTCTTCATACAGTCCAACTTCTCTCGAATTATTTGCTCAGCGTGCAGATTGAATAAGTATGCACACCTTCCCTGATTTTAAACCATGCAGTGTCCCCTTGTTCTGTTTGAACGACAGCCTCCTGGTCTATGTACAGGTTCCTCATGAGCACAATCAAGTGTTCTGAAATTGCCATTCTTCCCAATGTTATTCATAACTTGTTAGGATCCTCAGGGTGAAATGCCTCAGGGCAACACAGAAACCACCACAGTATGACAGACAGACTGACAGACAAGGGTGGCTGTATTCTATCAGGTGTGAGTAAGTCACTAAGTCCAGCCAAGATACAACAGGGAGGAGACACGGGCCCCTTGTTGGGAGGGCCTCTGAATGTGCAGATACGCTCTGAAACCACCACTAAGTGTCTCAGTCTCTTAGTGCTGCTCTAACAGAAATACCACAAGTGTGTGTCTTTTTAACAAACTTCTTTTCTCTCAGTCCAGGAAGCTGGATGTCTGAATGCACGGTGCTAACTCTAGGGGAAGGTGTTCTCTGTCCATCTTGGGGGAAAACCTGTCTCAATTTCTCGGTCATTCTTCTCAGCATTCCTCGGAGATCTCCACATGGCATTTATTTTCCCTCCCTTTGTGTTTCTGTGTGTCTGAGCCCAATCTGCTTTTACAACTCTCAAGCCATTGGCTTAAGACACACCCTACACTGATACTGGCTTCATTAACATAAAGAAAACCGCATTCCCACCTGGGGTTACATCCACAGCTATGTTGTCCTTGTTGGACGTCATGAGGAGTCCCTTCCGACTCACAGCAACCCAGCGTACAACAGGGAGAAACACCGCCTGGTGCCGCACCCTCCTCACAGTTGTTGTTTGAGCCCATTGTTGCAGCCACTGTGTCATTTCCATCTCATTGAGGTCTTCTTCATCCCTGACCCTCTAACAACCATAACGGCCTCCTCTAGGGACTGGTCCCTCCTGAGAAAATGTCCGACGTAAGTGAGATGATCTCCCATCCCCACTTGTAAAGGGTGTTCTGCTTGTTCGTCTTCCAAGACAGATGCGGTTGTTGTTCTGGCAGCTCAGGGTATATTCAGTATTCTTCATCAACACCATCATTCTTGGGTCTTCCTCATTGGTCGTCTAGCTTTCACATGCATATGAGGTGATTGAGAATACATACCATGGCTTGTGCTGGGCGCACCTTAGTCCTCAAAGTGATTATCTTTGCTTCTTAATACTTTAAAGAGATATAGAGGTTAGGATTTGCAACACATTTTTTGGGGGGGACACACAATGGGGAGTGGATCAAGGGAGAGCTTTCTCATGTATTCCTCTCCCCACATCTCCTTGGGTCAGTGAATGCCTTGACAATGCTGGGACAGAAAGGAGCAGGCGACACTCAGACCCCAGGAAGCGGGGGCCCATCGGGGATGCTCTCAGTCTGGGTGGCTGAGAAGCTCATGAAGGTAGGTGCAGGCCACCCGCAGTCCCCCTTCCTGAGCACTCCCTCCTCCTACTTCTTCTGTTCAAAAGTTGGACAATGAATGTTGTTGTTGTTACGTGCCATCAAGTCGGACCCAACTCAGCAACCCCTCCTTGGGTTCCCAAGGCAGTATCACTACAGAAGTAGATTGCCCCATCTTCCTTCTGAGGAGTGGCTGGTGGGTTTGAACCGCCTGCTGGTTAGCCTTAGGTACTATGCTACCAGAACTCCTGAACAATGAATAAGGAAGTCCAATGAAGAATTGATGCCTTTGAATCAAGGTGTTGGTGAAGAATACAGAAGATACCATGGACTGCCAAAAGAATGAACAAATCTGTCCTGGAAGAAGTAAAGCCAAAATGATCCTTAGACACTCCGTCTCACCTACTTTGGACGTGTTCTCAGGAGGCACCAGTCCCTGGAGAAGGACATCAGACTTGGTAAAATAGACCATCAGCAAAAATGAGGAAGCCCCTCAATGGGATGGATCGACACAGGGCAGTGGACTCAAACATGGCAAGGATTGTGAGGATAGGGCATGTGGGAGTTAAGTTTGTGCGTCAGCTTGGCTGGGCCTGGCTGAGTGGCCGGGCAGCTGAATGTAGTTATTCCCCATGGTAAGGGTGGTAATTAACTCCATGGTGGAATGTATTGGAGCAGCTGAGTAGCTGCTTTGAGTATGTGGTCTGCTTCTCGTATATAAGAAGCAGCTTTGGGAATGGTCTCCAGCTTATGGCACGCTTGGACCCTGCATGTAGCCGTGTCATTGTTCAGCAGCCTGCCATGCTCTGCCAACCTTGGAACTCAAAATGGACTTGAATTAATGGTCTGCCGTGTGGTTTGGTAACATTGGGACTGTGCTGTTTGATTTGTCGACCTTGGGCTTGTCAGCCTCAGCAGCCAGTAGCTGCCTGAGTGAAGAGATGCCTCTAGCTTCAGTGGGTTGGGAGCAGAAGACAGAGCTGAAGCCCAAGGTCGAGGGGCTTTCACCCAGCCCCTAGAGCCTGGCACTTTGAACTTGGACTTCTAGCTTCTGAACTGTAAGAGAATAAAATTCCTGTTTGTTCAAGCCATCCCATTTGTGGTATATTCCTGTCAGAGCAGCACTAGGGAACCAGAGCACATAGCTTCTCCCTAACTCCTAACACTCTCCAGGACAGACATTAGCCAGGTTTCAGCGCCTTTCTTAACACCCATCACCAGAGAGTGTTTGATATCCCAAGGGACACAGGTGCCGTCCACCACCCATCTGTCACTTTGTCATACTGTGGTGGCTTGTGTGTTACTGTGACATTAGAAGCTGTGCCACCGGTCTAATGCCAGCAGGCTCACCCACAGTGGACAGGTTTCACTGGAGCTTCCAGACTAAGACCAGGAAGAAAGGTCTGGTGACCTACTTCTGAAAACCAGCCACTGAAAGACCTATGGGTCCCCCAGAGCTGTCTGTGAGTTGTCTGACTCACCCTTTGGTGGTGTCATCAGGAGGGATTAATCACTAGAAGGGGACATCATGTTTGGGACGCAGAGGGCTAGAGAGGGTGTGGGAGACCCTCAGTGGAATGGTTGCCCAGGAACCCCTACAATGGACCGGAACATGCTCGTGGTTGTGAGGGTGATGCAGGGCCAGGTAATGTTTTGTTGTGTTGTATGTAGGGTCACCATGATTCAGAGACACCGCAACAGCAGCTGATAGCAGCACGTGAGCTGTACGATGTAGCATTTATCTGTTGACGTGACACTGAGTGGATTAAAATAACAAAACCATTTTATTACCGCTCATGTTTGTTTGTTTGTTTGTTTGTTTAAAGTCTGATTCTGAAATAATGAAAGATTCACGTGAAGTTGCAGAGACATGTACAGGGGCTCTCAGGCATTCCTCCCCTAAAGCCCCCACCACTGTCAACACCCCACACAACCCTACACTGATCTGGCCTCATTGACCTAACAGAGAAAACTGTATGTCCATATGGGATTACATCCAACACAAGTTTTGAGGGCAGACATAATTCAATCCATAACACTATGCATGTCTGTACAACTCTATGCAATGTTGTCATTGATGTAGCTTTGTAAAACCACCATCACAATACAGACACTCATCTCTACCATTGCCACAAGACTCCTTCACATTACCTTGTAGAGCTACACCCATCCTTCCTCATCTCAGGATCTTGCCAGTCACTAATCTGTTCGTCTCTATCATCATGGTATTTCATCATTGCCACATAATAGAATTGGATAGCTCATGAGTTTTGAATCCGGAATCCAGACAGGACTCAGCAGGTGATTCTTCTCTTTGTCATGGTATTGACCAAGGTCATCAGGTGGCACTCAGCTTCCAGGTGGGCTGGTTGGAGAATCTAAAGGGCTTAACCCACATGTCTGACAATTTGGCAGTATGATGGAGGCTGGGCTTACCTGGGACTGTCAGGTAAGAGCCTCCAGCTGGCCTCTCAGAGGACAAGGTGGAAGATTCATGGCATGTTATGATGTAGTCTCAGAAACAATGCAGTGTCCCCTGCACCTACTCTTGTTAGTTGAAATCACAGCCCACCTCGATTCAAGGAGAGGGGCATAGACCTCACCTTTCAAGGAGGGTTGCCAAAGAAATTGCATCCATGTTTTAAAACCATTACAAAGAAAGGAAACAATCAGGTATCTGAAACATAGGCGTTATAAGAGAAATACAAGAAACTGAATAAACTACATTGCAGAAGGTGGTGGTGGTGTTGTTATGTGCCGTCAAGTCGGACCCGACTCATAGAGACCCCTCCTTGGGTTTCCGAGGCAGTATCACTATGGAAGTAGATTGCCCCATCTTCCTTCCGAGGAGTGGCTGGTGGGTTGAACCACCAGCCTGCAGAAGGTAGAACAGACCAAATAAATTTAAAAAGTTTAATGACCATCATAAACATCCTCAAAAAGATAAGGGAGGGTATCAGATGAACTTTTCACATAAATTATAAGAGAAGAACCAACTGAAAATATTGAGTGTGAAATGAACACAATGAATGATGTGGTTAGCAGGATGGCGCCAAAGACTGTAATTGTGACCTGCAAAATCAATCAAGGTTTAAAGAGTATCTCAGAGCAATAATCGTAGGAAGTCCTTCAGTCTTAACCAGTCCAGTAAGTCTGGACTTCCTAAAAATTTAAATTCTGTTCCACATTTTTGTCCCATTCTGTAAAGAGCCATCTTTCATGGCCCTGATCAGAACAGTCAACAGTGGTTAGTTCCTCTGATCTCAGCATACATGAAGCCGTGGTTCACGTAAACTCTTAGTCCTGTAGACTACTCTCTTCCCTGAGTCTTTTCATCTCCTTCTTTCTCGTTTGCTCTAGACAATTAGAGACCAATAGTTGTATCTCAGATGGCTACTCACCAACTTTTAAGATCCCAGACTACTCACTTCACTGGAATGTGGAACATAAACTTTATGAACTATGTTTTGCCAATTGAAGGAGCTCTGGTAGCTTAATGCCTAAGACACTTGACTGCTAACTAGAAGGCTGGCAGTTCAAACCCACCAGCCACTCCTTGAAAGGAAGATGAGGCAATCTACTTCCATAGTGATACCGCCTCGGAAACCCAAGGATGGGTCGCTATGAGTCGGGTCCGACTCGATGGCACATAACAACAACAACGAGACGATGGCCCTAAGCCTTCAAACCTAGAAAACCAAATTCATGAGGTATTTGGTTATGTCTAAGAAGTATCCACAACTGCCCCATGTGATTATGTATACATGAATATGAGCACGCACACACATGCCTGTACAGGCAGTCCCTGGATGATGAGTGAGTTACATTCCTAAGTCTACCATGAAGTTAGATTTGTACACAAGTCAAAACAGTTAGGTACGGCTGATATCTAACATCAGTTAGTCAAATGTCTCAGAATATAGTATCTTTCTAAACATGAAAGAACACTGAAGAAACACTTCCAGATACACAAAAACATCTTTAACATAATATAGGAACTCAAAATCTCACTGCCATTGAGTTGGTCCCAACTCATAGCAACCCCTCCTTGGGTTTCCGAGGAGGAATCTGCATGGAAGTAGATTGATTGCCCAGTCTTCCTTCCAAGGAGTGGCTGGTGGGCTTGAACTGCCAGCCTTTTTGTCAGCAATCAAATGCCTTAGGCACTATGGTACCAGAGCTCCCAAATAATAATAATAATATTTTGATGTGTGTTGCAAAGTAGTGATTGTTTGTTAATACAAAGCACTGTATGTACCTCAGATTTTTAGCATAATAGGCTTAATGGGGTGTAATAGTTGGAGCTGTGTGTCAACTTGGCTGGACCACAATTCTATGTGGTTTAAGCTGTTGTGGTTATTCCCATGATGGGATCAGATGAATATGTTTTGAGCAGCCAATCTGTTAAAAGGGAGTTTCCCTAGGGGTGT
>NW_006921686.1:4765467-4766639 GCF_000298275.1 Orycteropus afer afer | reverse complement strand
TCTCTCCACATCCCCACCAGCATTTGTTATTTTCTGTCTCATTGAACCTTGCCATCAGTGCTGGGATGAGACGGTATGTCTCATTGTTGTTTTGATTTACATCTCTCTGATGCCCAATGATTGTAAGCATCTTTTCATGTATTAGCTGACCACCTGAATATCCTCCTTGGTGAAGCGTCTTTTCATGTCTCCTGCCCATTTTTCAATTGGATTGTTAATTCCTTTGGTGTTGAGGCGTTGGAGTTGTCCATCAATCTTAGAGATAAGTCTCTTGCCAGATATGTAATTATCAGCAAATATGAATTTGTTGCGGTCATTTTTGTCAGGTGCTTTTTCATTGTGTAGCTTTCTTTGTTCCATATAATTTTCTATGCTGAGCTCGTTTTGTTCATGCATCATGTTATCACTTCCATCATTGCTATTGTTTTAGTACTTGCTGAATATTTGTGCTGGTCCTCTTTTTTATTTTTATGTGAAGGTTTATCATTTTTCTTTGAGGTTACCTTGTGATTTATAGTTTTCTTCCCAAGTTTAGAACAGTTTCTTCTATCTTGTAGTTGTCTTGACTTCCCTACCATCTAGAAGTTCTGTAACGACACAGATTTTTTTCCCTCTTTTTGATTTGTAGTTGTCCTCACTTGTCGGTTGGTGTCTCTGGTTCCCTGTTTACAATCTTGCAGGCTTATTTACTTTGGATACTTCCATAGCTGGGTTGGTTTCTGGGTTATATCATCATTTGTGTTAATGGTCAGCTGTTGTTGGCTGTTGTTGCTTCTCTGTCCAAAGGGCTCCCTTAGCATCTCTTGTAAGATTGGTCTGGTTTTAACAAATTCCCTTAATTTCTGCTTATTTGGAAATGTCCAATTTCACATCATATTTGAGGGACAATTTTGCTGGGTACATGATTCTTGGTTGGAAGTTTTTCTCTTTCAGTGTTTATATATACCATCCCACTGTCTTCTTGCCTGCATGGGTTCTGTCGAGAAATCCGAGCGTGGTCTTATTGGTTGTCCCTTGTAGGTAACTTTTCATTTTTCTCATGCAGCTCTCATGATTCTTTCTTTGTCTTTGGTTTTGGTGAATTTGATGGTTATATGTCTTGGTGTTTTTCTTTTGGGGTCTATCCTGTTTGGGGTTCATTGGACTTCCTGAATGGATATATTCTCATCTTT
>NW_006921686.1:4761934-4763835 GCF_000298275.1 Orycteropus afer afer | reverse complement strand
TTTTTTTATTATGGTCTGTTTAGATTGTCTACCTGTAGTTGTGTTAACTTAGGTAGGTAGTGTGTTTCTAGGAGTTTGTTCATTTCATCTAGGTTTTCAGCTTTGTTGGAATATAGTTTTCCATAGTATTCTATTACGATCCTCTTTATGGCAGTTGCCTCTATTATAATGTCTTCAGTTCCATTTCTAGTTTTGGTTATTGGTGTCTTCTCATTTTTTCCCCTTTGTCAATTGACCAGTGATTTTTCTATTTTATTGATCCTTTCAAAGAACTGACTTCTAGTCTTACTGATTCTGTTATTCTTCTGTTTTCTGTTCCATTTATTTCTGGTCTGATCTGTATTACTTCCTTTCTTCTGGTACTATGATTTTCTTCATCTCATTCTTTTTTATTTGTTCATGTTGTTCAGCTGAGTTATTGATTTTGGACCTTTCTTCCTTTTTTTTTCCCCATGTATGTGTTTCCTACAAAGGAAAGCACTGTTCGTTCACTCAAAGAATATGTGAGCTTATCACCTTGATAAATATTGACAATGGCTCTCCATAGAGCCACCCCAGCTTCCCTCCACCACGACCAACATGCTGTCAGCAGTAGTTCTTTATCTCAGCCAATCTGATAGGTGAAAAGTGGCACTCAGTGTAGTTTTTTTTTTAAATGGCAAGGAATGAAATGAAAAACACAATGAGATATACCTATTTATGCCTATCAGACTGGCACCATATTTAAAGTCTGACAATGCCAGTTGCTGTGTTGGAGGTTGAAAATCATTGACTGCAATTCCCCGCAATCTAACAGCTCTCTTCCCACTTCCTCCCTGTGGTTACCTCTTCCTTGTGTCCTTCTTTCCTATGCATTCCCGTCCCCCAAGCTGTCTCCCTGTGCAAACACTGCCCTTCTGTTCTCCCATGATTGATCACTCTAAGGAGTGTATCTAACTGATGTAAATGTTCACCCCAGATGCCTGTCTATTGTTTGGCCGGAAGCCACGGGAGTGAGTTCATTCCAGGCCCGAAGAGTAACTAAGGGCCATAGTCTTGGGGGTTTCACCAGGCTCTATCAGACCAGTCAACCTGGTCTTTTTCATGATTTTAAGTTTTGTTCCACATTGTCCTCCCACTCTATCCAGGATCTCCTGCACTGATCCCTTTCTTAGTGGTTGACAGTGGTAGATGTTTTGTTCCTGATCTGGGTGGTCAGAATAGGGATGTTTAGTCTATTGGTTTTTGTAGCATTTTCATGTCTTAAATATTTCATAATACAAGAGGTAGTTAAGAATGAGAGTACGTGTCCAGGCAGAGATATGACCAGATTTGCATTTTGAAATGATCACTTTAGCTACTAGATGAAGAGCCAGGAGTGGGTGGCAGTAAACCCAGTTAGAAGGTTGGTGCAAGGACACAGGTGACGCAAGATGGTGTCTCAGGTCCACCTTCTAACATGCCAGGGGATGGGGTATGGAGACAAGTGAGTGGAGTCAAGAAATAGTTTTGAAGTAAAACCAATTGACCTTCTGGATGTATGGTGGAGGGAAGGAAGAGGTCAAGACTGACCCCTAGCTCTCTGGCTTGGGTCCTGCTTGGAATGGTAAACAAAACCGATCCAAACTCACTGCCATTGAGTCGATTCTGACTTATAGCGATCCCCTTTACAGAAATAGGTTGCCCAGTCTTCCTTCCGTGTGGTGGTGGTGGGCTTGAACCGCTAACCTGCTGGTTAGCAGTCAAATGCTTTAGCCACCACACCACCAGAGTTCCTTGGTTGGAATGGTTGTTGTTGTTGTTGTTGTTGTTATTTGCCGTCGAGTCGGCCCCGACTCATAGCGACCCCTCCTTGGGTTTCCGAGGCAGTATCACTGCGGAAGTAGGATTGCCCAACCTTCCTTCCGAGGAGTGGCTGGTGG
>NW_006921686.1:4752315-4761834 GCF_000298275.1 Orycteropus afer afer | reverse complement strand
ATAGCGACCCCTCCTTGGGTTTCCGAGGCAGTATCACTGCGGAAGTAGGATTGCCCAACCTTCCTTCTGAGGAGTGGCTGGTGGGTTTGAACCGCTATCCTTCTGGTGAGCAGTCAAGTGCTTTAGCCACTGTGCTACCAGAGCTGGTAGAGCCCCTGAAACACTCAAGTGGAGGGGTGAAGTGGACCCAAGCTTCACCTGGGGTGAAGGTCACGGGGGACATCTGGGCTAGAGCTAGGACTTCATGAGCGACTGGAGTAAGTGGTGCTCAAAGCCGTGATGTGAATACTATCTCCCAGGTCCAAACTTGAGGAGCTGTGGAATTTAAAGGAGGAGGAATGTACAAAGAACAAGTTAGAGCACATACTGGGTAGAAGGAAGTCAAGAGCATGGATCCTCAGAGAAGGAGTGGCCCAAAATGTATCAGGGAAGTAGTGTCCCAGATATCACAGGCAAGCGATCAAGTTAGACAAGGAAAGAAACATTTTCCATGGATTTCATGACAGGATGGTAAAACCCTGAGTGGATTGGATGGAGCCAGTGGCAAGATAGAAAGAGGAGATGGAAGTTTAGGTCATTCTAGAAGCTTGATTGGAAGAGGAGAGAGAGAAGGTTCAAGACGGTTGTGAAATCCAGGGAGGGTTTTGTTTAATGAAGCTGGGAGAGATTTGATAAATTGGAACCAGTCTGGGTGGCGGTTGTGTCTTTCCCCTCGGGTGCAGGTGTGAGTGGCCAACGATCAGAAATTACAGCAGGATTGAAATTTAGCCAAGTAAGTATGACAACCCAAACAAGAGGCAAGGGAGTCCTTTGCATTTCAGACAACTACTCCGTGAAATGTTGTTATTCCTCTTTAAAGATGAAAAGCAGACATGAAGTGACTTGTCCCAAATCACACAGCTAGTCAATGGCTGAATTGAGATTCAGATCTAAGTTTCTGTAACTTAAAAGATATTAACCTTTTTACTAAAGTGTTCTTTCTCTCTACTCAATAAAGCATTACCTATATAACCCTAAGGAGCTCTGGTGGTGCAGTGCCTAAGGCACTTGACTGCTAACCAGAAGGCTGGTGGTTCAAACCCACCAGCCACTCCTCGGAAGGAAGATTTGGCAATCAATTTTCTTAGAGATACTGCCTCGGAAACCCAAGGAGTGGTCACTGTGAGTCAAATCCACTCTTAGGCTTGTTTGTTTGTTTGGTTTGCCACCCCAAGTACTTTGAATATGTGATCCCACTGCCCTCAGGCTTCCAATGTTTTCCAATGAGGTGTCAGCTGTCCATCTTATTGTCCAACCTCAGTGCCTCATAACTGATGAGTCATTTCTCTTGCTGCCTTCATGGTGCTCTCTTTGTCTTTGTCTTTCAGCATTGTTGTTGTTTGCCGTTGAGTCGTCCCCAACTCATAGCGACCCCTCCTTGGGTTTCCGAGGCAGTATCACTACAGAAGTAGATTGCCCAACCTTCCTTCCAAGGAGTGGCTGGTGGGTTTGAACCACCAGCCTTCTGGTGAGCAGTCAAATGCCTTAGGTACTGCGCCACCAGAGCTCCTACCTTCACAGAAGCAAAGCCCAAACCAAACCCAGTGCCTGGAGGGGATTCTGACCCACAGCGCCCCTAGAGGACAGAATGGAACTGTACCACAGGGTCTCCAAGCCTGTCAGTCTGTGGGAGCAAAGCCCAAACCACACCCACTGGAAGCAAAGCCCAAACCAAAGTCACTGCCATTGACTTGACTTGACTCATAGCGACCCCTCCTTGGGTTTCCGAGGCAGTATCACTGTGGAAGTAGATTGCCCAACCTTCCTCCCGAGGAGTGGCTGGTGGGTTTGAACCACCAGCCTTCTGGTGAACAGTCAAGTGCCTTAGGCACTATGCTACCAGAGCTCCTCTTTCAGCATTGGGAGTGACCATTCTTGATTTAGGCACAGGGTGATGTGGGGGAAGGATGACTGGGGGCCCGGTATTCTCAGTGTGTTGTGCCCGGTGTCTGACCTCTGCCTTCTGAGTGGGGCCTAAGTGGAGGATGGGAGTACTGGGTCTCTCCGCCACCCTTACCAAGAGCTTAGCCTCTGTAGCTCACAGCTGAGCGGTAAGAAATGCTGGGGACGTACCCCTCCTGGTCAGATACCTTATCCCTTGACTGGGATCTGAGCAAAAAGGCTCCCCCATATTTTTCATCACACCTGCCCAGAGTACAGCTTGCGTCAGGCCGGGCTTGTGGAGAGGAGATGGAGCGGGTTGTGGGAAAGAATCGTACTGTCCTTAACCAAGATTGAATGGATTTTCTTGAATAAACTTTTCTTCATTTGTTGTATGCCCTTCATCTGCACCACGGTGTCTACTGTGTCCATTTGTCACTCTCTGAAAGAGGACATATTTATCTTGTTTGTTGTCTATGCTTCCCACTAGAAAGTAAACTCTACGGGGCCAGGGCTCTCACTGTCCTACTGTGCTGTAGTGAATTCCTTGGTCTGGCTCTTCTAGCCCTGGTCTCTGTGACTCCCACCAGATGACCAGGTGGAACCATGAAAATATAATGGGATTGGATAACTTGTGAGTAATGTAAGTAAGGTACATGGCACGCTTATGGAGGTGGGACCCTGCACATAAGGTGGATGGAACACTAATGTGGGAATTCGTTAGTTCTGACATTCCGCTGGGCTTAAAATGAGCCCTCTTAGAGGCAGAAGGGGAAATCTCACTGCCATCAAGAGAAAAGAGCTGGAGGTGGAGTGGAGCACGTTCCTGAACCTGAGTTGCAGCCTGTTATTTCCCTAATAAACCCCATAATCCCCCATAATCGTGAGGATTGTCTGTGAGTTCTGTGTGGCCATTGCAACAAATTAGAGAACCCAGCAGAGAAGTAGCAAGTGACACACGGCTGGTGTCAGAGCTGGTAAAAGGCTGGAGGGTGGAGGTATGTCTGGCCTCATAGGAATCAGCTTTGGGCTGCTGATGGTGATTCCGTCCCCACCTGGTGAGGTTGGAGGAAGTCAGAGGAGGCTGCCTCTTCCATGCCCTTTGTGTACTCACTTATTGCTGTGACCCCTAGTGTGAGGCCACTGTTAATTCCAGCAATGAAATAAATGATTCTGATTTGAGCAGGTATTTGTCTTGTAACTTGAGGAGTGGGGAGAATGTTACAAAAAATATACTACCAATGGGGCCATCCTTATCCTCAGAGTGTTCCCCGCACCCTCCCTGGGGTTCTCCTTCACATCTTGCCTCCTCTCTCCCCCCACCTCACAACTGATCTCCAAGGCAAAAGGGTCTTGAGTGAAGTGAGGGCTGCCCACCCCCCAGTAGAACCTGGGCCCCACTCACTGTCTCTCCAGGCTGAGCAGTCAGGTGCCTGGCCCTAACCCTCCCTGGTCCTTATCTTCACCCACAGTTAAGACTGAGCCCTTCCTCTTCTGCCCCCTCCCCCTGCTTCCCTCTCTGGTCTCCTTGCCTGTAACGGGTTGAATTATGTCCCCCAAAAGGTAGGTTCAAATCCTCATTCCCGTTACCTGAGCTGTTGTTGTTAGTTTTTGTTGAGTTGATTCAGTTCATGGTGACCCCATATGTGCAGAGTACAATTGCTCCATAGGGTTTTCAAGGTCTGTCTCCTGAGATGCCTGAGTGAATTCGAATTGCCAACCTATTGGGCAATAGCATTGTGCTGAATGTGACTTAATGTGGAAGTAAGGTCTTTGCAGATGTTATCAAGTTAAGAGGCGGTCATCCTGGATTAGGGTGGGCCTGAAATCCAAGGGGAGCTCTGGAGAAGCAGTGCTTAAGCACCCGGCTGCTAACAGAAAGGCTGGTAGTTCTACTGACCAGCTACTCTGCAGGAGAAAGATGTGCCAGTCGGCTTCGGTAAAGATGGACAGCCTTGGAAACCCTATGGTGCAGTTCCACTCTGTCCTCTAGGGGCACTGTAGGTTGGCACTGACTCCACAGCAGTGGTGGTTTGGGCTTTGCTTCTATAAAGATGGACCGCCTTGGAAACCCTGTGGTGCAGTTCCACTCTGTCCTCTAGGGGCGCTGTGAGTTGGAATGGACTCCAGGGCAGTGGGTGTGGTTTGGGCTTTGCTTTTGTAAAGATGGACAGCCTTGGAAACCCTATGGTGCACTTCCACTCTGTCCACTAGGGGTTCTGTGGCTCAGCATTGCTCTGTAAATTTTCACTCAAATCACAATTTAAAAAAAAAAAGTCACCCAGGTAACGACTGTTAGAACCCCTCCTAGGCCCTGACAACACCAGTGCCATCCAGTCAATTCCAGCTGATGGAGACCTCTGTGTGTCAGAGCAGGGCTGGGCTCCACAGGGTTGCAATGTCTGTGACTTTTCAGAGACAGATCACCAGGCCTTTCTTCTGAGGCACCTCTGGGTGGGTTTGAACCTCCAGCCTTTTGGTTGGCACCTAGGTATGTCAGTCATTGTGTTCTGTCGTGGCACTGAACCTTCGCATGTGTTGTTTAGCTATTCATCTATTTAGCTATTTCCTGAAACACCCATATGGAGGTGGTACCTACTTAAAAAAGATTTTGTTTTCTAATTTTTATTGTGA
The DNA here is from genome assembly GCF_000298275.1 of Orycteropus afer afer. Lineage (NCBI taxonomy): Eukaryota > Metazoa > Chordata > Mammalia > Tubulidentata > Orycteropodidae > Orycteropus > Orycteropus afer. Next base: position 4,757,280 of record NW_006921686.1, on the reverse strand, counting down.
TTTAGGTGAAAGCTCACAGAGCAAATTCATTTTCCAGACAGCAATTCATACACATTTTGTTTCATGACATTGACTGCAATTCCCCACAGTGTAACAGCTCTCTTCCCCTTCCTCCCTATAGTTATCTCTTCCCCATGTCCTTTTTTCCTATGCTTTCCTGCCCCCCTAGCTATCTCTCTATGCAAACACTGCCCTTCTGTTCTCCCGTGACTCATCATTCTAATGAGTGTATCTACCTGATATCAATGTTCACCCCACATGCCTGTCTATTGTTTGGCTGGAAGCCACAGGAGTGAGTTCAGTTCCAGACCTGAAGGGTGACTAGGGGCCATAGTCTCAGGGGTCTCACCAGGCTCTATCAGACCAGCACACCTGGTCTTTTTATGATTTTGAGTTTTGTTTCACATTGTTCTCCCACCCTATCCAGGATCTCCTGCACCGATCTCCTTCTGAGTGGTTGACAGTGGTAGCCGGGCACCATCTAGTTCTTCTGGTCTCATGGTGAGGTGGTATCCACTTTTTCACTCTTACAAACAATGCTACATTGGACATCCTTGCATACACTACTATGCACATGCATGTGAGTATTTCCCAACAGCAGATATTCTAGGAGCGAGAGACACGTGCATTTTCAGTTCTGATGAATAATGCCCTACAGCCAGTCCACCAATGACTCCTTGTAGGGTATGGGAGTAGGCAGTGGTTGAGATGTCGTGTTACTTATTTGAGTCGACAAGGTCAGCCATAGCCTTAACACATGTTGCGTCATTAAGACTCACTGCATGTGGTCAATCGCATTGCTGGCCTTAATTCCTCCACACCACTGGTGTCTACCTACTTGTCACGGCCTCATTGTGGGTGGAGGGTATTGTCTGGTCCCTTGACTTCAGGCTGGACAACATGGCATGATTTGGACAACATGGCATGATTTGGACAACAGCATGGGGACAGATGCATCTAGGGACCAGTTCTGTGTCTAGACCTCAAAAGGCTCATACATTTCCACTTGCCCCCTTGCACCTCTGCCATTGCATGAGAAAGGCGTGTTCTAATGATACCAAGGAGCATGTGGGTACATGGAGTGGAGTGGCCCAGCCACCCACAGGCCTGCCCTAGGAGGGAAGTAGCCCCCCTGCCCAGCCTCCAATCAGCCAAGCGTCAGCCAACCCACAGACAGAGCAGCAGTAACAATAAGCTTTGGGACTGTTTGTTCAGCAGCATAATTGTGGCAATAGGTAACTAAGATACATGGCGTGTCTGCTGTGACAGAAATACCACAAGGAGGTGACTTTAACAAACAGAAAATTTATTTTCTCACAGTTTAGGAGGCTGTTGTGTGCCCCATCCAGTCAGTTCCGATTCATAGTGACCGGATAGGACAGAGTAGATTTGCCTTATAGGGTTTTTCCAGGCTGAAATCTTTATGGAAGCAGATCTCTGGGTCTTTTGTCCCTCAGAGTGACTGATGGGTTCAAACCACTGACTTTTTGGTTACCAGCTGAAGGCTCCTTGTTTAAGAGGCTAGCAGTCTGACTCAGGGCACTGGCTCTGGGAGAAGGCTCCCTCTGTCTGCTCTGGGGAATATCCTTGCTGTTCCTTCTCTAACGTCTCTCTCGGCATTCCTCACTTCCTTGGCGATCTCTGTGTGGCATCTGTCTTGCCCTGATTTGTGACTGCTTGTCTCTGTGTTGAGGTCCTGGGCTGACACAAACAGTCTGCATTTGACTGCTCACCTAAAGGTTGGCCGTTCAAACCCACCCAGTGGTGCAATGGAACAAAGACCTGGCCACCTGCTTCCGTAAAGATTAAAAAACAAAACAAAACTTACTGCCATCGAGTCAAATCCAACTCATGGCATAGGAATGCCCCCATTGGGTTTCCAAGCCTGTAAATATTTACAGAAGCAGATAACCCCATCTTCCTTCCATGGAGGGGCTGGTGGATTTGAACTGCTGACCTTCTGGTTAGCAGCCAAAGGCTTTATCCACTACACCACCAAAGCCCCTTTCTCTGTAACACAGGGAGTTTGGTTGTGGTTTGCTCTCTGTGACTGTGATGCTCTCTCTATCACTCAGAAGTGATTAGATTTAACACACACCCTGCACCAGTCTGGTCTTGTTAACATAACAAAAATATCCTACTCCCAGATGGGATTACACCCACAGACACAGGGGTTAGAATTCCAACACAAATGTTGTTGTTAGGTGCCCTCCAGTCAGTGCTGTCTCATAGCAACCCCATGACCCTGTGGACGACAAACTAAACCCTGCCCGGTCCGGCGCTGTCCGAGCTGTTATTGCAACCACTGTGTCTATCATCTCGTTGGGGGTCATCCTCTTTCTCACTGACGCTCTACGTTACCATGATCTTTGCCTTCTGCAGGAATTAGTCCCTTGTGACAACATGTCCAGAGTACAGAGTACGGGAGATAGAGTCTCACAAAACTTGCTTCATAGGAGCGTTCTAGCTGTACTTCTTCCAAGACATGTTTGTACTTCTTCCAAGACGTGTTCATACTTCTTCCAAGACATGTTCGTTCTTCTGGCAGTCCATGGTATAGTCAATATTCTTCACCAACACCGTAATTCTAAGGCATTCATTCTTCTTCAATCTTCCTTATTCATTGTCTGTTTGTTAAAGACACCCTTCTGTTGTAGCTGTGCTAGATAACTAAGACAAAGTCCTTCTCCAGTAATGGGTCCCTCCTGAGAACATGTCCAAAGTACATGAGATGAAGTCTCACTGACCTCACTTCGAAGGAGCATTCCACCTGTACTTCTTCCAAGACAGAGCTGTTCATTCTTCTGACAGTCCACGGTGTCTTCGGGATTCTTCACCAACACCATAATTCAAAGGTATCAGTTCTTCAGTGTTCCTTATTTATTGTCCACTGATGAGGACCGGGGTATCCTGGTGCTGCCGTCATTCAGCCCACCGCACCCCCTGGGCCACGAAGTTCAGTCAAGGATGCAGGCTAGGCCGGGAGGGTGAGTGTCCCGTCCTTGTTGGCAGGTCTGGGGTCATCTCTAACACAGCTGCAGACCCCTACTCATTCTTGTTCTGATGACACCTTGCCTGGTTCTGGTGGGAGGGAAGAACAGGTGCCCAGAGACAAGGATATTATCTGGTGAGACAATGATTCCAGGGCAGAACAACAATGACTGAGGGACAGGTTGATAAGGATTGATCAGGAGTGGACTGTGCTGACTGTGTTTGGTGTTTGCCTTGCCAAAAACGAATCGATCTCTCCAACTGGTTGAACAATTTCTCTAAGAAAGATCAGCACGAGGCCAGTCCCCATGAAGCGGAGGTCAAAGATGTCCCAAATGTCCAAACTACCATGCCACTCCATCATTTCAGACATTAACTACTCCTCCTCCTCCTCCCAGTAATTTCCCCAGTCTTAGGGTTCTGTATTTCACTGTAACGCCTCATAGAACTCACAGACACCCAAGGGTTCATCTCACGTAGTAGTGGTGGAGGCTGGCAAGCTAGCGAGTCCCGGGTCCATGAGTAGGTATGGCGGATCCTCCCAACTCTCGGAGTTTAATGAACCTCGATCAGCAGATCAGATGATGGCTGCTGTCCCAAATCCAGGGGTGAGATGAGGATGATCCAAGACACAAAGCCGGAGCAAGAGGAGAGCGAATCTTCCCAGGAGATTCGTAGGTATACCCTCAGGGAAGCTAAGGGTGGTGATTTGAATTATATCCTCCAGCAAGGCAGGACTCGAGATACAGATAGAATGAACTTGTCTAGGCCTCCTTAAGGTGGGAGGACCAGAAGGAGTTCCCATTGGTCCACCCAACCTCCTGTAGTGCTGCATCAGCACCCTTGTCTCTACTCCATCAATGTCTGCTATGTTCTTCCCATGCCTTAACAACCATCAAAAAATCTCCGACCTGTTGAGATAAGTTCTTTCCCTATGGCCTCTTTCCATTCTCCTATTAATCACTCTTATGCTTCTTGCATTTGTAAAACCCATGAGGGGAAGTTGTGCTAATAGACCTGACATGGCTTCTCAAATTGTTGCTTTGTTTTGCAACAGCAGAGTTACATGGGGTGCCCATGTAGAAGGGGCTCCCTTGATCACCATATCTGCCATGACCTGTGTAAGGGGCATTCTCATTGGGTGAATATCCTGATCACCATAAAGCTATTCCAGCATGGCTTGCATAAGCAGCACATCAGCTGCTTCCTCTGGGCTGTTCCAGGGGGCATTTAGAGGGGGAGAGGGGCAGTTTTCCTTCTCAGGATACATAAACCTGACTGCAAATTTTATCCATTCCAACAGACTAGCTCCCCCCTCAGGGTTATCCTGCCCTGTAAATGGATCTTGGATTAACATTTGTGCCTGTTCCATAGTGAGCTGTGGGTCTTGCATCAATCCAAACATACTCTTCCACTCAGCAGTATTCAAAACTAAAGACACCGCCCCTAAATTAGTCACTCTCACAAACCATCTTAGTAAAGCTTCCTCAGGAAGCTGATGATACCGATCTACAAACTGAAGCAGCTCTTTCACACTCGACCCTCTGCTTGCATTAGTTTCTTGGCTTTGCCTGTTCCCTTCGTGGACTACCTTTTTGGTGACCAGTGGTCGTAGCAGCACTGCTTGTTGTTCTGACACAATTTTTCCTTTCTGGGTAGGCCCTGAAACTAGGGGTCGTAGCTCTAATTGGACTGGATCTGAGCTCGATTTAGTGCTACAATCCTGCTCTACATTCTTTTTCCCTGCCATTGCAGCTATTGCCTAACAGCAACCAAGGAATCCTAAGTCTAGCCTTTTCCTCGTCATTCTGTATTTCCACATACATACAACTAGCCAATTCCTCAGGAGTTAGATCCACCTCTCCTAAATCCCATGAATAGCTTTTGCCTTGGGTGACTGATCTCAACAAAAGAGCTGCTTCAATCCATGGGTTTCTTTTATCCCATCCAGAAGCCAAAGGTTTCTTACTTTCC
>NW_006921686.1:4745587-4747046 GCF_000298275.1 Orycteropus afer afer | reverse complement strand
TCTCCTGTAGTGCTGCATCAACACCCTTGTCTCTACTCCATCAATGTCTGCTATATTCATCCCATGCCTTAACAACCATCGAAAAATCTCCGACCTGTTGAGATAAGTTCTTTCCCTATTGCCCCTTTCTATTCTCCTATTAATCACTCTTATGCTTCTTGCATTTGTAAAACCCATGCGGGGAAGTTGTATTAATAGACCTGACACGGCTTCTCGAATTGTTGTTGTTTTTTTTGCAACAGCAGAGTTACATGGGGTGCCCATGTAGAAGGGGCTCCCTTGATCACCATATCTGCCATGACCCGTGTAAGGGTCATTCTCATTGGGTGAATATCCCGATCACCATAAAGCCATTCCAGCATGGCTTGCATAAGCAGCACGTCAGCTGCTTCCTCTGGGCTGTTCCAGAGGGGGAGAGGGGCAGGTTCCCTTCTCAGGATACACAAACCTGACCGCAAATTTTATCCATTCCAACAGACTAGCTGCCCCCTCAGGGTTACCCTGCCCTGTAAATGGATCTTGGGTCAACATTGTGCCTGTTCCATAGTGAGCTGTGGGTCTTGCATCAATCCAAACATACTCTTCCACTCGGCAGTATTCAAAACTAAAAACGCTGCCCCTAAATTAGTCACTCTCACAAGCCATTTTAGTGAAGGTTCCTCCGGAAGCTGACGATACCGATCTACAAACTGAAGCAGCTCTTTCACACTATACCCTGTGCTTTCAATAGTTTCTTGGCTTTGCCTGTTCCCTTCCCTGACTACCTTTTTGGTGACCAGCGGTCGTACCGGTACTGCCTGTTGTTCTGACACAATTTGTCCTTTCTGGGTATGCCCTGAAACTAGGGGTCGTAGCTCTAATTGGACTGGATCTGAGCTCAATTTAGTGCTACAACCCTGCTCTACATTCTTTTTCCCTGCCATTGCAGCTATTGCCAATAACAGAAACCAAGGAATCGTAAGTCTAGCCTTTTCCTCATCATTCTGTATTTCCATATACATACAACTAGCCAATTCCTCAGGAGTTAGATCCACCTCTCCTAAATCCCATGAATAGCTTTTGCCTTGGTACCAGCAATCTGGATAGGCATAATGGCTGAATTTGATGTCCCCTCCCAAGGTGGGAAAGTCTGGGTAAAAAAAGTGACGATGATCCAAGACACAAAGCTAGAGCAAGAGGAGAGCAAATCTTCCCAGGAGATTCATAGGTATACCCTCAGGGAAGGTAAAGGTGGTGATTTGAATTATAGCCTCCAGCAAGGCAGGACTCAAGATACATTCCACCTGTGTTGCCCCAAGAGAATTAACCTAAATCCCATCACAGAGTCGATTGCCAGTCATTATAGGAAATGACTACTACCAGCTGCCCAGCCAAGTTGATACCTGACCTTAACTACCACAGCACCCCAAACAGGCATGGATAATGGGATTTACAAAACATCACAGAATAGAGGACAATG
>NW_006921686.1:4731491-4743207 GCF_000298275.1 Orycteropus afer afer | reverse complement strand
TTGGGCTTCCTGCTTAGTCTTGGGGGTAGGTAGTGACAGCAACTTATTTTTGGTCACCTGGGAATGTCACGGGTGGCTCCTGCCCAAGTTATTCCCAAGAATTCACTGTTTTGGGCAGGGCCCTGGATTTTTGCTGGATTTATTAACCAGCCTTTATTGGTCATGGGGGCCACCACTGTTTTCAAATCTGCCCTAGCCTGTTCTTCTGTGTTTGATATTAACATAATGTCATCAATGTAATGTATCACCATACTTGAAATCTGTACCAAGTCCAAGTCTCTCCTAACCAAGCCATGACAGTAAGCTGGGGAGTTCAAATAACCCTGGGGCAAAACTCTGAAGGTGTACTGAGAGCCTTCCCATGTGAAAGTAAACTGTGACTGACTCTTTTCCAAGACTGGTATAGAGAAAAAGGCATTTGCAAGATCAATCACTGAGTACCAGTCTCCTTTGTCCTGTGCTATTTTCTGCACCACCGATACCATGTCTGGAACAGCTGAAGCCACTGGTGGCACCACTTTATTTAGGCCTCGGTAGTCTACTGTCAGTCTCCATGAGCCATCTGCCTTTCTCACAGGCCATATAGGGCTGTTATACAGAGAGTTTGTTGGCACCAACACTCCGGCCTTCAACAACATGTCTTTAATCAAAGCACTAATTTCCTTCTGTCCACCAGGTATCCTATATTGTTTCAAGTTAACAACCTGAGTGGGCTCAAGCAATTCCAATGGTTCCCATTTAGCATAGTCAATCAATACTGGCCTAAGGGCACACTTACAGGCCTTCAGTTTTACAATACCAGGTAGAGGGAGATTTTTCCAATTAGACATAATATCCATACCGATAATACATTCAGGTAAAGGAGATGCAACTACTTCATACAACATCTGTTTAAATCTTCCACCTCTCATCCAAACTATCACTTTAGTCCCATCAACTGTTGCATCCCCATATCCCCCTAGTCTAACCTTAGGCCCCTTCAACATTTCATTGACAGGCTTTGGGATGACTGTACATTGGGCTCCGGTGTCCAGGAGTCCCAAGAAAGTCTCTTCCCCACCCCCAGGCCATTTTACCCACACCTGTGCATATGGCCTCAGGTCCCCTGCCGGGGGCTGGACTAGAAGACCCTGGCCCCCTGTCAGTCTATGTCTTCATCAATTAGCTGAGTCTGCTTCAACTGGTCCCAGGTGGGAGTTCCTATTATTAAATTCCTCCTGAGTGGAGTGAATAGAACGAACTTGTCTAGTAGCGACTGTGATCTTAAAAGCTTGCAAGCTGCCATCTAGATGCAACGATTGGTCTCTCCTTGTCCAGAGCAAAGAAGAATGAAGAAAACCAAAAATCCATGGAAGCAATTAGTCCTAGTGACTGGTACACAATCTGATCTCCAGCCTATACAACGATGAGACCAGAAGAACTAGATAGTGCCCAGCTACCACTGTCAACCACTTGGAAGGGGATCTATGTAGGAGATTCTGGATAGAGAGAGGGAGAACAATGTGGAACAAAACTCAAAATCATTTGGAGCAAAAAAAAAAAGGGGGCGGGGGGACTAGGTTTGCTGGTCTGATAGAGCCTGGAGGAACCCCTGAGACTATATGGCCCCTAGCTGCCCCTCAGGTCTGGAATTGAACCCACCCACTCCTGTGGCTTCCAGCCAAACAAAAGACAGACATATGAGCGGAACATTTACATTAGGTAGATACATTCCTTGGAGAGATCAATCATCGGAGAATAGAAGGGCTGTGTATGCACGGGGAGACAGCTGAAGGGGCATGAGTGCATGGGAGGGAAGGACACAAGGAAGAAGTAACTATGGGGAGGAAGTGGGAGGGGAGCTGTTGCATTGTAGTAAGTTGTAGTCAATGTCATGAGACACAGTGTATGTGAGCTGCTATATGGAAAGTGGATTTTCTCTGTAAACTTTCACCCAAATCACAGTAAAGGTGGTGTACTACCTCAGGCATTTGACTGCTAACCAGAAGGCTGTCGGTTCAAACCCACTCAGAAGGAAATTGGGCAATCTACTTCCTAGAGATACCATCTCAGAAACCCAAGGACGGGTCGCTATGAGTCGAATCGACTCTATGGCAGTGAGTTTGTTTTTTATTTATTTATTTATTTTAGCATACCTGTGGTGCCACAGGTACAGTGGCACAGTGGCTTAGCACTTGGCTGCTAACCAAAAAGTCAGTCGTTCAAACCCACCAGCCACTCCTCGGAAGGAAGATGGGGCAGTCTGCTCCAATAAAGATTTATAGCTAGGAAACCTTATGGTGCAGTTCTACTCTGTCCTCTAGGGGTGCTGTGAGTCAGATTATACCTGTAGTTATAACTGATTTTGGTGTTTTCTCTGTTATGTTAATGCACAGGATTTGCATAGGGCGTGTCTTAAGTCAATCTCTTGTGAGATATAAAAGAGATTAAACAAGCAAGGGAGCAAGTGGAGAGGGGGGAAGACACATGCCACGCCACATGGAGATCACCAGGGGGACCAGGGAAAAAGGATCTTCCCCGAGAGCTGACAGGGAGAAAGGCTCCTCCTGGAGCTGGCGGCCTGAATTCAGACTTCCAGCCTCCGAAACTGTCAGAAAAATAAATCTCTGATAAAGTGCCCCCCTGTGGTATTTCTGTAATCGATAACTAGATAACAAAACCCTCACCCTCAGTGGAAACATGCAAGAAAGGGAATTCTGGGACAGATCCTTCAGCCCAGTGGTCCCATTACAAGTACAATAAAGAGGAAGCCTCCACGTTTGATGGTTGACTGCTGACAGCTCTCATGTCCCCACCAGTCCCCACTTCCTTTGCTCTCCATCCAACCAGCCCAACAAGAAAGCCCACCCATGCCCGCCATCCTGTGGCATAAGCAGAAATTTCAAATCACGCAGGGCCTAGGCACTTTCACCCTAGCCCTGCCTCCTAACAACAAGCAAAGCTTAACCCACCCAGCCCACTTTGATCTTGCCCTTAGGACCATCCTGTGTTCTGCTTAGTTGTCCCAAGTGTCCAACCATGCGTGAGTAATAAACTTCCTGTCCTAACCTCACTGGTGGTGGCTTCCTGTTTTGGTTATTGTAAATAGAGCTTCAATGAACACTTTGATGCCAGTATCCGTTGTCCTCGCTTTCAATTCTTTGGGGGCTAGCTAGCTAGGGCGTGGAACTGACAGATTATATGGCAATTCTAGGAGCCTTGGGGGTGCAGTGATTAAAGAACTGACTGCTAACCAAAAGGTCAGCTGTTCAAAGCTACCAGCCACTCCGAGGGAGAAAGATGAGGCAGTCCTCTTCTGTAAAGATAGCAGGCTATGAAACACTATGGAGCAGTTCTACTCTGTCCTTTAGGGGCACTGGAGTCAGAATCTACTTGCTTGCAAGGGTTTTGGTTTTTTATGGTAATTCTATGTTTAACTTTCTGAGGAATTGCCAAACCTTTCCATAGCGGCTGCCCCATATTACATTCCCAGAAGCAATGTAAGTGATAGGCTCATCACCTGCAAGTAAGTGATAGGCTTTTGGAACACAGGCGCGCAAGGGTGACCAGCCAATCAAAAGTTTCCACTCTTTTGCTGCCAGGCAGGCACTCTGGTAGCATAGTGGCTAAGACACTTGACTGCTAACCAGAAGGCTGATGCACCCGGGTGAGACCAATGACTAGTTATTACCCATGGAATGTGGCCAGAAGGCAGTCGTACCCACTGCCATCGAGTTGATTACGACTCACAGTGCCCCTAGAGGACAGAGTAGACCTCCGAGAGTTTCCAAGGCTGTAAATCTTTATGGTCCCATTCAGCTACATCTTTCTCCAGCGAAGTGGCTGTTGGGTTCAACCGGCCAACATTTCAGTTAGCGGCCAAGCGCTTAATTTCTGCGTCACCAGGGCTCCTGTGGGCAGAAGCGTGTCATTGCTAGGCAAAAGTGATTTGGCAAATTTGAGTGACCAGAGTCTCTTTCCTCATCTCTCCAATGAATGGATGACCCCCAGGAATGGTACACAGACATTACAAAAGAAAATTTTACTATCAACATTAATTATGCTCATCATGTTATTCAACCAACACCATTAATCGTACCCGAGTTTTTCCATCACCCTTAACAGAAGCTCAGTGTCCCCTAAGCAGTGTCTTCCTTCCTAGGACACCAACATTTATATTATTTACTGATTCAGACTCATAGTGCCCCTACAGAACCTGTGATTCACAGCTTTTCTTTTTTTATTGTGATTTGGATGAGAGTTCACAGAGCAAATTTGTTTTCCATTCAACAGTTCATACACATTTTGTTTCATGACATTGATTGCAATCCCCACAATGTAACAGCTCTCTGCCCACTCATTCTGGTTCCCTAGTGCCACTCTGACAAGAATATACCACAAATGGGATGGCTTAAAAAAATAGGAGTAAACTCCTGTTTAAGGCTATCCCATTTGCTGTGTATTCCTGTCAGAGCGGCAGCAGGTAACTGGAACAGTCAGCTCCACAGGTTTTCAATGACTTGTTGTTGTTGTTGTTGTTGTTGTTATGTGCCCTTGAGTCAGACCTGACTCATAGCGACCCCTCCTTGGGTTTCCGAGGCGGTATCACTACGGAAGTAGATTGCCCATCCTTCCTTCTGAGGAGTGGCTGGTGGGTTTGAACCGCCAGCCTTCTGGTTAGCAGTCAAGTGCCTTAGCCACTGTGTTACCAGAGCTCCCCAATGACTAATTATCTGGACTTAAATCACTCGGTCTTTCCTTCAGGGCACCCCCAGATGGACTCGAACCTGCAACCTTTTAGTTAGCAGCAGAGCACACACTACCCAGGGTCTAACTATTTACCTATCACTTAGTAAATTCAAATTTTATCTTCTATCATCTGGAGTTTGCTTGAGCAATACAATTTATAAAGAGAGGTGATAGGCAAGGTCTTGAGGGATGTGGCTTTTACTTCGCCCAAAGTGCAAAGTCTAGAGGTGGAGTTTTCACATTTGCTCTGTGTATTGTCAAAGTGCCCTCCTCAATAAAACCAAAACCAAGCCCACTGTCGCCCACCAAGGCCCTATAGGACAGAGTAGAACTGCTCCACTGTGTTTCCAAGGCTGTACTCTTCATGCAAGCAGGCTGCCACATCCCCACCCACAGGGCGACTACTGTGTTCCAACAGGCGATCTTTGGGTTAGCGGCCAAGCACTTTGAACCACTGCGCTTCTGACAAGTTAGGCCCACACCTGCAGGGCTCCCTGGGGAGAGAGTGGACCTGGACGGTGACCGGGTCTGCAGGCGGCCTTGGTCACAGTCCCACCGGATTAGCTCTGTGGGGCCCGAACTCCGGCAAATGGACGAGGCTCCGGGTTTAGCTGCAGTCCCGGGCTGGGGCTAGGGTTAAAGTGCAGCCGCAGTTAGGGCTCTCCTCCTTCTGGTGGAATGGAAACCAAGCCAAACCCAACCCACTGCGGGCAACTCACTCAGTTCCCACTCTTAGTAACCCCCGAGGGCAGAGTAGGTTCTTCAAAGCGGGCCTTCCTGTTTGCAGGCCTGGCTCTTGCGCGCCAGAGGCGGCTGCGATGGGGATGTGTTGGGACGCACTGAGCGCGCTGGGCGCCCTCACCGCCATGTGGCTGCTACTGCGGGCGGTGTGGGGGACAGGCTGCGCCGTCTACGTCTACCTGCTGCCCTCGGTCCGCCGGGACGCCCGTTGGCTTCGGGCGCACGGAGCCTGGGCAGGTGAGGGCTCCGCACCCCGCGGGTAAAGGGTGGGGGCGCAGGAACAAGGACAGGTAAAAGACGGGGGTCACCCGTTTGGGCAGGGGCGGGGAGAGACTCCGGGAAGCAAGGGCGTGAAGGATGGAGACTTGGGCCAGGTAAGCCTGAAGCCTCCGAACCTGGACCTGAACAGGTGAGTGGAACAAGCTGTGGGAGACCCAGGCAGATGAGCGATGAAGGCGACAGGTGTGAGGAGGGATCTGGGACCCCGAAAAGGCTCCAGAAGGACCAGGGAATGGGGAAAGGGAGTAGGAGCTGGCTAGGGCAGGAGCTGGGACGAGCTGAGGTTAAGCCTGGCAAAGCCCTGGGCAAGCTGGAGACGCCCTTGAGCAGGTCTCCAGGAGAGGAGGCCACCCTGACTCCCACCCCCCCTGCTCTTATCTCTCCAGTTGTGACAGGTGCCACCGACGGCATTGGCAAGGCCTACGCCCAAGAGGTAAGCTTGACTTTGGACCGGGCCAGTAGATAAACCTTCTTGGCTCTGTCTGCTTGTCAGCCACCCCACTAGATTGAGAAATTTGTTTGCTGTCTGTTTGGCTCCCTGAGACGTCCCCTCCTCCAGGAAGCCTTCCCTCTGCTTCCCAGGCTGGGCTCAGGTGCTTACACTGGCCTGCTGCCTTCTTCATATCCTTCCCAGTCATTCCAAATGTGTGTCCTGGTCACCTAGGATGGTCCCTCATCTGTGATGAGGTTCTGGTGATGCAGTGGTTAAAGCATTCAGCAGTTCGAACTCACTGCGGGAGCAAGATGAGGCTTGGAAACTGTAGGGGGTAGTACTACTCTGTTGTCTAGAGACACTGTGAGTCATAATTGAGTCGATGATTGGGTTTTTAGGATGGTCCCTGGGCTGTACGAAAGGTTAAGAGCTGGGCTACTGGCCAAAGGTTGAAAGTTCAGACGCAACTGAAAGGTTAGTGATTTACCTGGGAAGAAAGTCCTGGTGATTGTTAAATGGTCACAGCCATGGAAACCCTATAATGCAGAGAACAGAACTGGAATCAAGTCTATGGCAACTGGTTTGATTATTTTGCTTATAATGGTTCCAGGAGCTGGGGGTGCAGCCGTGAACAAAACCAATTAAAAACAACAACAACAAAAAAGACCTTGCCCTCTGGGAGCTTATGTTCTAGTTGGGGAGAGAGGTGTGAATAGGCTGAGTAAACCAAACCCATAAGGTCAAAATGTTGTGGTTGTCCTCAGCTGCCCTTGGGGAGGCCCCATGTACACAGAGCATAAGGTTTTCAAAGCCATGACCCTTTCTTTGGAAAGCCTGTCTTCTGAGGCATCTCTGGATGGGTTCGAAGACCCAACCTTTCGGTTAGTATTTGAGTGCTTAACGTTTGTGCCATCTAGGGACTCTGGAATGGTAAAAAACAAAGCATTTGCTGTTGAGTTGATTCCAACTCACAGCACCCCTAAAGGACAGAGTGGAATTGCCCCATAGGATTTCTATCCTGGTTCCCTAGTGCCACTCTGACAGGAATATACCACAAATGGAATGGTCTTAACAAACAGGAGTTTATTCTTACAATTTGGAGGCTTTAAGTCCAAGTTCAAAGTGCCAGGCTCTAGGGCCTGGATGAAAGCCCCTCAACTTTGGGGTCCAGCTCTGCCTTCTGCTTCCGGTCCACTGGAGCTAGAGGCATTTCTTCAATCAAAGAGCTGCTGGCTGCTGAGGCTGAGAAGCCCCAAGGTTGACAAGTCAAAAGGCACAGTCCCAATGTTACCAAACCACACGGCAGGCCATTAACTTAAGTCGATTGTAAGTCCCAAGGTCGGCAGAGCATGGCAGGCTGCTGAACAAAGACATGGCTACATGCAGGGTCCAAGCGTGCCATAGGCTAGAGACCATTCCCAAGGCTTCTCCTAATATACAGGTAGCAGACCACATCCCAAAGGCAGCTACTCAGCTGCTTGTGGTGGATCCCACCATGGAGTTGATTGCCAGTCTCCTCATGGGGAATAACTACCACCAGCTGCCCAGCCACTCAACCAGGCCTAGCCAAGTTGACACACAAACATAACCATCACAGTTTCCAAGGCTGTATTCTGTGTGGAAGCAGATTGCCATATTTTTCTCAAAAGGGGTGGCTGGTGGGTTTGAACTGCTGACCTTCAGTTAGCAGCTGAGGGCTTAACCACTGTACCACCAAGGGCAAAGGAGCCCTGCACTGCACCAGTTAAGAGGCTCTTGCCAAATCCAAGTATGAAATGGCAGTGGCTTTGACCTTGGTAGTGGCAGTCGAGGTGTGGGGAGTTAAATTCTGAGTTTAATTTGAAGGCAGTCCTGATAAGATTTTTGGATAGATTGGATGTAAGACTCCAAGATTTTGATTTTGCAACTATAATCATGCTAACATCACTTGTTTAATCTCTTCTGTTTTAAGAGATTGACTTAAGACACACTTTACACTAATACTGTGTCATCATAAACAAAGCGGGGCAGTGAATTAGTACGGCCCTTCTAGCCATAGTCTTTGTGACTTCCACCAAATGACTGGGTGGGGCTATGCAAATGAGGTGCTTATGGCCCACCAAGGGGATTGGACAGCTTGCTAATAATGCAGATAAGGTTCATGGCAACCTTGTGGGGGTAGGACCATGCAAATAAGGTGTATGGAATCCTAACAAAGGGATTGGTCAGTTTTCCCGTCCCTCACTAGGCTTAAAATGAGCCAACCCAGAGGCAGAAAGGGGGGAGAGGGAATGTCACTACCATCGAGAAGAAATGGGGGCAAGATGTCTCCTTTGGATCCGTGGCCCCTTGTGCAGAGAACTTCCTAGACCCAGGAGCTTGTGGGCATGGCTGAGAAATAGATGTCCTCACCCAAGAACCGTATCCTGGGTCGTTTCTGGTCCTGAATTGTAACCCGTTACTTCCCTTATGGGAGCTCTGGTAGTGTAGTGCCTAAAGCACTTGACTGCTAACCAGAATGCTGGCAGTTCAAACCCACCGGCCACTCCTCGGAAGGAAGGTTGGGCAATCTACTTCTGTAGTGATAGTGCCTTGGAAACCCAAGGAGGGGTCGCTATGAGTTGGGGCCGACTCGATGGCACATAACAACAAAAACACTTCCCTAATAAACGCCATAATTGTGAGTATGGTCTGAGTTCTGTATGAACCTTGCAGTGAAGTATTGAACCCAGCAGAGAACTAGAGAGTGCTGTACGAGAGATGGCTAGGGTCAAAGTTGGTAAAAAGTTTGGCTAGAGGAGGTATGTCTGACCCTCGGCTTCACAGGAATCAGCCTCGGGCTGTTGGTCTTGATTCTCCTACCCCCTTGTGAAGTTAGAAGAGGTCAGACACCTCGGCCCCATCCGGCTGTTTTCACACATGACAAAGACAGTCCATTCCCAAGCGTGACATTATAACCACAGGCACGTTGTTGTGTTGTTGTTATGTGCCATCCAGTCGGACATGACTCATAGCAACCCCTCCTGGGGTTTCCGAGGCAGTATCACTACGGAAGTAAATTGCCCCATCTTCCTTCCGAGGAGTGGCTGGTGGGTTTGAACCGCCAGCCTTCTGGTTAGCAACCACAGGCATAGGGGTTAGGATTTGCTTCACACCATTATACAGTCTCAACCACTCGGGTGCCTGATGAATGTTCAGTCCCCTGGTCACCCCAGGACAGCAAGCTGAGAAGGTCAGCCAGTTCCACAAATGTTTGCTAACTCCTCAATTTCAACAGGAAGGGCATTTGAGGCGCAAGGGACGATGTGTCAAAGCCCCAGAGGCCAGAAAGCGGTGCTTGTGGGGCCTGATGGACCATCTGCTGCAGTCAGACTTTCCATAGAGGAGTGGGGGCCAGAGGCTCAGGCCTGACTATGCAGGGCTTCATGGGCCGGAGTGAGACTATGATGCTGTCCCAAGGCCACTGGGGATCCATGGCAGGTTTGGCGCAGGAGAGAGGGAGGGGCAGGTTTTGTGCTTTAGAAAGATCCCTCTGGCTGCTGAGTGGAGGGTGGGTGGGAGGGGATGATACTAGGACCCAGGGGTAGGGAAGGGCTGGAATCACTGAGTTGAAACTGATCTGAAATTGAGCATGGAGGCCCTATGACCTGGCTCCCATCACCTTGTTGGGCTCATATAAAATTGGCCATTTGAATCATCGTACCCTTAGACCCCACGTAGCCCTCCCAGATGCCACCGTGGCCTTTGCACTGCTTCTCCCTCTGCCTGGGATACTTTTTCTCCAGCACGCAGGCTCCCTGAGGGCAGGCTTTTGCGTCTCTTCTGCTCACTTCTGAATGTATAGTGCCCGCAACACTATGTAAGCACAATCAGCATACGGGAAGTGTTACATGCAGGCATTAATCCACCAATCCCTCTGTAGCTGGCCAAGAGAGGGCTGAACATTGTCCTCATCAGTCGAAACCTTCATAAGTTGGAACAGGAAGCAAAGGAGATAGGTGAGATCTTGGGTCTTGGGCTAGTAAAGTGCTGGGGCAGGGACTGGGGTAGCAGTGGGGGCTGGGCTGGAGGGGCTGGGGTAGGGGCAGCAGTGGGGGCTGGGCTACCAGTTGGGAGGGGCTGGGCAGGAGTTGGGGCTGGGGCAGGAATTGGGGCTGGGCTGGATGGGGCTGGGGCTGGGGCAGGAGTTGGGGCTGGGCTGGAGGGGGCTGGGGCAGCAGCCAGTGCTGGGCTGAACAGAGACTGGGCTGGAGCTGGG
This sequence comes from Orycteropus afer afer, assembly GCF_000298275.1. NCBI lineage: Eukaryota > Metazoa > Chordata > Mammalia > Tubulidentata > Orycteropodidae > Orycteropus > Orycteropus afer. The sequence continues at coordinate 4,732,789 of NW_006921686.1, read as the reverse complement.
CCTGGAGACAGAGGCAGGACTAGACTCCAGCTAAGGACCTGGCTCCCCCCTTCCCCTTCTCAGAGCGGCTTCATGGCGTCCTCACGAGAGTCATGCAGACTGACTTCACCGGGGGCTTGGAGATCTACGGAGCCATTGAGGAAGGACTGAAGGGCCTGGAGATAGGAGTACTGGGTATGTCCTCACCTGCTTGGGCAAGCCGGCCCGCAGCTACCCCCACGCTCACCCCAGGCCCTCTCGTGGTCACCCCCACTCTGATCTCATCCTGTCTCCTTGGGACTGTCACAGTGACAAAAGCCATGTTTCCTCTCGTTCAGTGAACAATGTGGGCATGGTTTACAGTAAGACCTTGGGAAAACTGCTTGACCTGGAGAACCCAGCCAAGGTGAGTGAAACCCAGCAGCCGCCGCCTATGGACCTCTTCCTCTGACTCTTTACTGCCCTCTGTTGGAAGACTAGCATAATACACTGATTTTCTTAGAACAGGGTACTCTATCGCCTCCTGCAGGAAAGTTGTGTTAGAAGTGACACAGCTATTATGTCTGCCATGTGAGTGATGGCCGTTTGAATGGGGGTGCCCTTCCACAATGTCCAGCCAGTACAGCTGTTCAAATTGGGTATTGCTCTCTTCACTCCCCCCCCCCTTTTTTTAAAATTGCAGTGAAAATACATACAAGAAAACCTTCACCAATTCACCCATCTCCACATGTACATTTCATTAACACTGATACCATTTTCATGTTGTCCATCCCTTGATGTTTTCATTTTCCAAATGATTCTACCACCATGAACATAAACTCTATGTCCCCTCATGGTTCTGCCCTTTAATATTCTGCTTCAAAGAGTTTCTCTTATGGGAAGACCAGTGCCTGCCCCCCTATGACGTATGGATTTATACATTTTTTATTTGTCACCATTATTTTTTGAAAGTACACACAGCAAAGCAAGTTCCCATGCAACAGTTTCAGCACACAGAAGCTTCAGTGACATTGTGTCAACATCCTCATCCTTTCCATTCAAGTTGTTCCCTGCCCATTAACTTACTCCCACTGCCCTTTCTCCTTTACGCTTAGAGTAACTGTTGTCTGTTTGGTCTCATATAGATAATTAATTAATTAATTATTATTGTGATGTGGGTGAAAGTTTACAGAACAAATTCACTTTCCATACAGCAGTTCACCAACACGTTGTCTCATGACATTGACTACCAATTTACCCCAATGCAACAGCTCCCCTCCCACTTCCTCCTGATAGTCACCTCTTCCCTGTGTCCATCCCTCCATGCCCTCCTGCCCCCT
>NW_006921686.1:4729564-4731116 GCF_000298275.1 Orycteropus afer afer | reverse complement strand
GGGCACCATCTAGTTCTTCTGGTCTCATAGTCATATAGGCTGAGGATTGCATGGTGTACCAGTTGCTAGGACTAATTGTTTCCATGAACCTTTGGTTTTCTTTTTATCATATAGATAATTTTTAAAAAGAGTACAATACTCAAGGGTGACATTCTTTTTGAGCTAACGTGTTACTTAGTGAAAAGGTGACTTCAGGGGATAGCTTTGATTCAAGGTTTAAGAAATATCTCAGGGAAACTGTACTGGGCACTCCTCCAGTACTAGTGGGTCCAGTAAGCCTAGATTCTATGAGAATTGGAAGCTCTGTCCACATTGTTCTCCATTTCTATCAGGATCCATCTGCCTTTAGTACTGGCAGCTGGGCACCATCTAGTTCTTCTGGTCTCAGGGTAGAGGAGGCTGTGGTTCATGGAGACAGAGGTGGCTGTGGTTCATGGAGACAGTTAGTCCGATTCCTTCTCTGATTTTCAGGTTTCCTTCCTTCTCTTTTGCTCCTGATGAATAGAGACCAACAGTGGTATCTTAGATAGTCACTCACAACCTTTTAAGACCCCAAACACTACTCACCAGACTTGGATGTAGAACATAAATTTTATAAACTATATTATAACAATCGGCTGGATCACTATTGGGATCATCCTTGAATTCACAGCTTCTTTTCTCTCAATCACCTATGCACATATGTCCACACTTCTTCCAATGAGGGTCACATAGTCACTGTACCTGTTTCAACTGCCAATATCTTTTGACAAATTAAATATTATTTTCTTTAGGATTTTATTTTTCATCCAAGTTCTATATAAAGAGTCAAATATTTTTTATAAGCTTTGTTAAAGAAAACAGTATGCCCAATTCCCATTTCCTGTTCCTTAAAAAACCCCAAATCTACTGGTGCTGAGTTGATTCTGACTCACAGCACCCCTAGAAGACAGGGTAGAACTGTCCCATAGGGTTCCCAAAGCTGTCAATCTTTACAGAAGCAAAGCCCACTGCCCAAATCAAACCCACTGCTGGCAAGTCAATCCTGGCTCACAGTTCCCCCAGAGGACAGACTAGAACTGCCCCATACAGTTTCCAAAGCTGTTTGGAAGAAAGACTGGGGAATCCACTTCTGTAGAGATACCACCTTGGAAACTCGCTGTGAGTTGGAATCGATTCGATAGCAGTGAGTTTGGTTTTGGTTTTTTGGTGAATCTTTTCAGAAGCAGACTGCCTCGTTTTTCTCCCATGGAGCTTGAACCACTGATCTTTTGGTTAGCAGCCAAGTACCTTAACCACTGCAAGGTCTTTCAACCTCAAAAGTATTGATACTTGGAGCTGGATGAATCTTTGTTGTGGAGGGCTGTCCTGTCTATTATAGGAAGTTGAATAGCATCCCTGGCCTCTGTCCACTAAATGCTGACAGGACAGCACCCCCTCTAGTTGTTGCTGTTGTTGTTATGTGCTGTCAAGTCAGACCTGACTCATAGCAACCCCTCCTTGGGTTTCTGAGGCTGTATCACTACAGAAGTAGATTGCCCAACCTTCCTTCCGAGGAGTGGCTGGTGGGTTT
>NW_006921686.1:4723941-4725054 GCF_000298275.1 Orycteropus afer afer | reverse complement strand
TTCTGTAAAGATTTACCACCTCAGAAAACCAATTGGGGCCACTATGAGTTGGAATCGACTGGGTGACAGTGGGTTTGGTTTGTTTTTTCCCTTGTTCCCCTGGTTCGTTGACATCCTCACCTGGAGTCTGTCTCTCCCCCTGCCCCACTCCCACTGTGCGTGTGTCTCTATGTCTAACCTGTTCTTTCTCTAACTCAGAAGTGATTAGATGTAGAACCCACCCTACTTGGGTATGATCTAATTAACACAATAAAGAAAACCCTGTTTCTGAACAATACCATATTCACAAGTATAGGGGTTAAGATTCCAACAAGATTTTTGGAGAGGGTACTGGTGTCTACAGTTTAATTCTTAACAGTGAATTTTCCCTTCCTATCCCATTCCCAAAAACTTAAAAATGTGCTAGGCATTCTTTCTGTGTATGTATGTTGTACCCAGCTGGCAGCCTGTTAACTTGTTACACATCCCTTCATTGGCTGCTGTTACACACCCTTTCATTGGCTGTTGTTACACATCCCTTCATTGGGTGCGGTTACACAGCTCTTCATTGGCTGCTGTTACATACCCTTTCATTGGCTGCTGTTAGTTGTTGTTGATTCCAACTCATGGTAACCTTACCTCTAACAGAACTTAAGGTCATGTGCTATTTTCATGATTATTGGTATATTTTAGTCCATTGTTGCAGCAAAAAAGTGAAAACAAAAGAAAAATCCACTATCATTGAGTCAGAACCAACTCATAGTGACCTTTTAGGACAGAGAACCAGCTCAGGGCTTCAAGGCCTTTCTTTAGGGAAGCCGACTGCCTCATCTTTCTCTCATGCAGCGAGTGGATGGTGGGCTAGCCAACGAGAACCCTGGGGATCCACTGGCTGTTGTTATGTGCTGTTGAGTAGGACCCGACTCATAGCGACCCCTCCTTGGGTTTCTGAGGCAGTATCACTACAGAAGTAGATTGCCCCATCTTCCTTCCCAGGACTGTCTGGTGGGTTTGAACCACCAGCCTTCTGGTTAGCAGTCAAGTGCCTTAGGCACTGCACCACCAGAGCTCCTACCTTCACAGAAGCAAAGCCCAAACCAAACCCAGTGCCTGGAGGGGATTCTGACCCACAGC
>NW_006921686.1:4700739-4722761 GCF_000298275.1 Orycteropus afer afer | reverse complement strand
TAAAATATTATTCATTAAAATTTTTTATTACATGTGAAAATGGTAATATTGTAGGTATATTGGATTAAATCAAATACATTGTTATTATTATTATTTTTAATTCTAGGAGGTCCTGCTTTTAAAAAATGAGTTCTCTTAAAAATGAGTTTATATGAGCTGAACATTTACATTAGGTAGATACACTCCTTCGAGAGATCAATTTTGGGAGAATAGAAGGGCTGTGTATGCACAGGGAGACAGCTCGGGGGGCAGGAGTGCATGGGAGGGAAGGACACAGGGAAGAGGTAACTATCGGGAGGAAGTGGGAGGGGGAGCTGTTGCATTGTGGGAAATTATAGTCAATGTCATGAGACAAAGTGTGAGCTGCTGTAGGGAAAGTGAATTTGCTCTGTAAACTTTCACCCAAATCACAATTTAAAAATAAATCAATAAAAGAGTTTATGTGAATGGGGGAGAGACGAGGCAGAAAAGGGAGTGGTTGCACGTTTCAAAGAATGTCATCGAGGTCACTGAATACATGGAGAGACAGCTGGATTGGTAGATGTTTTGCTGTGTCTATTCTTCACAACAACAAAATAAATGTTAAAATGGGTTCCGTGGTGAAATGTAAGCTAGGAATAACGTGAGGCTTGGGGCCCGTCTGGCAAAGGGGGAGAGTGATCCCACACATTGTCTTTCCCAGAGCCTCTCGGATACGGTGAACTGCAACATGATGTCGGTGGTCCAGGTGAGGCTGCGTCAGAGCCGGGGGTCTAAGGTCACCCTGAACTCGGAGGGCGGCCCCCAGCACTGGCAAAGAGGCAGCTAGAGGGGTGGGGGTGAATCGGGTTGAGGACCGAGCCCGTGAGAGGATTGCAAAGAGAAAGACACGCTCCCACCCTTCTCCCTAGATGACCCGGATTATCCTGCCCCAAATGGTCTCCAGGTAAGAGCCAGCTTCTTTCCCTCCAAACTCCAGCTGCCCCGCCCACGTTTCCAATTCTTCCGGGTCCCTCTGACTGACGCGTCTCAATTAGGGCTCCGCCTAAGGGGTGGAGGTGGGGAAACCGCCGGGACCCTTTCCTCCCCCTGACAGCCACGACCTTACAACCGACACTACGTCCTCCAGGCGCCGAGGCCTGATCCTCAACCTCTCCTCTGTGGCTGGGAACCAACCCCACCCACTCTTTGCAGTCTACGCAGCCACTAAGGTACCCAGACCCCACACACCCAAGGCCAGGGCTGGGCTGCCCAGACCTGCAATCTATCCCGCAGCATTGAAGGCTGTAGCGGAAAAGTCTTTGAATAGGGGGCTTAGGTGCCACTTGAGTCTGGGGCTATTCAGAGGTCACAGCCCAGTGGGAATCGTGGCAACAACAGCCTGGAAGAAGCAGACTAGACAGACGCCCGGAGGTTGGAAGAAAGCCAGTGAATTAAGATTGGGACTGCGCAGGAGAGCGGGGGTGTGGGAACAGAGGAGGGTTTAGAACGAGTAGGTATTCAGATGGGGAGTTTGGCCGAGCCTGGAGGTCTTCTGGAACCTGCAAGTGTTCTCAAACAGGGTTAGGGTTGGGTGGCAACGTCCGTAGGGCGCAGGGCTCAGTTTGGGCGCAGCTCTGCGTCCTGGAGTCCCCCCTCTCTCTTTCCTTCCACAGGCCTTTGTGCGAAACTTCTCCTTGGCGGTGGCCGCAGAGTACTTCTCCGAAGGGGTGACCGTGCAGGTGCGGGACTCAGAAAGGGCGTGGCGCTCAGAACAGGAGGGGGGTGCCCTCCTAGGGGTTTAGACTCTGTGGAAACCTCGTGGAGCAGGGGCGGGGACGCAGGCGCAGGGGGCGGGGTCTCCTAGAGGACCCGGACTCTGAACAGCTTCAGTGGGGAAGCGACCAAGGGGCGTGGCCTCACGAGAGGCGAGGCGAACCTCAGGGGCGTGGTCTCAGGGGGCGGAGCCTCAGGACGGAAGTTCGGAGACCGTGGTGGGATCGCAGTGAGTGGACGGGATTCCAGGAGTGGGGCGGAGTCTCAGGCTTGGGGAGGGGGAGGGCCCTTTTCTTTGACCTCCCTCCTTCCTGCAGACGGTGAGCCCCTGTTTGGTCTCCACAAATATAAACAATCATCCCAAAACCGGATTGCTGGTGAAGAGTCCCAAGGACTGGGCTGAGCAGGCAGTAAACACCCTTGGCCTTTCTTCCCACATCTCTGGGTGCCTCAGTCACCATGTGCAGGTGCCTTCACAAGCCGTCATGGGCAGAGGGCTGGGGGGACATTTCCTGATCTAAGTCCACGGGTCCTCAGAAGGGGAGAAAGACCTCACCTTGGGCTGGGGCTAGAAGAGAAGGGCTGGAACGCCCGAGAGCGAGGCAGAGATTGATTCCTGGTGCTTGTCTTTCCCCAGATTTGGTTGCTGTCTTTCCTGCCCACTTGGTTTATTTGCAGTCGCTGGGGACTCAAGCTTATGCGTCTGTTGCTGTCTTCGTTTATACCAAAGATAAGCCCTTGAGGAAGACCCAAGGAAGGCGTGGCCACTTGGCTGTCCACTCCTCTTTCCAAAATCCCGGGCCAGGGCTGCTGATCATGTGGACAGAGATGTGCACACATTGGAATAAATGGGAGGGCCGAGCAATGGAATAAAATTGGACCCCCGAACTAAAATCTGATGGAGTCTTTAAGTATAGCACCAAGACAACTACTTAGCAATTTGATGTGGGGAACATACATATGGAGCTCTTGTGGCATAGTGGGTAAGTCATTTGGCTGCCAACCAAAAGGTCTGTGGGTCAAACCCACCAGCTGCACCACGGCGAATAGGCAATCTACTGTAAAGATTTACAGCCTTGGATACCCAATAGGGGTCGTTATAAGTTGGACTCCACTAGATGGCAGTATGTTTGGTTTGGTTTTATATATGTATATATATAAGAATTCTGGTGGCACTGTGGTTAAAGCATGGGGCTGATAACTAAAAGACTGGCTGATCAAACCTACCTCTTCTGCTCTTAGAGAGAAAGATGAAGCAGTTTGCTTCCGTAAAGATTTACAGCCTTGAAAACCCTCTGGGGCAGTTCTACTCTGTCCTCTAGGGGCGCTGTGAGTCGGAATCAACTCCATGGTAGTGGGTGTGGTTTGGGCTTTGCTTCCACAAAGATTGACAGCCTTGGAAACCCTGTGGTGCAGTTCCACTCTGTCCTCTAGGGGCGCTATGAGTCAGAATCAACTCCATTGCAGTGGGTGTGGTTTGGGCTTTGCTTCTGTAAAGATTGACAGCCTTGGAAACCCTCTGAGACAGTTCTGCTCTGTCCTCTAGGGGCGCTGTGAGTGGGCATGGATTTAAGGGCAGTGGGTTTGGTTTTTGGTTTTTGGACCACCCCTATTGGGTAGAATTCTTGCCTTCTGTGTGAGAGACCTGGATTTGATTCCTAGGCAGTGCAGCCACCACTCATCTATCACTGGAGGCTTACGTGTTGCTATGAGGCTGTAAAGATTTCAAGGGGAGCTTCCAGGCTAAGAGTGATGAGGAAGAAAGGGCTGGCCATCTTTTTTCTGAAAATCCGACAGTGAAAACCCTATGGATCATAACTGTCTGATCTGCAGGTGATCATGGGATGGTGCCAGGTTAGACAGCATTTAGTTCCGTTGTGCATGGGGGGTTATGTAAGTTGAGCAGTTAATTCCACAGCAGCCAACAACAGCAATGAGGTGGGTATGGCTTCTGCGTGTCTTACCTCGGCCTGGGCAAAAAGCCGTTAAACAATTCCCCAGGGAGGCCCAGAGAGGGGCAGCTTCCTGCTCAGAGTCACACAGCCCTTAGGCTCCAAGAGTCCTGCATCCCCACCTTTTGAGTTCAAACGTCCATGAGGTTCCAAACCCAGCCCCAACCCTGACCCCTGGATGCCTTCTCCTTCCGACTTCTCAGAAAGAAAGAAAAAAAAAAAAATCACCAGGAAGCATCCGTCATGCCCTGTCCAGCAAACCGGAGGGGCAAGGGTCACTGACCTTAACGTCTCCGTGAGGACCAGGATCCCACAGAGCCAGGGGTGAGAGGCTGGCCTTTTTCCCACCCTACGACTTTCCTGTGTCAACCCAGGAGGGCGCCCTGGATGCCGCCGCCCTGCCCCCCACCTCCTTCCTCTCTTGACATGGCTTCCCGGCTGAGGATGGATGGCAGGGCGAGCCAAGGTGGAGCTACCAAGCCCGGAAAAGAGCCAGAGGCACTTTGGGGTTGCCAAGATGAAGGGCCCATGCTCAGAGCGGCCAAGGCCCTCCCCGGAGTCACACAGCCCAGGGACTCGGTGCAAATGGGGGTGGGTGGCCTGGCCGACTGCCCCCCCCCTTCCCGAGCCTCCCTCAGCCCTCAAGAGTTGGACCCCAGCCCGGCCTTGAGAAGCCCTTGTCCCTGCCCCCGTCCTTCCTCCCCCCACACACTCGGGACTCTGCCCTTCCTTGTGTAGCATAGAACCTCTTTATTCTAAGTATCGTACATTCCTTAATATATTGGATTGGGGCCAGACCTTGAGGTGAGAGGGAAGGGGGGCTGGCATACTTCTGTGGACCCACCCTTCCAGATAGCACCCCACCCCACCAGGCTGGGGGAGAGGGCCGCTGGGAACTGGCTATGTGCCCTTAGTCAAGTCCTTGTGCCCTCTGAGCTCAGTTTCCCTTAAGAGTTTGGAGGTGGGTGAGAAAACACCAAAGGATCTTTCCATTCCAGGGGTCTGTGGTGCCCGGAGAGAAGGCAGGGGTGGGGTGTACGGGAGGATGGTTTATCAGCAGCAAAGATGTGAGGCACTGAGGTGGGGGGGGCTGGGGGAGTCTCAGAGCTGGGCCCGGGGTCGTGGTAGGGATGGAGGTCGAGGCCGGGGCAGACAGGCCAGCCTGGGCCTGGACAGCCGGGAGAGGGGCAGGCGGCCCAGGAGGAGCGGCAGGCCGAGGCAGAAAGGAGGGCGGGGCACGGGGATGTCTGCGAAAAAGGCCCGGTCCCTAGGGGTCGCCAGGGCCACTCCCTCGGACAGTTCCAGGTCCCGGGCTACTGCCAGGATCTCGTGGCGGGCAGCGGCGTTGCGAAGGCCCCGGATGTCCAGGAGGGCCGCCACGTGCTTCTGCCTGGGGACAGAGGAATGGGCAGTGCATAGAGGTCCTCGGCGACCACGCCCCTCACACCAGACCCCGCCCCTCGCACTAGAGCCCTCCACATCTCTGCTTTCACTCCAGACCCCTCCCCTCGCACCGGACCCCGCCCCTCGTACCAGACCCCCCCCTCCCCTCGCACCAGACCCCTCCCGTCACACCCGAGCCCCCGATGTCTCTGCAGTCCCGCCAGCTCCCTCCAGACCCCTCCCCTCACACCAGACCCCGCCCCTCGCACTAGAGCCCTCCACATCTATGCTTTCACACCAGCCCCCTCCAGACCCCTTCCCCAGAACCAGACCCCTCCCCTCGCACCAGCCCCCTCCAGACTCCTCCCCTAGCACCAGCCCCCTCATCTTTGCCTTCACACTAGCCCCTTCCAGACCCCTCCCCTCGCACCACACACTTCCTCTTGCACCAGCCCCCTGCAGACCCTTCCCCTCCCATCAGACCCCTCCCCTCGCATCAGCCCCCTCCACATCTCTGCCTTCACATCAACCCCCAGCAGATCCCTCCCCTAACACCAACCCCTTCCAGACCCCTCCCCTAGCACCGCCCCTTCCACATCTCAGCCTTCACACCAACCCCCAGCTCTGCGTCCCCCTCGCTTACAAACAGCCATTTCCAAATCCTAACACTCACAGTCGATTCCAGAACCCTCACCTCCAAACCCAACACGGAATCTTCATCCTCATCCCTCCTCCTGAATTTCCTCTCTGGTGCCCTCACACCTGTTGAAGCTCCAGACTCTACACCAAACCCTTAATCTCATCTTCACAATCATCACTCAAATCTAGCTCAGAAAAGTTCACCCCTATTCCCATGCTCACTCTCACTTCACCTGGACCCCAAGTCCAGGTCTGGAACCTTCTCCACCACTACAGTTCCAGAACCCTCATCCAAAACTCAACTTGCAATCTCCCAACCTAGACCCCATTCCAGAACGTTCATCCCCAAATTTGGTCTTGGAACAATTAGGTTACCCCCAATCCAGTCCCAGAATCATGCTGATCCCAAAGTCCACCCCAGAACTAAAACTGGGGACCCTCATTCCAACCAGCAACTCCATGCTGAAAACCAAACTCTATAACCCTGAACCCAGCATTCTGGAACCTTCCCTTGACCCTCCCCTCCCAACTCAGCTCCAAATTCACTGTCATCAAATCATTTCCAACTCATAGCAACTCCCATTGGGTTTCCAAGGCTGCAAATCTTTAGGGAAGCAAATTTGCCTCATCTTTCTTCCATGGAGCAGCTTGTGGATTCGAACCACCAACCTTTTGGTTAACAGCCACATGCCTTCACCACTACACCACCAGAACTCCTTCAGTTCTAGAACACTGATCCAAACAAAATTCAGCTCTGGAACTACCACCCTATTTCAACTCAAGATCCTGAACGCAACCTTCATTTCCAGAACTTTCATTCCAAAGAGCTCTGGCCTATTTCAACTCAAGATCCTGAACGCAACCTTCATTTCCAGAACTTTCATTCCAAAGAGCTCTGGAGCCTTTGCCACCACCTTCAACCCAGCTCAGGGTCTTCACCTGCCCACATCCCAGTTTGGAATCCCCACCACCACTGCTGATCCAAAATACTCATCCAAAATGCAGCTCAAGAACTTCCCACCTCGAGAACAGAAGGGCAGTGTGTGCACAGGGAGACAGCTCAGGGGGCAGGAGTGCATGGGAGGGAAGGACACAGGGAAGAGGTAACTATGGGGAGGAAGTAGAAAGGGAGCTGCTGCATTGTGGGAAATTGCAGTCAATGTCATGAGACAAAGTGTATGTGAGCTGCTGTATGGAAAGTGAATTTGCTCTGTAAACTTTCACCCAAATCACAATTTAAAAAAATAATAATGATCATAATAAATAAAAAGAAAGTGAATTTACTCTGTAAATTTTCACCCAAATCACAGTAAAAAAAAAAAAAAAATTAGAACCTCCCACCTCAACCCAGCTCCAAACTATGGCCCCTGAAGCCAGCTTTGGAACTGCTTCTCTCAGTCCAACTTGAGAACTCTCAGCCCTGGTTTTAGGTCCTTGATCTAAGACGCAAGTTCAGAAACTCCAACCCACCAGGAATGCTGGAATCTGAGTGATGCCAGGACTCGGTGCCTACCAAGGACATGAGTCCTAGACCCCACAACCAGAACCCTCAGTCCTGAATCAGTCCAAGACCTTCATAGGCAACGCCAAGCCCTAACCTCTAGAGCCTAAACCTTGGCCATGCTTCATTTTCTGGGTGGGGTTTTGTCTCTCTGGGCACAGGACATGCAGCAGGAAAGGACTGTCACCATGGCTACCACCCCACCCAGCACTGTGGCTGGTGGTCAGGTGCACCAGTTTTCCAGCCAGCCTGCTCCCAGGGTTCAAGTCCCAGCATTGCCACTTGCTAGATGTGACATTCAAGGATTGAAAAAAACAAAAACACCAGACCCACTGCCATGGAGTTGACTCTGACTCAGTGACCCTACGGAACAGACTAGAAGGGTTTCCAAGGCTGTAACTTTTATGGGAGCAGACTGCCTCATCTTTCTCTTTCAGAGCAGCTGGTGGATTCAAACCGCCGACCTTAGGTTAGCAGCCAAGCAGTTACCCACTAGGCCAACAAAAGCTACTTCATTTCTGTGTACTCAGATGGTAACAGTACCTCACAGGGCTATGGGAGGAAAATAAATCGGTATGTGCAGTTCTCAGAACACTGTTGAGTCTTATTTATATTTAACAACTATATTATGTAAAATAGGAGCTCTGGTGAAGCAGTGCCTAAGGCACTTGACTGCTAACCAGAAGGCTGGCGGTTCAAACCTCCCAGCCACTCCTTGGAAGGAAGATTGGGCAATCTACTTCCATAGAGATACCACCTTGGAAACTCAAGGAGGGGTTGCTATGAGTCTAATTGACTTGACAGCAGTGAGTTAGGTTTGGTTTGATTATCTAAAATAATTCCTCTTATACCGTGAGTTGCCCTCACACAGACTCATGGTGAGCCCGTGTGTGTTAGAGAACTGTGCAGAGAAGGGTCTTTAAAGCAGCCAATCACCAGGCCTTTCACCACCCCTCTGGGTGGACTTGAACCTCCAACTTTTAGGTTGGGAGCAGAGCACCATTAACTGTTTTCACCATCCATGGGCAATTTTTATTATACATCTCATAGAGTGGGCATGATGCTCATAGACCTGGTTTGACCTAAAGACTCCATAAGTGAGAGCTAGTTTTGATATAAGAAGCCCGGTGACACAGTGGTTAAGTGCTCAGTTGCTAACCAAAGGTGGGTGGTTTGAACCCACCAGCTGCTCCTTGGGTGAAAGATGTCTTGTTTCCGTAAAGATCACCATTTGGAAACCTTGTGGTGCAGTTCCACTCTGTCCTGTAGGGGCGCTGTGAGTCGGAATGGGCTAGACAGCAGTGGGTTTAGTTTGGGCTTTGCTTCCACAAAGATTGACAGCCTTGGAAACCCTATGGTGCATTTCCACTCTGTCCTCTAGGAGTGCTGTGAGTCGGAGTAGACCAGACAGCAGTGGGTTTGTTTTGGGCTTTGCTTTCATAAGGATGACCACCAGGGAAACCCTGTGGTGCAGTTCCACTCTGTCCTCTAGGGGCGCTGTGAGTCGGAATGGACTAGACAGCAGTGGGTCTGGTTTGGACTTTGCTTCCACAAAGATTGACAGCCTTGGAAACCCTGTGGTGCGGTAATACTCTGTCCTCTAGGGTCTCCATGAGCGGGAATGCGCTGGACTGCAGCGGGTTTGGCTTGAGGTCGGTTTTGTTCCTGCTGTCCATGTTGATGATGATAGTGATGACAACTCTCCCAATAATCCTATGAAGAGAGTATCCTCATGAAACAGGCGAGGAAACTGAGGCTTGGCGAGGGTCACACAGAAAGGAAGTGGTCCGCAGGCTTGGAACGGCGCCGGGCCTGCCCCTGGCGAGTGCGTGTGCGCCCGCGTGCCCGTGCGCGTCCCCGTGTCCTCCAAGCTCCCCTGCGGGGCCGGCCCTTCCTGCCTCCGGGCGGCCCGCGCCCCCCTGCCCTGGGCTTCCTGCCACCGCCTGTTTGTTTGCAGCCCTGGTGGCGGTGGCGGCAGCGGCGGCGGCAGGAGAAGGAGGGAAATCGTATTAATAATGCCCTGGTTCCAGCAGGAAACGGCCGTCAGACACGCTCGCCGCCTCCCTCCCTCGCCCGGAGGCAGGAAACGCAGGGACGGATGCCAAGGCCCGCCGGAGACCTTGGCCAGGCGGCGGGGCGGGCCGAGGGCCGAGGGGCAAGGCCGCCAGCCCGCCTGCCCACCTGCGGGGCTCTTACCTGATGTCTGGGTAGTCCCGAACCAGCACCCCCACCTCCACCTGGATGCTAGGCGTGTCTTCCAGCTGCAAGACTTCGGCTAAATGGGGCACCACAGCGTCCAGCCAAGAGGCCTGCGACTCCTGCAAGGGAGGGCCCAGGGGTCACACGCTCTCCCCAGTGCCCCTTCCAAAACCACTCCGTCCCAAGACCCGGCCTCAGGGCAATTCCCTTCAGTTGGCTTTAGTTTCCGCCTCTGTAATAGGGAGAACTGATCGTAGCCTTTGGAAATCGGAAGAACAATCCGGAGTCCCAGCTGGCAGATACTTTGGGCTCCTACACATCCCTCAAAACCCCTTCCAAGTCTGCACAACGTTATACCATTGGGTAAACAGCGAGGTGTTCAAAGTTCCAAAAGCGCCACGCTAAAAGCTCCTGAAACAGACTGAGTGAGGCCTTTTCAGCCTTGCTGAATACCATTGGGTACTGCTGTTTCCTGCAGGAGCTCTGGTAGCATAGTGCCTAAGGCACTTGAGTGCTAACCAGAAGGCTGGCGGTTCAAGCCCACCAGCCACTCCTGGGAAGGAAGCTTGGGTAAGGTCGCTTGACAACACATAACAACAACAAGATTCCTGCGTTTTTAAATTCTTAGATTTGGAAACATGGTCCTAGGATTCTGTAGCATTCAAGCTTCTATTTGTGCTACTAAAAATAGTCCGTGGGTATGGAGTGCTCTGTGCCAGGTAGGCCCTAAGCACTTTCTGGGAATTAGCACATTTAATCCCAAAAACCAAGCACAGTGCCGTGGGGTGAGCTCAGAGTCCCGGTTCTCTGGGCTGTAATCTTTACAGAAACCACCAGCCTTTTCTTCCGCAGCACCACTGGGTGGGTTCCAACCGCTTGTACGTTCTTGTTGTTGTTGTTGTTGTGTGCCGTCGAGTCGGCCCTGACTCATAGAGACTCTTTGGGTTGCCGAGGCAGTATCACTACGGAAGTAGATTGCCCAATTTTCCTTCCGAGGAGTGGCTGGTGGGTTTGAACCGCCAGCCTTCTGGTTAGCAGTCAAATGCCTTAGGCACTATGCTACCAGAGCTCCCATGGAATAATGTTATGTGCCGTGGAGTCGGCCCCGACTCATAGCGACCCCTCCTTGGGTTTCCGAGGCAGTATCACTACGGAAGTAGATTGCCCAATTTTCCTTCCGAGGAGTGGCTGATGGGTTTGAACCGCCAGCCTTCTGGTTAACAGTCAAGTGCTTTAGCCACTATGCTACGTTCTTAGTCCTGCCCAAACCGCTTTTGCTACCCAGGAAACTTACAACAATGGGGAAGACCTGTTATTATCCTAATTTTACGGCTGAGGAAACGGAAGCACCCAGGTGCACTCGCGAAAGTGGGTTTATTCGCGCCAAGAACGGGCCTGGGAGAATTACGAGTTGGTATTGTTATCTTGGAGGCCGACTGTTTGGAAGTTGGGCGAAGGGCTTATTCGGAGCCCCGACTTTAGAGTCCGGGGATCCCCGGAGGCTGAAGTTTCCCCGCCCCGCCCGGCACTGACCAGCCGCCGGAACAGCCTCTGCAGCTGCGCCGAGTCCTCGCGTAGCCTCCCGGCCACGCGGCTGCGGGTCCGCGCCGAGCGGCAGCGCAGGCGCCCGCGGAGCAGGGGCCGCACGTACTCGACCAGCGCCCGCCGGTGCAACTCCGCCACCAGTGCCTGCGGGAGGGAGGGGAGGGGACAGACGGGTGGGCTGAGCCGCAGAGCGCCGCCCCCGGTGCCCCCCGCACCCCGCTTCCTCATTGCCCTCCCGGCCCCACGCTCGCTGGCTCAGGGGCCGACCCTGGCCTACTGGGTGGTGGCCTCCCTGGCCCGCTGTGATCAGACCGAGGGCACCCCTCTCCAATCTCCGGAGCCCCTCCTCCTGGCTCTGCACCCCAGTTCCTGCAGAACCCCGCAGGGTGCCACCCCCGCCCCGCGCGCGCGCCCAGAGCAGCCGGTCTCTGCTTTGAGGCATAGCACCCCCTCCCGGAGGCAGGCGCACCTGGTACGGCTCGTCCTGCATCCTGCGCAACGCCAGCGCCTGGGCACCCAGCGTGCCCACGATGCCGTCCAGGGCCTCGGGGCTGCTCAGCCACTTCCTCCGCATGAGCTTGTTGAAGTGGGGCTGCGGGGACAGGGGCACGGGTCACAGCTCTCCTTCCTTCCACCCTCTGTCTTCACTTTTTCAACACAAGACTCCCCAAGTCCTGCCCGATCCTTGGTCAGCCAGGGCTAGGTGGTGCTGGCGATGCCGACAGCCCCCTGCCTGCTCTCCCGGGCCTCTCCGTTGAGGGAGGAGACAGACCTGGGCCCAGAGTGGGCAGGGCTGCGGTGGGGATGCCCAGGAGGCTGGGGGAGCCCCTAGGGAGCGCCTGACGCAGCACAGAGAATCAGGGAGGGCTTCCTGGAAGAGGACACAGCTAAGCTGAGACCTGGAGGACAAAAGGGGCGGGGAAGGGAGTGGCTTCGGCTAAGGGAACAGCCTGTGTACAAGACCAAAGGAGCGTTAGGGTGGCTGGCAAGACCCGCTGATTCCTGGAGCTCAGCACAAAATGAGAAGGGGATCATTTTTCAAACAATTTTAAGAACTCCAAGACAGCACCAAGAGTCCACGAACCTAAGGAGGGTGGGGGACTTCTAAGAGGCCCAAGTCACACTCCTGTCAGGCCCATTCTGGCCTCTGGGGGCTGGGGGCTGGCCGAGTGGAAAGGAGGCTGGGCAGGTGGGCAGGGCCAGGTCACAAAGATGAGGGGCCTTCAGTGAGGGGCCTGGGCTCTCTCCCCGAGCCACTGAGGACCATGGTGCAGTTCTGAGCAAGGGAGAGAAGGGGTCCGTCAGGTGTGAGCTTCACAGAGATGGGAGGGGCTGGGGCAGGACCTGGGCGCTGGGTGTGAGGAGGGGTCTAGGTGGCAGAAGTCACAGGATGTCGGGGGGGGGGGAGAGGAGTCCGGGCAAGACCCTGGAGTCAGAATGGGCAGCAGGTCTGTTCCTGAGATGGAGGCAGGGAGGAAGGTGGGGTGCTGCAGTCAGGGTGGACACAGAGTGCAAGAGGCCTGCAGACACCCGGGCCTGGTGTCCACAGGGGTCTGTCGCAGGTCCCCATGCACTCAGACCCAGGACCTCTTTTCCTCTCATCCTAGCAACAGCCCAGTCTCTGAACCTCCAAAAGTAGCTTTGTGGAAAAGCAGGTCAGGCAGCAACCCACATAATGCCGGTCCCCGGGTGGTTCTTACAGGATGGGGTTCAACCTGCCTAACACTGCCGTGCACACATACCCATACACACTCCCATCAACCAACGGAGACACTCCTCCAGTTACAGGCTTACACACACCTGCTTGTGTCTCTGAATTTTGAGGATATATATACATAAATAAGGAGCCCTGGTGATGCACCGATAAAGGCATTCACCTGCTAACCAAAAGGTCGCCGGTTCAAACCCACCAGCTGCTCCATGGGAGAAAGATGAGGCAGTCTGCTTCTGTAAAGATTTACAGCCTTGGAAACCCCATGGGGCTGCTCTGTCCTCTAAGGGCACTGTGAGTTGGAATCAACTCAAGGTCAACAGGTTTTCACACCCACACTTAAATATACATACACATACACGTTTATATACACATACGCACACGTCTGTATCTATGCACACACTTACACTGTTGTTACCTGTCGACCCCCAACTTACGGGGACCCCATGTGTGCAGAGTAAAACCGTAACCTCTCAGAAGCAGATCGCCACACCTGTCTTCCAAGGGTGGGTTTGAACCACCAACCTTTTGGCTCATGGTCGAGCACTTAACCATTTGCACTACCAAGGGCCTCTTCTTCTGTGCCTCTCTGATTGTCCAGGTCTCTCTTTTTCTGATGTCCCTCCGTCTAACTGTCTCCGTGTCCCGGTCTCTCAGTCCCTTTCCTTTCCTTCCTCTCGCCTCTACTTTCCTTCCTCAGTCTCCTTATTTCCGTCTGTCTGTCTCTCAAAACTCGTACGGCCCTCGCTGCCATCGAGCGGATCCTGACTCGTGGCAAAGCCACGGGTTATACACAGTAGACCTGCTTCACAGGATGTTCTGGGAGGTAATCTTTACAGAAGCAGACTGCCAGGTCTTTCTTTGGCAGGATCACTGGGTGGGTTCGAACCACCAACCTTTAGGTTACTAGTTGAGCGCAAACCATCTGTACCACTCAGCCATCTAAAATGTACATAAACCAAACCAAAGCTGTTAGCCGTTGAGTCAATTCTGACTCAGAGACCCTTTAGGACAGAGCAGAACCATCCCATAGGGTTTCCGAGGCTGCACATCTTTACAGAAAAGACTGCCACACCTTTTCCCCAAGGAGCAGCAGCTGGTGGGTTTAAACCTCTGACTTTCCAGTTAGCAGATGAGTGCTTAACAGTTGCACCACTAGGACTCCTTAAAACATAAACCAAAAGAAACCAAACTCACTGCCATCAACTTGGATCTGACTCATAGCTACCCCTCCTTGGGTTTCCGAGGCAGTATCACTATGGAAGTAGCTTGCCCAACCTTCCTTCCGAGGAGTGGCTGGTGGTTCTGGTTAGCAGTCAAATGCCTTAAGCACTATGCCACCAGAGCTCCTAAAACATATGTTGTTGTTGTTGTTATATGCCATCAAGTTGGACCCGACTCATAATGACCCCTCCTTGGGTTTCCGAGGCAGTATTACCACGGAAGTAGATTGCCCCATCTTCCTTCTGAGGAGTGGCTGGTTGGTTTGAACCGCCAGCCTTCTGGTTAGCAATCAAGTGCCTTAGGCATTACGCTACCAGAGCTCCCCCTAAAACATATGTTGTTGTTGTTGTTGTTTGCCGTTGAGTTGGCCCCGACTCATAGCGACCCCTCCTTGGGTTTCCGAGGCAGTATCACTACGGAAGTAGGATTGCCCAACCTTCCTTCTGAGCAGTGGCTGGTGGGTTTGAACCGCCAGCCTTCTGGTTAGCAGTCAAGTGCCTTAGCCACTATGCTACCCGAGCTCTCTTGGAAACTCTGTGGTGCAGTTCCATTCTGTCCTCTAGGGGCCCTGTGAGTCAGAATCGACTCCACAACAGTGGGTTTGGTTTGGGCTTTGCTCAGAACTGCACCATTTACACTGTTGTTACCTGTCGACCCCCAACTTACGGGGACCCCCATGTGTGCAGAGTAAAACCGTAACCTCTCAGAAGCAGATGGCCACACCTGTCTTCCAAGGGTGGGTTTGAACCACCAACCTTTTGGCTCATGGTCGAGCACTTAACCTAAAACATATACAGTGGTTTATTGTATGTGCTGCGTATATATTCATATATATAACAGAGCTCATAGGGGGCAGAGTTATGGAGACTTCCTAGACATCCAAACACCTCCTGGGACTGAGTTATGGGGCTTGAAGGCTCAGAACCATCGTCTCATGGGACAACGAGGTCAACTGACATGACTTAGTTCACAAAGATAATGTGCTCCATCCTAGTGTTCTGAGAAGCATCTGGGGTCTTAAAAGCTTGTGCGCAGCCATCCAAGTTACAACTATTGGCCTCTTCCCACCTGGAGCAAAAGGGAGTGAAGAAAACCAAAGGCTCAAGAGAGAACTTAGTCCACCAGACGGATGGCCTCTAAACCACAGCCTCCTCCAGCCTGAGACCAGAAGCACTAGATGGTGCCCGGCTACCACTGCTAACTGTTCTGACCAGGAACACAACAGAAGGTCCTAGATAAAATGGGAGAAAAATGTAGAACAAAATTCAAATTCATAAAAACAGCCCAGATTCACCGAACTGATGGAGACTGGAGGAACCCCCAAGACTGTAGCCCTAAGACACCCTTTCAGCCTGGAAATGAAAGCCACTCCCAGAGGTCACCTTTCAACCGAATAAAACACTGGCCTAAAAAGTTAAACAGTAACACCCGTGAAGAATGTGCTCTTTAGAACAATCAACTCTATGAGATCAAAAAGGCCAAAGCAAAGATGAGACGGCAGGGCGGGCGGGCCGGGAAACTGGGGGGGTGGGGAACAGGGCAGGCAGCGGGGAAGCGGGGAGAGTGCTGACACACTACAAGGCCAGCAACAAAGTCAGGGAACAATCCGCATAGGAACTGTTGAATGGAATCTATCTACTGTGTAAACTTTCACCTAAAACCCAATAAAGTAGTACAACAACAAATACGAGAATAAAAACCAAACCCACTGCCATCAAGTCAGTTCTGACTCACAGTGACCCTCCTTGGGTTTCCGAGCCTGTAAATCTTTACAGAAGCACACTGCCTCATCTTTCTCCCTCAGAGTGGCTGAAGGGCTTGGACCAACAATCTTTTGGTTAGCAGTCAAATGCCTTAGGCACTGTGTCACCAGTGGTTTGTAAATGAAGCGCATAGCAAGACCCTTTGAACCAAACCAGTTCATTCCAGATTGACCTCTGCTGAGAATTTGCATGTCCACCTCAGATAGACTGAATCAGAATCTCCATTTCAACAAAATTCCCAGGTGAGTCTTCCAGGTCCCCAGGTGAGTTATGGGCACCCAAGCATCACATGGGCATGCTATGAAAATGGAGATTCAGTCTGTCAGGTGGACATGCACATTCTCAGCAGGAGATCGAACCAGAATGAACCGGTTCCAAGCCCTGGATCACAGACTCCGGCCAGACTGCCTGGGCTCTGCCACCTGCTGACTCAGTTTCCTCATCTGTAAAGTGGAGATGGTAAGAAGACCCACCTCAAGGCACTGCGTGATGAATGGGCTGAAGCTCCTAGCCCCTTGCCCGGCACCACGAGGCTCGGGATGCACTGGTTGTTGCAATGAAGTGTGTACATTTACGAAGGTGACAGTGGCCCGCACCTGGCCTAAGCACCTTACAACCCAAACCCCACAGCACCCTCTCAGCCACCTGAGAAGCCAGGAATCCTCAAACCCATTTTGCTGATGAGCACAAAGACCTCGAGAGAACAAATTTATCCAAGGTAATCCCATTTGGAACCAAATAGGCTTGGAACCAGGAGCTCTGGTGGTGTAGCACCTAAGGCACTTGGCTGCTAACCAGAAGGCTGATGGTTCAAACCCACCAGCCACTCCCCGGAAGGAAGATGGGGCAATCTACCTCCATAGTGATACCACCTCGGAAACCCAAGGAGGAGTTTTTGCCACCCAGGGACTCCTCCATTCAGTCATTCAACAAACACTCTGGGAGCCCCTCCTGTGGGTGCTGGCCTGGGCAGAGTGCTGGGGACATGGCAGAGAGCAAGACAATCTCTCAGTCATGAGACAGCACCCCCTTTAAGTGCTTTCAAGCGACTCACAGCACCCCTAGAGGACAGAGTGGAACTGCACGACAGGGTTTCCAAGGCTGTCAATCTTTACAGAAGCAAAGCCCAAACCAAACCCACTGCCAGAGTCAATTCCAACTCACAGCGCCCCCAGAGGACAGAGTGGAACTGCTCCACAGGGTTTCCAAGGCTGTCAATCTTTACAGAAGCAAAGCCCACCAAACCCACTGCTGTGGAGTCGATTCCGACTCACAGAACCCCTAGAGGACAGAGTGGAACTGCCCCATGGGGCTTCCAAGGCCGTCAATATTTACTGACTGACTTGTATTGCATTGTTGTTGTTGTTGTTATGTGCCGTCGAGTCAGACCTGACTCATAGTGACCCCTCCTTGGGTTTCCGAGGCAGTATCACTACGGAAGTAGGATTGCCCAACCTTCCTTCCGAGGAGTGGCTAGTGGGTTTGAACCGCCAGCCGTCTGGTTAACAGTCAAGTGCCTTAGCCACTATGCTACCAGAGCTCCTGTAAATCTTTACAGAAGTAAATGGTCTCATCTTCCTCTCATGGAGCAACTGGTGGGTTTGAACCATCCACTTTCTGGTTAGCAGCACAATGCCACACCCACTGAACCACCAAAGCTCCTTAATCTTTGTGGAAGCAAAGCTCAAACCAAACTCACTACTGGCCAATCAACTCTGACTCATAATGACTCAATAGGACAGAGTAGAACTGCCCCATGGGGTTTCCAAGACTGTCAGTCTACCAAGACTCCTTTAGGACAGCCAAGGGAACTAAAACACTGACCTGATATCTGATGACATTAAGGAATTATTCTTCCCTGTTTTTGTGTGTGTGTGTGTGTGTGTGTGTTAGGTAAAGGAGCCTGGTGGTGCAGTGGTTAAAGCGTTGGGCTGATAACCAGAAGGTCGGTGGTTTGAACCCACCAGCCGCTCTGTGGCAGAAAGATGAGGCAGTCTGCTTCCGTAAAGATTACAGCCTTGGAAACCCTCTGGGGAAGTTCTACTCTGTCCTTTAGGGGCTCTATGAGTCAGAATCAGCTCAAGGGCAGTGGGTTTGGTTTTTGGTTTTGTGTTAGGAATGAACATGGCATTGTGGTTGTATGAATTATATCAAAGCGGAGTCCTGGGGCTGGAGCAAACGGTTTGCACTCAGCTGCTAAGCGAATGGAGGTCTGAGCCCTCCCTGCAGTTCTGGGGAAGAAAGGTCTGGCAATCTACTTGCCTAAAGATCACAGCCAAGAAAAGCCGCTGGGGCAGCTCTACTCGGCAACACATGGCATCACCATGAGTCAGAACTGACTGAACAGCAATGGGCTTTGAACTGCAGGTTTTTAATAAACGTTTTGTTGTGGTTCAAGTGAAAGTTTACAACGCAAACTAATTTCCCATTCAACAATTTATACATGTGACAGCGGTCGCAATGCCTTCAATGTGTCAGCACCCTCCCCACTTCCACCCTCAGCTCCCTACTTCCATTCACCCAGCTTTTCGGCCCCTTCCTGCCTCCTGAATTTCACTTTTTGGGCAAACGCTGCCCTCTGGTCTCGTAGAGTTGAATGTTCTGAGGAGCACATTCCTCACAGAGATTATTGTTTACTTTTAGAGACCTGTCTATCATTTAGGTGTTTTCTGGACCTATCATTTAGGTCCAGGTTTGAGACACATCTAAGGGCTACAGTCTTGGGGGCTCCTCCGGTCTCTATTAGACCATGAATTTTGTTCTACAGTTTTCACACTCTCTGTCTGGGGCCTTCTATTGCAATGCTGATCAGAATGAGTGGTGGTGGTAGGCGGGCACCATCTAGTTCTTCTGATCTCAGAGCATCGGAGGCTGGGGTTTGCATGGTCCATTAGACCTTGGGACTAATTATTTCCTTGAGCTTTTAGTTTTCTTCATTTTTCTTTGCTCCGACCGGGAAAAGACCAATAGTTATATCTTAGATGGCTGCCCACAAGCTTTTAGCATATCAGACGTTACTCACCAAAGCAGGATGTAGAACATTGTCTGTCCCCTGAGACTATGGTCCTGAGCCCTCAAGCCTAGTTACTTGGTCCCACCAGGTGTTCGGTTTTGGCTAAGAAGTATTCCTGATTGTGTTCCCTGCACGTCCTGTTACAGACATGGGCACGTGTGCAGCACAGACACATATGTTTGTAGGAACAGCTGCTGCCAAACCCATATATGCACGTGGTTGTAGGGATGTTTGGTTTTTTATCTTTTGGAGATCCAGGCTGAAGTGTTGATGGATGAAGTGAGAGGATGTCGGGAATCCGTTTAAAATAACCCAGGGTGTGGGATGGGAGAGGAGAGAGACAAAACAAGCTTGGCCATGGGTTGAGACTTGGAGAAGCTGAGTGATGGGTTCACCAAGGGTCATTCTGTCATTCTGCCTGCTTCGGTGTATGTTTGAAATTTTCCATAATAAAACCTTATTTGAAAAACATTCCAAAAATCCCTGTCCTTGAGGGGCTAACATTCCAGTGGGAAAAGACGGATCATAACAAAAATAAATAAGGAAAAGATAGCGTGAGAAGCCAGAGTAAGTGCTTTGGAGGCCAATACAGCAGGAAGTGAGAAGGGGGGCTTGGGGGGCTTCTATTGTAATTAAAGAGGTCAGGAAGGTTGTCACTGAGAAGGTGACATTGCAGGAAAGACTTGAAGGAGGTGAGAGAGGGAGCACAGTGATCTCTGGGAAAGGAGCATGTCAGGCAGAGGGCAAAGGCAGCGCAAAGGTCCTGGGGCAGGAACGAGGCAGGTTCCAGCAGCAGCAGGGGTGGGCCACAGGGCTGGAATAGAATGAGCAAGAGGACACTGGAACCAATAAAAAAACAAAAAAAAAAACCCAACCCACTGCCATCAAGTCAGTTCCAACTCATACTGACCCCCAGTGGTTTTCTGAGGAAGTAGATTGCCCCATCTTCCTTCCACAGAGTGGCTAACCGACAACCTTGTGTTTAGCAGTCAAAGGCCTTAGGCACTACACCTCCAGAGCTCCTTTGGAGGAGAGGAGGTCAGAGGGAAGGGGACAGACAGCACAGGGCCTGGAGGGTGAGGACGCTCTCTGCCGTCATCTGAAGTGGGCTGGGAGTTCTGGGAAGGCGCCAGGCAGAGGAAGGGCAGAAGGTGATGTGCGATGCGAGCTGAGCGTTTAGGACACATCTCAGTCTCGTTCCTTGGGCTACCACGACTCTCACCCACTCTGGACCTAGCTCCAGAGATGGGTGGACGGGTCTTGAGGGCCTGACACAGCCCAGGCCAGGATCTAGGGGACCCCAGAGAGAGGGGATTCCACCCAAACCCCAGGCCCTCCTCCAGCTGGGCCTCTTGGCCGTCCCCTCACCCACTTCCTCCCACCTCTTCCTTCCTGAGCCCCCCATGCCCCCCCAAGCAGCCCAGACAGGGCCGCAGCCCTCCTCCCGCCTGCTTCCCGAACACTGAGTCACGGGCTGCAGGGAGCTCCGGGCAGGGGTGCCACCCTGCCCTGGCGCTGCTGCCCGCTTTCTGTCTGTCTCACCTGCAGCTCTTGGAACAGCAGGTCTGCCAGGACTCGGTGGCACAGCCGGGTCACGCGGGCCAGAGCGCTGGCCGCTGCTTCCCGGGCTGGTTCACTTTCAGGGGGCCCCACTCGGGCCAGGCGTTCGGCCAGGGTCCTGTGGGAACAGTGGAGCCCACAGTCAAGGAACATCGACCCGGTATCTGAGGAGCTAGAGGATGTCTGGTAGCAAGGAGCTCTGGTAGCATAGTGGCTAAGACACTTGACTGCTAATCAGAAGGCAGGCGGTTCAAACCCACCAGCCACTCCTTGGAAGGAAAATAAGGGCAATCTACTTCCGTAGTGATACTACCTCGGAAACCCAAGGAGGGGTCGCTATGAATTGGGTATGACTCCGTGGTATATAACAACAGAGGATGTCTGGGAGTTTAGGGTATGTTGGGGGAGAGGAATGGGGTTCTCTGGGTTTCTGTTTCTCTTGGTCCCTTTCTGGGTGACCGTGTGGAGACCTAAGGCTCACTCAAAACTGTAATGATTTTTGTATTCTCAGAGTCCAAGACCTCTATAAACCCTAATGCTTCCAATTTCCTGTAACAGTAACAACCTGTGAAGTTCCATCGCTGAAGGCAGAGCAGCTTGTTCCGAGCCCTACCAAGGGCCATCTGGCATTTCCTGCCTGAATGACTGCCTTGGGGTCCTGGACCTGGCAGGTGCACCGGGCTGGGGGGTGGGGAGTGTCCCTCCAACCTCCAGGCTTATGGGGGGATGACAAGTGTGCACAGTTATTCTCTGAAAAGGAGCAGAGTCAAATACCCACCCATCTGGGTAAATAAATGCTGGTGCATCTGAACAGTGAAATGCAGCTCAATGAGGAAAAAGGAATGTGGGAACCAATGAATACGAAAAGATTCCCAAGCTGTTAAAGTGGGAAAGGGCAGAAGAGTGTATGATATTCCACCATTTGTATTCCTTAAAAAAGAAGAAAAAGGAATAATACGTATGCGCAATATATAATAACAACATAATATACTCATAATAACAAATATATATGTAAAATACATTGTACACAAATGTATTTATAATATAAGGGAGCCCTGGTGGCCCAGCACCTAAGGCATTTGACTGCTAACCAGAAGGTTGGAGGTTCAAACCCACCAACTCCTGGGAAGGAAGACAGGGCAATCTAGTTCTGTAAAGATTTACTGCCTCGGAAACCCAGTGGAGGTCGCTATGAGGCAGAATCAACTCAATGGCAGTGACTTTTGGTGGCCCAGTGGTTAAAGTGCTTGGCTGCCAACCAAAAGGTTGGTGGTTCAAACCCACTAGTGGCTCCATGGGGAAAAAGACTTGGCGATTTGCTCCTGTAAAGATTCCAGAACCAAAACCCATTGCTTTCAAGTTGCTTCCAATTCACAGCAACCCCATAAGACAGGGCAGAACTGTCCCATAGTGTTTCCAAGGTTGTAATCTTTAGGGAGCTGCAGGTATGGTTCAAATTGCCAACTTTTCAGTTGAGTGCTTAACCACTGTGCCACCAGAGCCCCTTTCTGTAAATATTCCAGCCTAGAAAACCCTGTAGGGCAGTTCAACCCTGTCCTATAGCATTGTTCTGACTCAATGGTACCCAACAACACACCTAATATACATGTATGTGTACTGCAAATGCACTTGTATTTACATATATACATATAAATCTGTTTACATATATACACAAATCTGTATATAACACACAGAAACAAACCCACTGCCCTCAAGCTGATTCCCATTGATGGTAACCTCATAGGACAGAGTAGAAATTGCCCCATAGGGTTTCCAAGGCTATAATTTTTTTTTTTTT
>NW_006921686.1:4692447-4700143 GCF_000298275.1 Orycteropus afer afer | reverse complement strand
CTAATTGTGTCCATGAATTTTTTGTTTTCTTCATTCTTCTTTGCTCTGGATGAGGAGAGACCCATCGCTGCATCTAGATGGCAGCTTGCAAGCTTTTAAGATCCCAGTTGCTACTCGCCAAGGCTATAAATTTTTATGGAAGCAGACTGCCTCATTTTTTTCCCCAAGAAACAATTGGTGGGTTCCAACCACTGGCCTTTTGGTTACCAGCTGAGAGGTTTAACCACTGTACCATCAGGGCTCCCACCATATTTATAAGATGTACAAATTCATTTACTTGTGTGTAAAATACGCACATATGCAAACACACAGTTCCTTCCACATCTTTACAGTAATTGTACACACTGTCCCTGCAAAGACATGGGAGAGGCCAGTCATTCTGGTTGTCTCAGGGGTGGGAACCGGGGTGAGGGGAGACTTTACACTCCTGGGAAAAGATACCTTATGAATTGGGAACCGTGTGAATGCATCACACATTGTTTTTTCAGTCCAATAAAAAATGAAAGTTAGTTTTTAAGAAACTCACTGCCCTCGAGTCGATCCTGACTCATAGCGACCCCTTCTTGGGTTTCCGAGGCAGTATCTCTATGGAAGTAGATTGCCCAACCTTCCTTCCGAGGAGTAGCTGGTGGGTTTGAACCGCCAGCCTTCTGGATGGCAGTCAAATCCCTTAGGCACTATGCCACAAGAAGGCCAAAAAATACATATACATTTATCTGTATTTCACAGTCTTGGAGTGTAGTGTCCAGGTTTCTGTAATTTTAACTCCAAAAACCAAAAGAAAAAAAAAAATGCCATGGAGTGGATTCCAACTCACGGTGACCCTGCGTGTCAGAGTAGAACTTCTCCTTAGGGTTTTCTTGGAACCAAGTCTTCCTTCCATGGAGCCGCTGAGTGAGTTTGAACCACCAACGTTTAGGTTGGCAGTCGAGCTCAAACTGTGCCACACAGGCCCTTCCAGCTCTCCAATGTCATGATTATTCTATCATTAGAATAGATGTCGCGGCCCTTTCTGGGACTCCCAGATCCTAGGTTTCTAAGGCCCCTTGTACCTGCATGCCTCACTAGGCCAGCCCTGCCATCCCCATCAGGGTCCGGGCACCTCAGTTCACCTGTCCCCCGGATCTAGCCTCCCCCTCACACACTGCACACTCTCACCGTAAGGGGGGCCCACAGTTGACCAGGGCAATGGTCCTGCTGATGTAAGTGTCGGGCGGCAGCTCCCGGACTCCTGGGTTCTCATGGAACCGCTCCACACGCTGCTGGAAGCTGGAGGAAGAGATGGGAAGGGAAAAGAGGTGGGGCATCGCTGGGTGGACCACCCGCCAGCCACTAGCCCCCCCAGAGCCCGGGATCCCCACCGCACACCCTTCCCCATCCTTGCTATGTTCCCTTCCATCTCTCCACCCTCTGTTGGAGGCCGGGCTCCGGACACCCCAGGCCTGGCCCTCCTCCCCATACCTCTGCAGGAACTCGGCCAGCCCCCCCAGGCAGCAGTGGGCCATCCGCTCCCCAAACTCCTGGCTGATACGGGGTGCACGTTCCGTGTGCTCTTCCAGCAGCTGCGTGGTCCAGGAGGAGACGGCATGAGCAGCCGAGGCCCCGCCTCCCCACCCCACACTGCCCAGCCCCCTCCTTCCTGCCCCTACCTCACAGACATCCTGGGCCAGGCTGCCGGGCTGGTCCTCGATGGCCCCCCAGCGCTCTTCATCCTCCTGCAACACTCGAAGGAGGGCTGCCCGAGTCTGAGCCTGGGGAGATGGGCGAGAGGGGGAGTGGGGCTGGCTGGCCTGAGGGTCTCTGTCTCCCTGTCTCCCCCATGATCCCCTCTCCCTAAGCCCCAAGTGCTCTAGATTCTACTCATGAGCGCATAGCTGAGGCCAGTCAAGGTGATGTGGAGGTGGCAGGCTGGACCCCAAAACTCCCCTCCCCCATGCCATGCCCAAGTCCACAATTTATAACCAAGAGGAAGAAAAGCCAAAATGCCCATGAACAGATGAAAGGATTAACAAGATATGGCATAGACGGTATTTTTTGCATATAGCACGCCCACACATATAACACGCATGCCATGCACAGGAAACTAACTCAAAATGGGCAGCACAGTTTGCAAAAGACCGTATTTTAATGTGCACTTTGCATTAAAATACGTTACACACGATTAAACATTAAAACCCCATTGCCATAGATTGGCCTCTTGTCTACCCTACAGTGCAGAGCAGAACTGCCCACAGGGTTTCTAAGGCTGTAATCTCTATGGGAGTTGACTGCCACATCTCCCTCCCACAGAGCAGCCGATGGATTCAATTTAGCAGCCCAGTGCTTAACCCAAGTGTCTATCAAAAACTCAATGGATGTTTAAACCCTGAAGCGAATCTATGCCCTATTAGCAAAATAACAGACTGACACACAAAATAAAGGAGGATATTAGCCACGAGTATGGGCTCCAGAAGGCTGGCGGTTCAAACCCACCAGCCACTCCTCGGAAGGAAGGTTGGGCAATCCTACTTCCGTAGTGATACTGCCTCGGAAACCCAAGGAGGGGTCGCTATGAGTCGGGGCCGACTCGACGGCAAATAACAACAACAACAACAACAACATGCGGCTCCATTGGGGAAAAAAAAAAAAAAAAGAAAACACCTAGCTACATGAGACCAAAAAGGTCAACAATGACTCTCAAGCAAAGATAAGGCCAAAGGGAAACTAAAGCACCGGAAACAGAACCAGAACACATTATGGACGCATCGTGAAAATCGGAATTGATGTCACAGAACCAATTTGTGTAGAAGTGGTCAAATGGGAACCTATCTGCTGTGTAAACTTTCCCTGGAAACACAACAAAATGTTATTTAAAAAATTAAAGTATGGTCTACATAGAAAATGGCATAGTCAGCCACAGAGAGAAATAAGTGCTGATACAGGCTACAGCATGGAGGAAGCTTGACACCATGATGCTGTGTAAATGTCAGACATAAAGGATAGTGTGTGATCCCATCTACACGGGGTTTCTACAATACGCAAACGCATAAAGACCAAAGCAGCTTAGTGGTTCCCAGGGGTGGGAGGAAGGGGGCAAGGGGCATCATTGCTTAGGGAGCATCCAGCTTCTGTTAAGGGTGATGGGCACAAGATAAAAAATAACAACAGACTAAACCCACTTCTACTGGGTTGTTTTCGACTCATAGTGATCTACAGAGCAGAATGGAACTGCCCCACAGGGCTTGCAAGGCTGTAAACCTCTAGGGAAGCAAAGCCCAAACCACACCCACTGACGTCCTCTATTTTGACTCACAGCGCCCCTAGAGGACAGAGTAGACTGCCTCAAAGGGTTTCCAAGGCTGTCAATCTTTATGGAAGCAAAGCCCAAACCAAACCCACTGTTGTGGAGTCGATTCTGGCTCACAGCGCCCCTAGAGGACAGAATGGAACTGCACCACAGGGTTTCCAAGGCTGTCAATCTTCACAGAAGCAAAGCCCAAACCAAACCCACTGTTGTGGAGTCGATTCTGACTCACAGCGCCCCTAGAGGACAGAATGGAACTGCACCACAGAGTTTCCAAGAGAGCTCTGGTAGCATAGTGGCTAAGGCACTTGACTGCTAACCAAAAGGCCAGTGGTTCAAACCCACCAGCCACTCCTCGGAAGGAAGGTTGGGCAATCTACTTCTGTAGTGATACTGCCTCGGAAACCCAAGGAGGGGCCGCTATGAGTCCAGTCTGACTCAACAGCGCATAACAACAACATTTACAGAAGCAAACCCCAAACCACACCCACTGATGCCAAGTCTATTTTGACTCACAGCGCTCCTAGAGGACAGAGCGGAACTGCCTCAGAGGGTTTCCAAGGCTGTCAATCTTTATGGAAACAGACCACCTCATTTTTTCCACAGAGCTACACAATATGGTGAACATAATTAGCGTTACTGAGTCATACGGGAACAAACATTGAAATGGCAATTATTTTGTTATACAATGTATACATATATATTTTACCACAATAAAAAAAATCCAGTGGTTTCATTTTTTTTTCTTTTTTATTGTGGAGAAAAAATATGTAACACGATATTTGCCTATTCAACGTTTTTCACACATCCAATTTAGTGATATCAATCACAGTCATCATGTTATGCAACCCTCACCAATTATCGTTGCCAAATTTTCCATCATCAGCAGAAACTCAAGCTTGCTAACCAATGAGCATCAAGGTTTTAAGCCTCCCTTGTCTAACAGGGCTAAAGGGTCTATGAGTTCATTATTTGACAGATCTAAGACTCTGCTTTCAGGCTCTGCAGAGATTCTCAGATCCTGGGATTCAAGAATCTGAAGGGTCTAATCATTTGCACTCAACTAAAGGCTGACATTTAACCCACTGAGCAGCGCTGCAGAAAAAAAGGCCTGGTGTTTATTTCCATACAGATTATAGCCAAGAAAACTATATGGAGCAGTTCTACTCTGAAACACATGGTGGCACCATGAATTGGAACTGACTTGACAAAGTGTCTGGAATTCTAAAGTCTTGCACATCTCTGGCTCTGTTCAACTGCCTCCAGGTCATGGGTCTGAGGAAATAGACATTTTGGCTCTGAGGTCCTAGGCTCCCAAGTTGACAAGAGTCAGATTTCTGTGGTTGGGGGCAGGCCTGGCCTCCAGGTAATGGGCACTGCCCTGGCCAGACTGGGTGTGTACGTCTAAGGCCAGTCTGATCTGTGGGACCTGTGTGTGACCAAACAGCTTAGAAGACACTTTGATGCCAAGCCTTTGGGTCTATGAGTGGTGGTTCTGTAACGAACTTCCTGTGGCTCTGAGATTTGAAGTGTCTGAATGTATTAAACCTTGACTGAGTGTCTCAATGCCAGGCTGGGTGCTTGGGCCATGATGCTGAGCATCAGACAGAAATGACCATATGAGTTACATTTCTGTGTCTTGGAAGGTAGCAGGACTTTGGGGCAGAACTCCGAAGTTTGGAAAAGGAAAAGAAAGATGAAAATAGTGAAAGAGGGGAGGAGAGGGGGCCCACCCCAAGGCCACTGTGACTCTCCCCTCCCACTCTCGAACTGCCAGTGCCAAGTCCCAGATACCTTGACATCTGTGACACATTCATCCTCCAAACCCCGCAGGGTGCCGGGAGACAGAAGGGGTCCCAGCTCGCCATTCTCCAGGGCGACCATGTCCACCAGCCCTAGGACCTCTCTGGGGGTGGGCGATAAGAGACAAAGAGGTCTGTGAGGGGTGGGGCTGGGCCACTGGACTCATCCCCATCTCCTGACATCCGCTGTGTGACCGACCCTGGGCCACTCCCTTCCTCTCTCAGCCAGCTTTGCTCATCCCTCAAAGGAAGTCTTTGGAATCCTCGCTCTCCTGGCTCCAGCTCTGAGTCAGCTCCCTGATGGATGGTGTCCGGGCAAGACTTGTGGGGTCAAGCCTAGGCTTGATGCTCTTTCTGGCATGCAAAGCCTCACCCACGCTTGGCTGCTTGAGACAGAAGCTCCCTTGCACCTCCGCTCCCAGCCCTGCCATCTCACCTGCCCTGTCGGCCCTCCCCGATCCAGGCCTCACCCCCCCTTGCAGTCTCTCGCATGCCCAAGCCTGTGCAATAGCATCATTGGCCACCCCCATTCCTCCCATGGTTTCTGCTCATGGCATACTCAGCCAGAAATGCTATCTCCCGACAAATGGGAATTAACTCATGTCCCCCTGCTCCAGGAAGCTTTGCAGACTCCCCATTCTGCCTCAGTTTCTCACAGATGGAATGAGGGAACCCATTAGCACGTATTCCCAAATGGCATCTGTGTGGCTGATGTAGGCTGTTGCTATCCGGTTCTTCTGGGGGTAGCATCCTGATTTTGTTGGAGGACCCACACTTCATTCTTCCACATGTGGTTTGGGTGTGGCGAACTCCCTTTTCCTTGGAGTGCGTACCTAATCCAGTCATAGCTAATCACTATGTTCCATCACCCAGCCACAAGAATGGGTATGTTTCAGGACTCAAAGGCTTAATCGTTATGAGTCTAGGACTGGCAGGGTCAATGGTGCTAATGTCCTAAAACCAGAAGCGTCAACAATGTCAAGGTTGTAGGATCCAAAGAGGAAATGAGGCTAAGGTTCATGATCTGAAGGCTCACTGTACTAAGGTTCTAGGATTGAAAGAGTCCTCAATTCTAAAGTTCTAAGTGTGGGAGAGCCAACAAGGCTAATACCCTAGGGTCTAGAGTGAAAGTAATGTAAGGATTCCAGGGTTCCAAGGGGCAAAAAGTGCAAAGGTTCCAGAATGAGAGGGTCAATAGGGCTAAGGTTCTAGGATTTTAAGAGTCAATGGTGATAAGGTTGTAGGACCAGAAGGCTGGGCAGTGCTAGGACTGGAAGAGTGGGTAGTGCTAAGATTCTAGGAGTGTGTCTGGGATGTAAGGTTCTCAGACTGGATGGGTCCGTGATGGTAAGGTGCTATGTCGGGAAGTGTCAACGATGCTCATAAGGTTCTAGATCTCTGCAAGGGCCTGTGGTGCTAATAAAGTTCTGGGTCCATAAGGGCCTGTGGTGCTATAAGGTTCTAGATCTGGAAGAGTCAATAATGCTAAGGTTCTAGGTGTGGAAGGGGCAATGGTGCTGAGGTTCTATGTCTCCAAGGACTGAAATGCCAACAGTACTGGGGCTGGGTCAGTGGTGCTAATAAACGGTTCTAGGTTTAGAAGGGTTCATGGTGTTAACACGGTGGGAAGACTGGAGCAAAGAACACTGCTAAGGTTCCAGGTCTGGAAGAGTCAGTGGTGCTGAGGTTCTAGTCGGAGGTTCTAAGGGTTCACAGCTAGAAGGATTAAGGCCGCTAAGGTCCTAGGATGGCAAGAGCAGAGAGTGCTATGATGCCACAACTGAAATGTCAACAGTGATAACAAGGTTCTAGGTCTAGAAGTTTCCATGGTGCTAAGGTTCTGGGTCTAGAAGTTTCCATGATGCTAAGATTCTGGTCTAGAAGGTTCCATGGTGCTAGGGTAGGTCTAGAAGGCCCCACAGTGCTAAGGTTCTGGGTCTAGAACACCCCATGGGGCTAAGGTTCTAGGTCTGGAAGGTTCTGTGGGGTTAAAGTTCTAGGTCTAAAAGGCCCCATAGTACTTAAGTTCTGGGTCTAGAATGCCCCATGGTGCTAATGTTCTGGGTCTAGAAAGTTCCACCGTGCTAAGGTTCTGGGTCTAGAAGGTTCCATGGTTCTAAGTCTAGAAGGCCCCATGGTACTAGGGTTCTGGCTGTAGAAGGCCCCATGGTGCTAAGGTTCTACCATTGGAAGGGATAAATGGTGCTGATATTTTGGGACTGGAAGAGTGAGTGGTGCTAAGCCTCTAGGTCTGGCAAGATTGGAGGTACTGCTAAGATCTGAGGACTACAAGGGAGATGTTAGAGTGCTAGGATTCTAGCTATACAATGTTGAATGCAATGTTGACAGTATATGGTCTTGGAAGGGTCTGAGATGCTAATAAGGTTGCAGGTCAGCTGTTCCAAGGTTCTTAGGCCCTGAAGCGTCCTGGGTGGGGTTCCACGCACGCTCACCTGGGGTACACCTGGTTGTGCCAATGCAGTAGGGCGTAGCGGTCGGCCAGTGGCAGCCTGCGTCGGGCGGCGGCACCCAGCCAGTCCGCCAGCGCGCCGTGGTAGCCGCGCAGGTAGACTCCGAAGGCGCCCAGGCCCGCGGGGTAGGCGGGAGCCAG
>NW_006921686.1:4686797-4692134 GCF_000298275.1 Orycteropus afer afer | reverse complement strand
TCGCGCTGCAGGGCCTCGTACAGCAGCGCCACGTCCCGCGCGCGGCGACCTCCGCCCGCTCCTTCGGCTTTGGGCGGCCCCGGCGCGCCGCCCCCCGACGACGCCAGCTCTTCGGCCTCCAGTTCCAGGATGTGCTCGTCGGCGCGCGCCAGCTCGCGCTGCTGGATCAGGCTCAGGATCTCCAGCACTGCGGGGGGCAAAGGGGCGGTCAGGGCAGGGAGCTGGGCCCCGGACGAAGGAAGGGGTGGGGAGGTGAGGGGAGGAGGCTGGGGAGAAGGAAAAGGTGTGAGGACAGAGAGGAGTCAGCATTAACAGGAAGGGTCAGGAGAAGGGGTGTGGGGGAGGGGGCAGGGGAAGGAGGAAGGAGGGCTGGGGAAGTTGAGGATGATAGGGATGGAGGGAGGAGTAGGGACCAGTCTTGAAAAAGGGGGTCAAGAGTAGAGGATGCACAATTGACCTCTCCCGGTATTGAGCAAAGACGAATGAAGAAAACCTAAGACGCATGGAAACAATTAGTCCAAGGACTAGTGGACCATGGGAACCGGCACCTCAGCCTATAGGACTGTGTTTGTTGTTGTTGTTAGGCGCTTGGAGTTGTCTCCGACTCATAGCGACCCAATGTACAGCTGAACAAAACACTCCCTGGTCCTGGTGCCAGCTCCACAAACCCTGCTATGACCATGAGACTAGAACTAGATGGTGCCTGGCTACAATTGTCAACCACTCCCAGAAGGGACCAGTGCAGATCTTGGATAGAGCGGGAGAACAATGTGGAACAAAACTCAAAATCATTAAATAAATAAATAAACAAAAAGACCAGGCTTATTGGTCTGAGAGAGCCAGCCTGGTAAGACCCCTGAGATTAGTTACCCTTCAGGCCTGAAACTGAACTCACTCTCGTGGCTTCCAGCCAAACAATAGACAGGCATAAGGGGTGAACATTTACACGAGGTAGATAAACTCCTTGGAGCAATTGATCATGGTCTGGAAGGGTCTGAGATGCTAATAAGGTTCCAGGTCAGCTGTTCCAAGGTTCTTAGGCCCTGAAGCGTCCTGGATGGGGTTCCACGCACGCTCACCTGGGGTACACCTGGTTGTGCCAATGCAGTAGGGTGTAGCGGTCGGCCAGCGGCAGCCGGGCAGAACAGAAGGGCAGTGTTTGCACAGGGAGACAACTCAGGGGGGACAGGAATGCACAGGAAAGAAGGACACAGGGAAGAGGTAACCACAGGGAGGAAGTGGGGAGAGAGCTGTTACACTGTGGGGATTGCAGACAATGTCATGAGACCAAATGTGTATGAACTGCTGTACGGAAAATGAATTTGCTCTGTCAACTTTCACCCAAATCACAATAAAAATAAAAATAAAAGAGAGGGAGAGGGAGAGAGTGGAGGATGGAGGGATCAGAGGAAGGAGACTGGAGAGAGGAGGGAAATTATAGGAGGGGAGGGAGCCAGCTGGGTGGGGAGAAGGGGTAAGGGCGAGGCCAGGCCAGGACCTGGGGAAGGGGGTCAGTGGCTGAGGGGAGGAGGGGCTGAAGGATGGAGAAGAGGGGAGGGTTCGAGAAGGATGGGGCAGAATGGGAGGGGACCAGAGAGGGCCCGGGAGGGAAGAAGAGGTTTAGAGATTGGAGAGGGAGTCTGGATTGGGGAAGGAGGTCAATAGACCGGAGGGGGTCAGGAGACAAGGGAGGGTACGTGAGAAGGGGGAGGAGTCAGAGGAGGCAAGGGGGAGGGTAGGAGGATGAGGGAGGGGGTTGGGGTGGGGCCAGGAATGGAGAAGGATCCAGGGAACAGGTCAGGGAAGCGGTGAAGGTCTCAGAGAATAGCTTAAGGAATAGGGAAGAGGTTAAGGGAGTTGAGGGGTCGTGTAGGAAAAAACATCAGGGGCTAGAGAGAGGGAACATGGGGAGGGGTGAGGAATAGGGGAGGGGCCTGGGAAGGTGGGAGGAGGTGAGGGAGGGCAGTGAGAGCCAGGTGAGGGGGCAGACGGATGGAGAAACCCAGTGGGTAGGTTGGAGGCTCTGCACTAGGTGACATGTTAAGCCCAGAGATGGTATCTTTTGGGGTGGAGATGGCTGCAGGGTGATCTAGTATTCCGATGAGTTCAGACGTCCCCCAGATAGAGGAGTCCTGGGATTGACGGGCTTCTGAGAGAAGAGGCAGAGGGAGGGTCCCAGCGGCCTAGGGTTACCCCTGACACCTCCTCCCCCTCCGCTTCCTCCCTGGCAGAGAAACTATTTCCTGGCCAGCGCTATTTCTGCCCATCCGTTTCCAGAAGGCGGGGCTCCCGTTACCCCCCTCCTTACCTCCCCCCCACAGTGCCCTCCCAGTCCCCAGGGAGCCGAGGCTGAAATAGCCTCTGGCCAGGATGTGGAGGGCATCAGAGATGATGACCGGGTTCTCCTGAGGTCTCCAGCCCTGGGGCAGCCTTTTCCCAGAAACAAGGAAGGGGTGGAAGAGTTGCAGATGGGACAGGGTTGGTGTTGGGGATGGAATTGCAAGCATGGGATGAGGATGGGACTGGAGATGAGGAAGGTAGGGGTCGGGTTGGGCGTTTGTGATAAGGACGAGATTGGGGTTGGAATCAGTCAAGGGTGAACATGAACAAGGATGTGAGAATGGCACTGGGGTTTGGGATAGGGATGGAGTGGGAGATGTGGACGGAGATGAGTTAGGGTGAGAGGTGAGGATGGGTAGGGGTAGAATGAGTGATGTGAATTTAAAGGTGTAGTTGAGACACACATTAGGGTTGGGGGTAGGACTGCAGACAGTTAAAGATGGAGGTTGGGGAGGGGGCTTAGGATTGGAAGGGAATTGAGACCAGGATTGGGGATGGAGATGGGATGAAAGAGGAGTCAGAGAAGGTGGGAGGAGGTGAGGTGGAGGAGATGGAGGATGGGATTTGGCTCGAAATTGGGGGCTGGGGAGGGACCAGGGATGGGGATAAGGTTGAGTAAGGAGGTTGAGGAGGACATTGGGGTTGATGGTAGATGTGGAGATGGACCTAGGTTTAGGGTTAGGAGTGAGACTGAGGAAGGAAAAGGGGTTGAAGGTGGACCTGAGGATGGGATGGGAAATGAGATTGGAGAAGAGGAATGGGACATGAGATGGGACTGGAATTGGGATTGGCATGGTCTTGAACATAGAGATGAGGTTCAAGGTGGCCTTTGGAGAAAAAGGATGGGTTAGGGACAAGCCCGTGGGTGTCTCTCCAGTTGGAGATTGTTGATGGAGTTGGACTACGTATGGGTGGAAATAGAAAAGGCATCAAGGAAGACATTGTGGTTGAGGAGGGAGAAGGGTGGTGAGACCTGTCAGCAGATGCCGTTGGAGGATGGAGGTAGAGGCTGAGGATGGGGATGAGTTTGAAGATGAAGCTTGAGCAGGAGTTGAGATAAGGATGAAATTGAAGGCAGAGGCCAGGGACAGGTTTAGGACTGGGATGCAGTTAGGGTTGAGATTCAGGGTGGGGATGGAAAAAGGGAAATGACTGGAGATACAGGAGGAGGCTGAAGATCAGGTTGGGGTTGAAGTTTGGGGCTAGGGTTGAGGCCAAGGATGGGATTGAGGGGAGGTATGGGGGTAGGAAGGAACTCTGGTAGCATAGTGCCTAAGGCACCGGACTGGTAACCAGAAGGCAGGCGGTTCAAACCCACCAGCCACTCCTCGGAAGGAAGGTTGGGCATTCCTACTTCCGTAGTGATACTGCCTGGGAAACCCAAGGAGGGGTCGCTTTGAGTCGGGGCCGACTCGATGGCAAATAACAACAACAACAGCAATGGGGGTAGGGAGGGACATGACATTAAAAGTGGATGATGCTAGAGATGAGATTGAGGTGGAGGTGGGAGAGGGAAAGAGGGTTGAAGTTGAGAATGAGGAAGAGATTGGAGTTGGGCCTGAAGCTGAGGGTCGGCATGGTATTGGACATGGGGTGAGGATGAAGATGGCAGGAGGGAATGGGGTGGACGGGAAATGGCTGAAGTTGAAGTGCTGGTCATTAGGACTGTGCTGGGGAAGGCTTTGGAGTTGAGGTTAGAGCAGGAAGTTGGAGATGTGAATGGACATAGGGTCACAGGTGGAGGCTGAGTTGGGGTGAAGTATGAAGACTGAAGACAGGATGGCCAAGTGTGGAGATGGACATGGGCTCTGTGGTTCTTCCAGGCCAGGGCTCCTACTCACCTGACAATGGCTCCTTCATCTTTGGGGGCTCTGAGACCTTGGGTGGCGGCTCAGGAGCCGCTTCCCCTGCGGGCACCACCCTCTCAGCCAGCGACGCACGTCGGGGCTTGGGCCCACGCCCCAGTCTCAGGAAGGCCAGTCTCCGGGCCGTCTCCCCAGTGACTTCGTCTTCGCCCTGCGGTCGGATCCCCTGAAGCCGGGCCAGGAGCCCAAAATCAGCTGAACTCCTGCGGAACCCAGGGCCCAGCACGCGGCCCAGGAAGGAACGAGGCTGCCCGTCCACCGGGCTGCCTGCCCGCTTGCCCGGGGCCCAGCCCAGCCGGAAGGGGGCCAGGCCCGCCAGCTTCTCCAGGGTGGCCCGGCGGCGACAGGATGCCCCCATGGGCAGCGTCCCCAGCTCCCCGACCTCGTCTTCTGTCAGCCCTGGGGCTTCCTCAAAAGGGTTCCGAGATGTCCTCAGGGGCAGGGTCCCCGCTCGGGGCACCTTTGAGTCTGCCACCCCTAGACTCTTCAGAACAGGCATTTTGATGGGTGGGCCCTGGGAAATAAACAGCAGTGACCATGATTGGTATTGGTGACAGTAGCTCTGTGTGTACTTGCGTCTGTGGCAGGCACTGGTCCGGAAACCAAACCAAACGCACTGCCATTGACTCAGTTCTGACTCACAGAGATCCCTCCTTGGGTTTCTGAGGCAGTATCACTACAGAAGTAGATTGCTCCATCTTCCTTCCGAGGAGTGGCTGGTGGGTTTGAACCGCCAGCGTTCTGATTAGCAGTCAAGTGCCTTAGGCACTGCACCACCAGAGTTCCCTCAAATCTGTATAGTCTTGTAGAAAACAAGCAAATTCCTTGCCACTGAGTCGATCACAACTCGTAGTGGCCTCCATTGGGTTTCTGAGGCTGTCAATCTTCACAGAACCAGATTATCTCATCTTTCTTCCACAGAGCAGCTGGTGGGTTTGAACCACCGACCTTCTGGTTAGCAGCCAAATGCCTTAAGCACTACACCACCAGAGCTCCTACACAGGCCTGTGAGGTGGGGACTATAACTAGCTCTATTTGGCAGGGAGCTCTGGTAGCATAGTGGCTAAGACACTTGCCTGCTAACCAGACGGCTGGCGGTTCAAACCCACCAGCCACTCCTCGGAAGGAAGGT
>NW_006921686.1:4676677-4686432 GCF_000298275.1 Orycteropus afer afer | reverse complement strand
CTGAGGCAGCTCAGAAGGACAAAGGTACTTGCCCCATGTCCCACAGTGATTCAGGGATAGAGTTGGAATTTGCCCCCAGGCTTGTCTGATCCCAGAGCCCAGGTTCTGGGCTCTGTAATCAGAGCCTTCCACCACCTTAGCCCTACCAGGGCAGTTAGGAGCAATGTTTCTGCATTTTTTTTTTTAACTTTTTATTGTTGTTTGGGTCAAAGTTTACAAGGCAAATTAGTTTCCCAGTCAGCAATTTACACACATTTTGTTTCACGACGTTGGTTGCAGTCCCTTCGATGTAACAGCACTGGTTCCTCTCCCTCCCTGGGTTCCCCTTTCCTTTTGCCCATCTTTCCATCCCCTTCCTGCTTCTGAATCTGGAATGTTCTTGAGCATAGTTGACCTTCCTACTCCGTGAGGAAATGGGCTCAGAGAGAGGAAGGGTCTCCCCTGAGGCAGCACAGCCCAAGATAGGGGCAGAGACTGCATGGGGACCCTGGCCTTGCCCTCGACTTGGACATCGAGGCCAGACACCTAGGCCCCTGCCTGCCACCTTTGGCCCCCTCATCTCCTCTGTCCAGTCTGTCCTCTGTCACCACTCCCTCACTCATTCCTTCAGTAGAAACATCCTGAGAAACAGGTGGCCCAGGACAATCTCCGGAGCCAGGCGCCCATGGGAGGTTGCACCAGGGGCTGGGGAGGGGAGATGGGGTGGGTGTGGAGGCCCCGGGAAGGCTCCAGGTTCTGGGCTCAGATGGGTCTGGATTCGAGCAGCAGCTCCATCCCTGAGCCCCTGTGGGACCTGCAGCTAGTGTCTCTGCGCCCCTGAGCCTTATTTCCTCATCTGGAGAATGGGGGTGACTGCTTCATGGGTCTGGGCTTTCCTTGAGGGCCGTGAGAATGTTCTGGAACCAGAGAGCAGGGAGGGCTGGACAGCTTTGGAACGTATTGACTGCCACAGGATCACTTACCTTACAGTGATGAGCTCTATATTTTACTACTAAGATAGAGAAACAGCCCTTACTGATCTTTGCTGTAAGGAGCTCTGGTGGTGCAGTGCCTAAGGCATCTGACTGCCAACCCACCAGCCACTACGCGGAAGCAAGACTGGCAATCTACTTCCGTAAAGATTTACCACCTTGGAAACCCAATGGGGGTCACTATGAGTCAGAATGGACTCAATGGCAGTGAGTTTGGGGTTTTTGGTGACTTTTTGCCATGAGCCCAGCCCAGTGCATGTAGTGGGACACAGTGTGGCCAAGGCAGACCCTGTTTGTGTCCGCCAGGGGGCACAACTTCCTGAGTCCTGCTCATTCCATCTCCTGAGTCTCTCTCCAGCCTGCTCTCCTCTGTTTCCTTCCCTCCCCACTGTCTGTACTGTGGGCCAAGCCCCACTCACTCCCCTGCCCCAATCTCCCTGCCTACCTCACCTCCAGCCTCTAGTTTTGCCCCCTCCAGCCCACCTTTGAAGATCCTTAAAGCGTGAACTTCACCATGCCTCTACCCTGCTCCTGACCCTTCCATGGCTGCCCAGTGCCCCTCACCACAGCCTGGGGGTCTGGCAGCTGCCCATCTCACTAGTCTCAAACTGCCTCCTCCTCCTCTTTTCTCCAGGCTCCTCTGGGTTTCAGCATCTGCTTGTTCCTCTACTTGGAAGCCTGTTCTCCCTGCTTCATTACTGCTTCAAGAACCAGCTCCAATGCCTCCTCCTCCAGGAAGCCCTCCCTGATCCCCAGCCTAGCTTAGGCGCCCCACTCTGAGTTATCTCTGTCTGGGGACAGGTCTGTGCCCTTACTGGACTGTGAGTTCCAGGAGGGCAGGGCCAAAGCTGTCTCAGTCATCACTGTGTCCCTAGCACCCAGCCCAGGTCAGGCACTCAAGGAATGGGTGCAAAACAGGAAACAGGGGAAGGAAGACAGCAAGACAGTTCACTCCTTGGGTGGGGAGGAGGAGTGGTGAGTCAAGCTGGAGAAATCAACAAGGAGCAAGGGTTACAGAGCCTTGAATGCTGAGACCAGGGACCTCAGCTTTCTCCCGAGGGCACTGGGGAGCCATAGAAGGTGGCTTTTAAAAACCACTAAGTGCAATCATACTGCAGTATCCACAGGGGATTGGTCCAACACCAAAATCCACGGATGCTTCTCCTGCAGACTGAAATCATCTCTCGACTACTCCTAACACCTAACATCATGTCCGTGCTGTGTCACAGCATTTCACCTTCCTCTTACTTAGCCTTTGAGGGGTTGCTCTCGCCACTTCATTGGTTTCTATCTCCCTCTCATATTATCGAGTCGTGTTTAGCTGAATCCGCCGATATGGAACCCCCAGATACGGAGGGCCAGCTGCAGTCCAAACATTCAGAAAAGTACAGAAAACAAACTTACTGAGAACCTCTGTACCCACATGCCAGGTACAGCAACTGTAACACTTGCTGTGTTTGCTTCAGGTGGGTGTTTTTTGGTTTTGTTTTAATTTTAAGAACCAAAGCTTCATAACTACACTGCATTTGCCCCCACTCACTGTAGCCAACCTCAGGATAAATGGGAGAACAGAGTGAAGTTGTCAGGGATTTCATTTTACTGGGCTTCACAATCAACACCATGGAAGCAGCAGTCAGGGAATGAGAGGACGTATTGCACTGGGCAACTCTGATGCAAAAGACCTCTTTAAAGTGTTAAGGAGCAAAGATGGCACTTTGAAGACTAAGGTAACACAGCACCTAACACAAGTTGTGTTGTTTTCAATCGCCTCATATGCATGTGAAAGCCGGACAATGAACAAGGAAGACTGAAGAAGAGTTGATGCTTTTGAGTTTTGGTGTTGGTGAAGAATGCTCAAAGTACCAAGGACTGCCAGGAGAAAGAACAAATCTGTCCTGGAGGAAGTGCAGCCGGAATGCTCTCGGAAGCGAGAATGGCCAGACTTTGTCTCCCCTACTTTGGTCATGTTGTCAGAAGGGAGCATTCCCTGGAGAAGGATGTCATGCTTGGTAGGGTGGAGGGTCAACGAAGAAGGGGAGGGCCCTCAACGAGATGGACTGACACCGTGGCTGCGATGATGGGCGCAGGTATAGCAGGGATTGTGAGGCCTGCACAGGACCGGGCAGTGTTTCCTTCTGTTGTACACGGGGTCGCTATGAGTTAGACCTGACTCGATGGAGCCTAACAACAATCTTTTACCCACTGGGCCACAAGAGCTCCTTCCAAGGAGACCAACCTCTGGAATGTACCACCCACTAGTCTTAACCAATTTTTATCCCATGGCTACATAGACTTGTACCAAAAATAATATACTGCTTTCCATGGTTTCAAACATCCTCTCATGCTGTTTGTATCCTGTCTGGGTTCCCCTGATTCCTTTTGCCCATTTTTCCATCCTGCGATGTGTTGTTGTTTTTAGCATATGAGGACCTCTGGTGGTGCAGTGGTTAAGGCATTCGGTGGTTTTAACCCACCAGCCACCCCATGGGAAAAAAACGAGGCAGTCAGGCTCCTGAAGTATTGACAGCCTTGGAAACCCTGTGGTGCAGTTCCACTCTGTCCTCTAGGGGCGCTGTGAGTCAGAATCAACTACACAGCAGTGGGTTTGGTTAGGGCTTTGCTTCCACAAAGATTGACGACAGCTTTGGAAACGCTGTGGGGCAGTTCCACTAGGTCCTCTGGGGGTGTTGTCAGTCGGAATTGACTTGAGGCAGTGGATTTTTTTTTTTTTTTTCAGTTCACTATGCTTATCAAATATACTCATATCTGTTAAGGTAGCTCTAGCTCATTTATTTTAAGGGCTGCATACTATTCCATTGTATAGACCTGACAAACTTGTGTAAATAAAGGGTCCTGGATGTTCACATGTGGTCACCATTGCTCAACCTGTTGGCTGTTGTTAACCCAGACGGTACAGAGCAGGTGAGGAGTGGAGTCAGGACTGGGCAGCAGAGTGTGGTTGGATGGGCGGCCTGGGAGGGGCTTGTGTTGAAGGAGCCCGGAGTTGCCTGGGCTGGGGGCTAGAGCATCTCCTTCCGTGGTAAGAAGCCCCTTTTGTTTCCTTCACTTCAGCCTCTGGACCTCAGCCCTCCTGTGGCTAGAGATGCCCTCCCAGCCCCCTCCAGTCTCCACAGTTCCTGTTAGGGATTAAATGTGCCATGAATCCTTACTCTTTATGCCTGTGGTTATAGTCCCATGGGGGAATAGGTTGTCTTTCTTGTGTTAGTGGCAAGGATTAATGAAGGGTATGTCCTGAGTCAATCTCTTACAAGATATAAAAGAGATTAAACAGGGAGGAAGTGGAAAGAGAGCTGTTACACTGTGGGGAATTGCAGTTAATGTTATGAAACAAAACGTGTATGAATTGCTGTGCAGAAAATGAATTTGCTCTGTATGCTTTCACCCAAAGCACAATAAAAATAAAAATAAAATAAAAAGAGAGAGAAAGAGAGAGAGATTAAACAAAGAGAGAGGAGGGGAGAGATGCCACATCACCCAAAATCTCCAGGAAGCAGGAGCTGAAGAGACAAGGACCTTCCTCCAGAGACAACAGAAAGAAGCCTTCCCCTAGAGCTCGGTGCTCTCAGTTGAAACCTCAAGGCTCCTCACCAGGAGCTCTGGTGGTGCTGTGGTTAAGGCATTGGGCTGCTAACTAAAAGGCCAGCAGTTCAAACCCATCAGCTGCTCTTCGGAAGAAAGATGAGGCAGTCTGCTTCTGTAAAGATTTACAGCCTTGGAAACCCTAGGGGGGTTGCTATGAGTTGTCCACTCAATGGCACCTAAACTGTGAGAAAATCCATTCCTGTTTGCTAAAGCCGTCCACTTGTGGTCCTGTTACATCAGTGTTAGGTAACTAAGACAGTCTCCTGTCGCCCAGGGAAGCAGTCACCATGGCAACACTTTGCCTGAAGCTCCACCCTGGCTGCGTGTGATCAATACACCACCCCCCCACACACACACACACCACTCACACACTAGTTTCTCTCTTTCATCTTCCAAACTGGCTCCCACATGCCTCACCCTCAATACGGCTCCATCATTGGCCAGAACTGGCTCCGTCTCCTCCCCCAAAGTGTATCTAACATTCTCCCAAGAACAACTGTTTCCAACCGCTGAGCCATAAGGAGAAACGAAGTCCCAATGCATGCCACAGCTGGGGCAGTCTTGAAAACATCATGCTGAGTGAAATAGATCAATCATGAAAGGGGATATGGGGTGATGTCACTGACATGAAATAAGCAAATATATAGA
This sequence comes from Orycteropus afer afer, assembly GCF_000298275.1. Classification (NCBI taxonomy): domain Eukaryota; kingdom Metazoa; phylum Chordata; class Mammalia; order Tubulidentata; family Orycteropodidae; genus Orycteropus; species Orycteropus afer. The sequence continues at coordinate 4,681,210 of NW_006921686.1, read as the reverse complement.
AACCCAAGATGAGTAGTGGTTACTTGGGATGGGAAGGAGGGGGAGACGAGAAACCTTCGCCTAGAGGGAGGGCATTGAGGTTATGTCAGTGGTGGTGCAAAGATTTGGAAAAGAACAGTAAGAATGGTTGCACAACTCGAAGAATGTAATCAATGTTGCTGAATTGCACATGGAGAAACGGTTTCTGAGAGATGTTTTTCTATGCCTCTTTGCACAGCAAAACAAAACAAAACTGTCTCCATCTCCTCAAAATGGGCTCTCCAATTTCCCTCCCATTAAAGTCAGCGTGATCCCAAACTAGGTGCGACATTCCCGCAGCTGGTTCCAACATCCTACCCCCCAAATTGGATCCACTACCCTATGAGTCGGGTTTGACTCGACGGCACATAACAACAACAACAACAACCCCAAACTCTTTCCAACACCCCAAACTGTAACTTTTTTTTTTTTCCCAAAGCCAGCCCCGACGTCTTTCCCTTTCCTGGCTCCAACATCCCCTCTGCAAACTGGCTCCTACATCCTGCCCCTCCAGCCTCCTGTCTGCCTGCCTCCGGTGCCCAGCCCCTGACTCACTTCCCAGACCTCTCCGCAAGCCCCCCGCCCTGGCTCCCTCCGGCAGGATGGATCTCCTTCCAAGATACCTGCCTTTTCCCAGAGCCCCAGGCCCTCATCACCTTGACCTTTGCATGTAGAAGTCATCTCTAGTCTCTAGTCGCCAGTGACTGCATCTGAGAACTGTCCTCACACACGGTGTATCCCAAGCCCAACCCCAAACAGTTCCGTACCAGCCCAGTCCTGGCGCCTAAACACAGTGGGCTGGTTTCAAACTCATCCACGTCCCCTCATTCCATCTCCTGTCCAGCTTCATCCCAACCCTCAGCCCCATCTCCTATCCCAAGACTCTTCTCTAGCTGAAGGTGCGCACGTTCCCTCCCAGGCCTCAGTCTTCCCTTCTGTGTTCCCAGGGCATCACACCCAATGAGGGCTCACCTCTGGTCTACCTTCTTGCTATTGGTCGCCTTGGCGCGGACTCCGCCTCCCGCAGTGCGCAGAGTAGAACTGCTCCCAGGGGCTTCAAGGCTGTGACTCTTAGAAGCATATTTCTAGGACCTTCTGCCAAGGCACCTTTAAGTGGACTCAAATTGCCAACCTCTCAGCTAGCAGAGAAGCGCTTAACTGTTTGCGCCACACAGAGCCTCCTTCTTGAGCCGGGGTTCTAAACCGCCACCCGTGGCTCCAACCGCAGCCTATCTGGGTCCCCAGAACCTCCATTAAGTGCCCCCTGCACCCTCCCTCCCACTCTCACCCCCTTGCTGCCCTCTTTCCCTGTGGGGGCAGATTCTCTCTCTGTCCCCAGCCTCACCAGGTTCGGGGGTCCACTCTGGTTCAATTCAATTCCGGGCAATGCCTCTTCCCAGGAGGATCCCCAGGGGGTGGGTGGGGGATGGGGGCGTGAATCCCACCCTCCCCCCAGCACACCCACCTCTGTGCTCAGTGTCCTCGGTCTCTGCTGCTGTCCTGGTCCTAGGCTGGTGGCTGCTACTCCGGCCAGGACCGCTGAGAGCTTGGCTCTCAGAAGGGGGGGGAGTGCTCGGAGGAGGACAATTTCCTGTCAGGAAACCCCTCCCTCTCGGGGGGCCAGGGGCGGGAAGGACTCGTTATCTGTCTGCCCTTCTGGGCCAGCCTGAAGTTGGGCTGGCAGGGACAAGGCCCACGGTCCGGGTCCCCACCCCCAACCCGGAATTGGAGGGGGCTCCCCACTGCCTGCCCTTCACACCTCCCGAGGTGACAACAGCATCCTGGGCGCCCCAGGGAGACCCGCCCCCCCGAGCGGCGCTGGACCGCCTTGGAGTGAGAACTGAGGCGTCCACAGGGTGAAGAAACGAGGAAAGCACCACTGTGGAGGCCCAATTGTGGTCCTTGTTAGCTGTGGAGCGGGCCCCTGACTCACGGAGACCCCAGGGACCGTGGAACAAAACTCTGCCCAGCTCTGCACCATCCGCGTGACTGTTTGCAAATCGCACCATTGGGATCCACAGGGCTTCCGCTGGCTGCTGCCTGAGAGTAGGTTGGCAGGCCTTTCCTCCTGGTCTCTGCCAGGAGCTCTGCTGCTGACACCTGTTTAGCATGCTAGCCACAGGGGAGGCGGTGGCAGGGCCGTGGTGCATCGGCCAGAAACGGAAGCCAGTTTCCTTGCATGGAAGGTGAGGGGTCTACCCCGAACCCCTACGGCCCCTCTCTCTGCCTAAAAGACCCCAAAAGGAAGTCCCCCTACACTCCCCTCTCCCCCAGGACACCACTTTCCTTTGCGAATCCCTCTCTAGAGCCTTTCCCAATCTGAAATTATCCACTTCCTCTTTGTTGTAGATTTCCTAACTCTTGCCCTAGAATGTAACTTTTATTACTGTAGACTTTCCCTGTCTCAAGGAGCTGTGGTGGTGCAGTGCCTAAGGCATCTGACTGAGGAAGGAAGATGGGGCAATCTACTTTCGTAAAGATTTACCGCCTCAAATCACTGAGTTGGAATCAACTCGATGGCTGTGAGTTTGTGGTTTGTTTTATTTTTTGCTTTTTCTCTACTCTGCCCATCTTTATATCCCTGAATGCGTGTTTGGCATATAGTAAAACCAGTTGGCATTGAGTCGATCCTAACTCATGACAACCCCACGTATGTCAGAGTAGAACTGTGCTCCCTACGGTTTACAATGGCTGATTCTTGGGAAGTGGGTTGCCAGGTCTGACTTCCTAGGTGCCTTTGGGTGGACTCAAAGCTCCAACCTTCCTGTTAACAGTTGAGTGCAACCGTTTGCATCACCTAAGGGCTCTTGGCATACAGTAGGTGCTGCTATTGTTGTTATTATGTGCTGTCGAGTTGGCCCCAACTCATAGCGACCCCTCCTTGGGAGGGGGGCAGTATCACTACGGAAGTAGATTGCCCCATCTTCCTTCCGAGGAGTGGCTGGTGGGTTTGAACCGCTAGCCTTCCGGTTAGCCGCCAAGTGCCTTAGGCACTATGCTACCAGAGCTCCCGTAGGTGCTAGGTACAGGTTTGTGAACTGAATGCACAGATGGAGATGGGAAAGAGCTGCAACGGGTTGCAGATGGATTTGAGGATGGCTTCCCCTTCAGAGCTAAAGTTGGCGACGGAGAGGGCTGGTGTGGTCAGGCTGGGGATGGGTTAAGTCTGGAAGGGGAGATGGATTTTGGGGTCAGGATTGTTTAAGGCTGGGTTTTAGGCCCAGGGGGCCAGTGAGAAGGAGTCCCTGATTGGCAGAAATGAGCATGCATTTGACTGCTAAGCTTGTCACTGCTGTTGGACCCCTTCCAGTCTGGACCCACTCAGAGGCACCTCGGAAGAAAATCCTGAGTATCTCCTTCTGAACGGTCATGGCTTTGAAAACCCTATGGAGGGTTCTGCCCTGGTGCGCGCGCGCGCGCGCGCGCGCGCGCACACACACACACACACACACACCCCTTGCTGCACACATGGGGGCGCCAGCTGGCTTTTCTGCATTTCAGAAGCCAGGCCCCGCCGGGTGGGTGGCTTGGAGGGGGTGTGTGATCTTTAGGCAACGTTGGGGCTGGGCTCAGAGGTTACAATCCGTCCCCAGGCCCAACATCCAGAGCTCTGCAGACAAGTAGGCTGGGGGAATCAGGGCGATGGTTGGCATTCAGAGATTCAAAGGTCTGAAGGCCTCAGTTCAAAGACCGGCTTCCACAGACAATGGGCTTGGGGGAGGGGAGGAACAGGCCTTGACCTCTCTCTCCCATCAGCCTCCAACATTTTGCTTGTGGTCATCAGACGGCAGCCTGGGCTGGGACCAAGTCCCGGGACCTCTTCTGGTTCTTTTTCTGTCTCTTCTTTAAAATGTAATCTTGCTGTTGAAATACAATTCACACACCACAAAACATCACTCCCTATTACCCTCCTGCCTTTATAAACCTCCTCCCCCACGAAAACCACAAACCTACTTCACTTCTGTGTTTGTCATGGATATTTCACAGTATGCAATCACACACTACGTGGCTGGCTTCTTTCTCTAAGTATGTTCAAGGCTCATCCGTGTTGTACCTTCCTCCTTTTTAAACCTGAATCCCAGCATCTGGGGAATGGGGTGGGGACAGCACCAGGGATAGGGGAAGAAGGGTGGACCCTGAAGTGTTAGGTTTGGGTGAGGAGGTAATCTGCTGCCCCCTCGTGGTCCGTGGGAGAACTGCAGCTCGCTGTGCCAAGGCTTGGAAGAGAGTCTGGTGTCTCCACCCTATCCCAAGACCCTACCCTGGAGAGCCCTTGGGATCACAAAACTGCCAGAACTCCTTTCTCTTTGAATCTCTTGACACTTCTTAGGCTCCATTTGCTGAGTAATGATAATAATAATGTCACCCACTTATAAAGTTCCCACCAGACACTATGTAAACCACTTCACTTACATGTTCTCATTAGTTTGTTGATAACTGAGGTTAGTAGTGTTACTATTACATGACAAGAAATTACAGTGGTTAGGAACCCAAGTGGACCAAGGGAGCTTTGGT
>NW_006921686.1:4674993-4676352 GCF_000298275.1 Orycteropus afer afer | reverse complement strand
AATATGCCCGGCCCAGGAGGTAACCTCCAGGAATCTATGTAGCTGATAGTATGTGTGTTGACATATGTTTAACAAGCAGCTCTAGGGTGTGGGGGTGATTTGCCAATTCGCATGGTGTAAATGTTGCCATCACGGCTAATTTCAAGCTACCAAAGTCATGGCTGAAAGCATTGTTGGGAAGAGATGCACCCACCTTGAGTTAGTATTTCCACTGTGCAGATAAGGCACCCTGTGGTGCAATGGTTGAGTGGTTGGCTGTTAACCGAAAGGTTGGAGGTATGAATCCAGACAGAGGTTCCGAGGGAGACAGACTTGGCCAACAGCTCCTGTAAAGATTACAGCCTAGAAAAACCCTGTGGGGCAGTTCTACTCTGTTACATGGGGTCAGTATGAGTAAAAACAGACTCCACCCCACCTAAGGATAACACCGCAGTGCAGACACAACAGATATAAACAACTTCAAGAGCATAAATAATAGTAAAATAATTAGGACGTGATGAGTATTTATGACCTTGATTTTATATAGGTCCCTGGGTGGTACAAATGGTTTGACTCGATTACTAACCTAAAGATTGGCTGTTTGAACCCACCCCAAAGTCAGTGGATAAAAGGCCTAGTGACCTCCTTCGGTAAAGATTAGCGCCAAGAAAACCCTAGGGCACAGTCTTACCCTGTAATACATGGGTCACCATGAATCAAAATGGATTTGACAGCAGACAATTGGGTTGTGCTTGTTTAAAATATAATTGTTTCGTTGTGAGTTCACAGAATTTAATTTTTAAGAATGGCTACGATTAACAACCGGCTTCTGAAACATCCGAGCCAGGGCCAGCACATTGCTGTTCTCATGGTATCCGTTTGTGTCAAGGGGAAACTGAGGCTCAAGAAGGCAATCAGGTGGAGGGAGACAGGCAGAGGAAGGTCTGGACTACATGCCAGGGGTGTGTGGTTCTCCGGCCCGGATACACACTGCCTTCCCGCCTCCCTTTCACCCTATTACGGTCTAGAGGCCCAGGGAGGCCCTGCAGCGCCCCCTGGCCAAACAACTCCACAGGCTTCCTTTGCGCTTGGGCCAGCCCTGCAACTCCTCCTCCTCATTTTACAGACGGGGAAACTGAGGCACCAAACGGGCAGGCGCCTGTGCCGAGTCACACAGAGCTGGGCAGAGTCCTCAGCCTCCAGCTGGGGTGCAGAGGGGAGGAGAGAAGGCTGCGGCCCCCAGCCTCCTGGTCGAGGGCCCCCTGCAGGTGGGCCGCGGCAAAGCTACCGAGGTGGCTCAGGGCCTCTGCAGTGCCCCGCCCAGCACACCATCCCCCCAGCACCCTTCGCTCTCGGGGACGTCCTGGACCCCATGGCCGG
>NW_006921686.1:4674296-4674748 GCF_000298275.1 Orycteropus afer afer | reverse complement strand
GGGGGGGGGAGTGAGAACGTGAGCAACCACGTCGGCCTGGTCCCCGCCCCTGGGTCTCTTTCTCGCCCTTCATCTCCGTAGCGCGCTGCGTGCGCGCGCGTCTCTGTACCGCGGGTCTGTGGGCCTGTGCGTGCCGCTCTGTGTGTCCTGCGTCTCTCACTTTCTGTCTCTATGTTTCCCACTCTGTCTTTACGCGTTTTTGTCTCCAGGCACTTCTATCTCTCTTTTCATCTCTTTGTGTGTGTCTCTTCCCCACCTGCCTCTCTCTTTGGGTGTCTCTCTCTGTCATGTCTCAGCATCCTTCCCCGCGTCTATGGCGCTCCACCTCGCGTCTCTCTCCCCTTTTCCCTTTTCCGGTGAGTCTCCACGCTCCTGTGCGAACACGCTTCGCCATCTGCGCGCCCGGACCTGCCTCCGCCCCCAGCGCCCCCGACCGGGCCCGGCCTGCGCCT
>NW_006921686.1:4652000-4673890 GCF_000298275.1 Orycteropus afer afer | reverse complement strand
GAACTCGGACGCGGTGAGTGGGGCCCGGCCCCTTGGGGAGCCCCGGCCCTGTCCAGCCGCCGAATCCCTCGCTCCGCGAGCCCCGACCCTCATTGTCAGGGTCCGGGCCCCGCTCGCCGCTCCCGGCCCCCGCCCGCACCACCAGGCCTCTCGGCCCTCCCCACCTCCCCAGCCCAGCCTGACCCCCGGGGGCGCCCCTCTCCCGGGACCCCTCTGTCCCTCTGCCGGCAGCTTCCGCTCGGGGTCTCTTCTCTCCAGGAAGCCCCCTCCCCAGTCTGCCAGGAGCCCCTCCTTTATCCGGCGTGCCTAAGCCCTTTCCTCTCCCGGCTGGCGGCTTCCCACAGCTCGCACCTCCCGGGTTTGCAGGGCCCCTGACCCCCCAAGGCCCAGCCCTGGCCCGCTCCCAGGAAGGCCTGACCCAGCCGTGCCTCCAGCTTCGTCCTTCCAGGTCTGGGTCTGGCGCCCTGCTGCCCAGAAGCCCGGTCCTCCCATTCTCCCATTGCCAGCCTTTGGCCCCTTCCGGATCCCTTTGGGCAGCCCCTGACAGGAAGCCGGACCCACCTTCCCTGCCACCTTTCCTGGGCCCGGCGCCTTTTTGTGCTGTTTCAAGGTCTCGCCACTCCCAGGCCTGGTCCCCAACTTCCCAGCAGCCCTGTTCCTGGGTTCCCCTGAAACCTGGGGACCCCCAGACCCCGCCCAGACCCTGCCTGGCCTCTTCCTCTCCCAGGAAGCCTTGACCTCCAACTTCCAGGCCCGGATTTCTAGGCCTAGTGTATCCCACTCCAGGCCTCAGCCTCCCTGTGGTGACTTCTCAGCTTCAGGCAAAGCCCCTTCCCCAAACCCCAGCCCCTTAACCCCCTCCAAGGCCTGCCCAGGCCCCTTCTTGATGGCCACTCTCTGTTCCCCTAGACTTCCAGATACCCACCCTTGTCCTACCCCAAGGCTTGCACCTTCCTTTGCCAGGACCTGGCCTCCCTCCCTGGGAAGCCCCTTCCTCAGCCCACAAGGCCTGGCCCCAGGCCCTATTCCAGAAGGCTCCTGCACTTGAAACGGCTGCTTCTGCCCTGGCATTAAGCCCTCATCTCTTGGACTCTGTGCTCTGAGAGCCTTCTCCCCAAATTTCTAGGCCTCTTGACACCCCCCAAGCTCAGCCATGCTCCCTCTGACCGCCCCTTGTGCCAGAAGGCCCTTCCTCAGAACCCCAGGACGCCAGACCCTCCTCTGGTTCCCAGGAGCCCCCTTTTCTGATTTCTAGGAATTTCCCCAAGACCCAGACACCAGGCCCAGGGACCCCCAACCCCCGACTTCCACAGCCCCTATGGTTTTGTTCCTTCCTGCCAATCTCAGCCAAATTTTCTTCCCCCAAGTGCCCGGGTCCTCTTGCCCCTACGCCCCAGCCCAGGACAGACAGAACCACCCCTCCCCGTGCCCTATTTCCTGCTTACTCTCAGTCCTTCCCAAAACCCTCCCACCAACCAGTCCAGATCCCCTTCCCTGCTACTCAGAGCTGCCCTCACCCCAGATACCCCTACCTTCATCTCTCAGGATCCTCCCTGACAGATCTCCAACTTGGAGTCTGATGAGAGGCCCACCCCACGCTCCTTCCCTAATCACTACAGTGCTGGCTTCACATTCAAACTCTGCTGGTACCTTGCTGTGTGTTCTCAGTCCCCTGGCTTTCCCCTTTCTGAGCCCCCCGTTTCCTACTCTGGAAGGTGGGTGCGATCCCTGGACTTCTTGGCGATGGGGGTCTAGCCTGGCACATAGAAAGCGCGCCACAAATGTGAGCTGAGAGATGAGTCAGGTGGCGGCAGGTTCCCGCCCAGGACTCCCTGCTGGGAGCCTCAGTTTATCACTGAGATGGGGTTGATGGTATCTCCCTGCTTGGGATGTTTGAAGGAGCCCAGATTCTTTGAAAGTCTTGTAGCTGTACTCATCATTGTTGTTAGTACTTTAATTATTCAGATTAACTTGGGTTCAGATCTAGTTTCTGCCACTCCCGAGCTGTGTGACTTCAGGCAGGTGACCTCACCTCTCTGAGCCTTGGTTCCTTCTCCTCAAGTGGTTCAGATTTGTGCATAGTGAGGGTTTGAGGACCACTAATCCATTTCTTCTCCCCCCATATCTTGTCAACAACACTTGGTTGTCCTTGTTGGAGGGGGTGTCTTTGGAATCTGACATCCTCTTTGCAGTCTACTCCTCTTCCACCCGGGTACCATGATGACAGCCTTGTGGGGTCATGCTCCTGCACCCCAGGTTCCACGGCTCGTACCACCCAGCTTCTTCCTCTACAGAGGTTCCCTAGCAACAGGCATGGTAGTGTTGGGGCGCCAGCCAGGCAGGAGGGAGTCAGGCCAGCTGGTGGTGCTGGCCAATTTTAGCTCCCACCCCCAGCCCCTGGGGGCTTTGTCAGTCACTGCCCCAGCTGTCACTCGCAGGGGTCCCTCAGCCACACTGCCTGCAGCGGGATGCCACACCACCCCCAGGTGGGTCCCCTGGTGCCAGCTGATAGGGATTCCTCTCCAAGCTCTTATCTCGGTGGAGGCTTTATCAGGGCTAGCATCTCCACTTCCCTTCCCACCCTCCCCTGGGAGGAGGTCTGGGGCTGTGAACCACCCAGGGGAGTGTGGAGAAGAGCCAACAGGCCCAGCTTCCAACATCTGCTGGGCTCCACTTGCCCTGTGACCTTGGGCAAGGTGGCTCACCTGCCCGAACCCTGGGGTCCCCACTGTAGGATGTGGGTAGTACTCGGACCCATCTGGGAAGCCAGGGCAAAGACCCATTGGACGGAGGGCATGGTGTTGGGGCTCGAGTAGTGGTGGCTGCTGCCACCCAGTCGTAGGGGGCATCATGTCTTTCTACCACTTGTGAATGAACCTTCACAAGGTACCTGCTCTGTCCAAGCCTCAGCCTTTCGCTCTGAGGGACTTTAGATGCCTTCCTCCTTGGCCTGCTGTGAGATTTGGATGTGGGTGAGATGTCTCTTGGTACGGGACTTGGTCTGTCGCAAATGCCGCTATATGAGAGTTGAAATTCTAAAGTATTTGGAAGGCTGTGGTCTGCGATGGGAGCCCTAACTCCATGTTTGAGGCTTGATATAAGTTTCAGATGCCATTTGGGATCTTTCTGACCATTAAACCGGCATTGTGGGTACGCACAGACAAATTCCAGGACAGACCCAGGGAGAGACAGTTTGCCTTCCGGAAGAATGCGGCTGAAAGTAGATTATGGTCACACGAGGAACTAGGGAACTTGCCTGAGTGTCCTCTTCTAATTTAAGTTTGGGGTCTTGGTATTGTTTGCTAAGACTCAGGCTGCACGGTCAGGAGTCATAGCCTGTGTGGACCACCACCACCTAGCCTGGTAGTCAAGGCTCGGAATGAATCCTGTAACCCTTTTCTTTCTTAGTAAAGCCCCAATCACAGTCTTTTCCCTGTATCTGTAGTCCCGCCTTCAACAGTGCTATCTACCACCAGTCATGATTCTGTGACCATAAGAATGGTGGTGATGGGGGGCTTCAGGCAGCATAAGGGAGCAGCCAGGAACATCAACCCCAGTGGGCTGTCTGGGTTCGGAGCCCAGCTCTGCCTCTTCCAGCCTGTGTGACCTTGGGCAGGTGACTAAACCTCTCTGGGTCTCAGTGCCTTCACCTGTAAAATGGGGTGATAGTTGCATCTACCCCCCAGGGTTGTTGCAGTGTGTGGTGGAACGCATTCATTAAATGTTGTGGCCTGGCAGGGAGGCCCACCCAGGCACTTGGCCACCCAGCCACTTCTGTCCCTCAGTTCCCTTTGTCCCCCTGGGAAGGGCACAAGGGCAGCATGGGGTCTGGATAGAGCAATGGCAGCCTGGTTGAGGCTTCCAGCTCCCTCGGCTGCCTACACCCTGGGCCCCAGGGCTGGGAGGGAGGCGTGTCGTCCCTGGGGCCCACAATTAGGACAGGGCACGCCAGAGCAGGCAGGTGACCTGCAGGGGAGAGAGGCCCAGGAGGGAGGGACAGTAGGAACAGGGCGTCAGGGACAGATAGGACCGATGGTGTGGGAGACCCTGGGTCCCGGCGCGGCCTGACAGTGCTCAGTGTGGATGGTGGAGGGCAGGGCAGGGAACCAGAGCCTCCTGTGGAGGGTGGAGCTGCAGCAACAGTGTTTCATGTGGGTGGTGAGGGCAGGGCAGGGAAGTAAGTGTGCTTTTCATGGAAGAAAGGTGTTGGCTTAGGACAAAGGTGGGATGCTTAGAACAAAGTGATATTTGGAAAAGACTATTGGTAACAGTGTTTAGAATAAGCTTTAGAATCAAATGTTAGGGGTAGTAACATGGGAAATAAAATGTTAGTGTTTGGGTTAGAATTTGGGGAACAGAATGGGGACAATGATGGATAGAATAGAATGCTGGGAGTGGTGGTGGTTGAGGAGAGCCATGGGCCCATGTGGTGGCCGGGGTGGACGGTGGGGACAGGTGGTGGACAGTAGGGACAGGAAGTGGTGGCTGGGGTGGACGGTGGGGACAGGTGGTGGTGGCCAGGGTGGATGGTGGGGACAGGTGGTGGACAGTGGGGACAGGTGGTGGTCAGGGTGGGTGATGGGGACAGGTGGTGGCCAGGATGGGTGGTGGGGACAAGTGGTGGTCAGGGTGGATGGTGGGGACAGGAGGTGGTGGCCGGGGTGGACAGTGGGGACAGGTGGTGGTTGGCGTGGATGATTGGGATGGAATATCGGGCATGGTGGTGGCTGAGGTGGATGGTGAGGACAGGAGGTGCTGGTCAGGGTGGATGGTGGGGACAGGTGGTGGCTGGGTGGATGGTGGGGACAGGTAGTGGTCAGGGTGAGTGGTGGGGACAGGTGGATGGTTGGGATGGAGTATTGGGCATGGTGGTGGCCGATGTGCACGGTGGGGACAGGAGGTGCTGGTCGGGGTGGATGGTGGGGACAGGTGGTGGCCGGGTGGATGGTGGGGACAGGTAGTGGTCAGGGTGAGTGGTGGGGACAGGTGGATGGTTGGGATGGAGTATTGGGCATGGTGGTGGCCAAGGTGGACAGTGGGGACAGGAGGTGCTGGTCGGGGTGGATGGTGGGGACAGGTGGTGGCTGGGTGGATGGTGGGGACAGGTAGTGGTCAGGGTGCGTAGTGGGGACAGGTTGTGGTCGGGGTAGACGGTGGGAATAGGAGGTGGTAGTTGGGGTGGATGGTGGGGACAGGTGGATGGTTGGGATGGAGTATTGGGCATGGTGGTGGCTGAGGTGGACGGTGGGGATAGGAGGTGGTGGTCGGGCTGGGTGGAGGGGACAGGTGGTGGCTGGGGTGGATGACGGTGGTCAGGGTGGACAGTGGGGACAGGTGGTGGTTGGGATGGAGCACTGAGTCCAGACTGAGGTCAACACTGGGCTTGGGGGCTGCATCATTTTAAACAGAACATCATGGAGATCGGGAAGGTGCCAGTAATCAGAACAGGGTGTTGGGAGTAGACTTGCTGAGTGAGAGTTAAAGAGGGGTTTGCCAGTCTGGGGCCCTGGGTGCTGCAGTGTCAGGGGCCCAGACGTTTTTGTTCTTGAAGACAACTTGTAGAGACAGGGCATTCCCAGGCATCAAGGTCCTCCGTGGCCTGAGTTAGAAAATGACCATGAAGGGGCTGATGTCCAGGGCTAGCGCTGACCGCTCCTGCTGGTGGGTGCTGTCCCCAGCTCACGTTCCATCCTCCCCCCACCCAGCATGGCACCCTGGGCAGTGGTCGATCCTCAGACAAAGGGCCGTCCTGGTCTAGCCGCTCCCTGGGTGCCCGCTGCCGGAACTCCATCGCCTCCTGTCCCGAGGAGCAGCCCCACGTGGGTAACTACCGCCTGCTGCGAACCATCGGAAAGGGCAACTTTGCCAAGGTGAAGCTGGCTCGGCACATCCTCACAGGCCGTGAGGTGAGCGTGGGGCATGGGCAGAGCGGAGGCAGTCCTGGTGGCCCAGAGCTAGGGCTCCGGTCTGGCCCTCAGTTTGCGTCGCGACCTCAGGCACGTCCCGGATCAGATCAGAGCATTCTGGACTTTTTCCAGGGTGGCCCAAGCAGGAGAAGAGATCCCACTGTTCCTTGAAGTTGTCACGAGTGTTCTGCATAGCCGTGTGTAGTATTTGTAAGAATTCATGACCTCACGTGGCTTTTGAGTCTGAACCTGGGACACCTCCCTGGTTTAGTGATGGACTTGGGTTCTGCCAGATCTTCCTATGATGTTGATGAGAGCACACTAATTATTGACCTTGAGTTCCCAGTTATACCCCTACTGGTGTGGACACATGTACTGAGAAGGATGGAGAGATTATTGCAGGAAAGGTCCATGCAGACCTTGTCACTCAGAGGTAACACCTCTAACTTACACTTAAAGAAGACGACGACAGGGGGTGGTTTCGTGGTTCCTCTCTGGCTGCCTTCATCTTTAGAGAAAGTGATTGCAGCAATTTGTCTGCATGGGATGGATTCTCTCCCCTATTCCCACACCATCCTCCATATGAGTCACACAAAAGACACCCGGCCCCGATGGTTTTATGGGCAAATTCCATCAAACTTTCAACTACTATATGCCAATTCTTCCAGATGTTATAGGAAGAGGTTCCACAGCTCAGCTTTTGTGTCCTGGTTTGACCAGGGGAGCAAAACTAGATAAGGAACATAAAGTGATTGGCCAATCTGACTCATAAACTTAGATACAAAAATCTTAAGACTTTAGCGAACAGGCTCTGGCAGAGCGACTGAGGAAAGCTGTGTGGTGACAAAGCTGGGTTTATCCCAAGAATGCAGAGTTCTTTCCCATTTGCCAATTTATTCATGCACATCACCACATTCACAGATTAAAGGAGGGGAGCCATATGATCGTCTCCATACTGGCATGAGAAACGTTTGACAAAATTAAAAAACCCGTTCGTGAGAAGATGCAGAAAGCTAAGAGACCCCTCTCCCCCACAAAGAACACGTTGCTGCCCATATGTGGATTTCGTGCATGATTCCAGGGGTTTCTGAGCAGATCAGCTGTCAAGGAAGCTGGGCCTCCCAGGGGAAGAATTCTTCAATTTGGTGGATATGGGTTTGTTTGTTTTTTCCTTCAGGCAGGGGATGGTCCCAAAACCCTTGCAGAATCTATAGACCTAGGGCTGGATTAAGAAGTTCCTGTGTGATGCAGACAGTTAACATGCTTGGCTGCTGACTGAAAGGTTGGGGCTTCGAGTCCACCCAGGCATCAAAACAAAGGCCTGCTGACCTACTTCTGAGAAGCAAGCCACTGAAAAACTCCGTGGAGCACGGTTCTGGTCTGATGCACATGGGGGCGCCATGAGTCAGAGTCAACTCCTGGCAGCTGGGTGATGTTTAGGATTGGATTAAGATTTTGAGCACGCACACACTGCTGTTGAGTTGGATCTGACTCATAGCGACCCCTCCTTGGGTTTCCGAGGCAGTATCACTACGGAAGTAGATTGCCCAACCTTCCTTCTGAGGAGTAGCTGGTGGGTTTGAAACATCAGCCTTCTGGTTACCAGTCAGATGCCTTAGGCACTATGCCACCAGAGTTCCTAAGATTTTTGAGAGGCTTCTTAAAAGTAATCAAAAATCAAAACCCAGTGCTGCTGAGTTGATTCTGACTCTCGGCGCCCCTAGAGGACAGAGTGGAACTGCCATGGAAGATTTGCAAGGCTGTCAGTGTTGAGGGAAACCAAGCCCAAACCAAACCAACTGCTGTAGAGTAAATTCCAACTCACAGCGCCCCTAGAGGACAGAGTGGAACTGCCCCACAGGGTTTCCATGCTGTCAATGTTTACTGAAGCCTCATCTTTCTCCCACAGAGCAGCTGTGGGTGAGTTTGAACTGCCAGCCTTCCAGTTGGCAACTGAACGCCACCAGGGCTCCTTAGAAGCCTCTTACTACTGAAAAAAATTATGGGACTCCCCCAGTGTAATTAAAACTAAAAACTTGATTAAACTGCAAAATTAGTATAAGGCAAGTTCAGTAACTTTCTAGTTTTTCTCTATGAGGATACCTTAATGCTTTTTCAATACTCCTTTTTAGAAAGTGTTCATTGTGAAGAGGGGTCTGTCTGCTGCATAAGGTCAAGTCCTGGCCTACGGCTCACTAGCCATTGGAACTGTGGCCAAGTGGTGAAGGGTTCTGTGCCTTGATTTCCCCATCTGTACGTTGGGGAGGATCCTGGCACAGGCCTCGTAGGACTGTGACGAGGATTAAATGAGTTCTCATTGTTGAGCCACATAGACTGGAGCCTGGCACATAGTACCCACACCCTCTGCCATTGAGTTAGTTCCCACTCATTTGGGAAAAAAAAAACCAAAACAGAAAACCTACTGCCATGGAGTCGATTCTGACTCTCAGCGCCCCTAGAGGACAGAGTGGAACTGCACCACAGGGTTTCAAGGCTGTCAATCTTTACGGGAGCAAAGCCCAAACCACACCCACTGCAGAGTTGATTCCTAATCACAGCGCCCCTAGAGGACACAGTGGAACTGCCCCACGGTTTCCAGGGCTGTCAATCTTTGCAGAAGCAGCCAGCCTGGTCTTTCTCCCACAGAGCAGCTGGTGGTTTCTAACTGTGCACCTTTTGGTTAGCAGCTGAGTGCTTTAACCACTGTGCCACCAGGGCTCCTTGGCACACAGTGAGTGCTCCATAAATGCTAGTTACGGTTATGGTTATGACTCTACCAGCTGTGCATTTAAAACAGATCTGTGCTGGGTGGAAGGTCTGAGCTGCCCTCCCAGAGGGGGTCGCTGCCGTGACGTGTCCCCACAGGCCCTGGAGCAGCCTCACCTAGGCCCCACCGTGACATGAGGGGCCATTTCCCTGCAGAAATAGGGGCAGCGGTGAGATGGGGGAACAGCGCGTAGGCCCTGCAGCCCAGGTCTCCTTGCCCTCAACCTCACCTCCTCCCCAAGTCCATCCAGTAGGAATAACCCGTATTGAGGGCTCTCTGAGAGAGGGAACCAGGGAAGGGCATCCCGGGGTGGTCTCGGCTGGGGCACCTTTTCTGCACCCAGGGGCCTATCATGTTGGCCCTGCCTTTCTCCACTTCCAGGTCGCCATCAAGATCATTGACAAAACCCAGCTGAACCCCAGCAGCCTGCAGAAGGTGAGGCCGGAGGGGGAGGGGGAGGGGGAGGGGCCCACCATCCCCTCCAGCACTGCTGGTCATGGTCAGGTATACAGACCAGGGCAGGCAGGTGGGAGGGGGCG
The DNA here is from genome assembly GCF_000298275.1 of Orycteropus afer afer. Classification (NCBI taxonomy): domain Eukaryota; kingdom Metazoa; phylum Chordata; class Mammalia; order Tubulidentata; family Orycteropodidae; genus Orycteropus; species Orycteropus afer. The sequence goes on along the minus strand of NW_006921686.1, from coordinate 4,664,678 downwards.
CAGGTGGGTGACTGAGAGGGTGGGAAGGGGCCCAGGTGTGTGGGTAACAGTACTGTTGTTGTTGTTGTTGTTATGTGCCATCGAGTCAAACCTGACTCATAGCGACCCCTCCTTGGGTTTCCGAGGCAGTATCACTACGGAAGTAGGATTGCCCAACCTTCCTTCTGAGGAGTGGCTGGTGGGTTTGAACCGCCAGCCGTCTGGTTAGCAGGCAAGTGTCTTAGCCACTATGCTACCAGAGCTCCCGGGTAACAGTATAGGGGTCCCCAAAACCACACCCCTTCACCCACCCTTCTTTGTCTTCCTTTCCGGCCATGCCCAGTTGTTCCGAGAAGTCCGCATCATGAAGGGCCTAAACCACCCCAACATCGGTGAGGAGGGGAAGGGAGTGGGTGCAAAGGCAGACCACCAGCTGGGGTGCTTGGAGAAAGGAGAGAGTTGGGGGGGAGGTTGGGTGGTAGTTATAATAGTGGGACCCGATATCTTCTAGTGGCATCTCGGCTTACTGGCTGTGTGACCTTGGGCAGGTCACTTAACCTCTCTGAGCCTCCATCTCTTATCTGGAGATGGGGTGAGGACTGGATAAGGTGATGCAGGGCTGAGCTCTCAGATTCTGCCTGGTAAAGTGGAGGGTCGGCGATAAAAGGAAAACGGATCAATGAGCTGGATCGACATTGTGGCTGCAACAGTGGGCTCAAGCACAAACAGGACCGTGAGGCTGGCACAGGACCAGGCAGTGTTTCGTTCTGTTGTACGTGGGGTCAGTGTGAGTCGGAGGCGACTCAGTGGCACCTAGCAACAGCAAGGTATCAGAGCTGGTTTTATGTTCCTCAGCGTGCGTTATCATCAGGCAGAGCGTGGAGAGAGGGGTCTTTACTGAGAAGAGGCAGATGTAGGCTGGCCTGGATGTGGCTGATGGGAGCCCTGGTGACCTAGTGCTTAAAGCACTTGACTGCTAACTAAAGGGTTGGCAGGTTAGACCCATCAGCAGCTCCATAGGAGTAAGATGAGGCAGTCAGCTTCCATAAAGATGACAGCCTTGGAAACTCTGTGGGGCAGTTCCACTCTGTCCTCTAGGGGCGCTGTGAGTCGGAATCCAGTCAATGGCGGTGGGTTTGGTTTGGGCTTTGCTTCCATAAAGATGACAGCCTTGGAAACCCTGTGGGCAGTTCCACTCTGTCCTCTAGGGGCGCTGTGAGCCAGAATTGACTTCACAGCAATGGGTTTGGTTTGGACTCTGCTTCCGTGAAGATCGACAGCCTTGGAAACCCTCTGGGGCAGTTCCGCTCTGTCCTCTAGGGACACCGAGAGTTGGAATGGAGTCGACATAGTGGAGTTTTTTAGTTTTGGGGTGTGGCTGAAGCATTTCTTCATCCATTCATTCATTTACTCGGTAAATATTCATTGAGTGGCTACTAGGTGCCCTGCCAGGAACCAAACAGCCTCAGCTCCTTGGGAGCTGACATGGTAGTGAGAGAGAAAGCGGCACAGGTGGAGCTGAGGAGTTTGGAAAATCTTGCCACCCGTCGGGAGCCATTGAGGGTTCTTGAGGAGAGGAGGTGCTGTGTGGGCAGAGCGCATAGTCAGCGGGTGGGAGTGGGGGTCTCTCCCCATCTCACCCCTGCCCACGGATTGCAGTGAAGCTCTTCGAGGTGATGGAGACCGAGAAGACGCTGTACCTGGTTATGGAATACGCAAGTGCCGGTGAGGCCCCGCCCCCCGCGCCCCCACCCCGTGCCCCGGTGCCCTGCGCTGACCCGCCCCACCTCTGGCCTGCAGGAGAAGTGTTTGACTACCTCGTGTCGCACGGCCGCATGAAGGAGAAGGAAGCGCGAGCCAAGTTCCGACAGGTCAGGGTCAAGGGCGGGGCTGGGGGGTGGCCTTGGTGCCTGGGAGTCTGAGGGCTGGGGGTGGGTCCGGGCTGCCCAGTGACCTGGGTAGGGGTGAGGGAGCAGGGTCGTGCACATACAGGAGTCCAGGGGTGAGGCTCACCAGGTGGGTGTGGCTGTGGAGGGGTGCAGGTGCGCAGCTGGGTGCTGGGAGGATGCTCAGGCATGAGGGTGCCTGGGTGTGGGGGTGTGGGTGCAGGGGACCCACGTGGAGGTGTGTAGGTAAGTGTGGGTGCTGGGGCACATGGGTGTGTAGGAGCGAGGATTAGAAGACGGGGGAGATAGGGTATGTGGGTACCCAGAGGCACAGGTATGTGGGAAAGAGGGTGTGTGGCAGCCCATTGTATGGGTGGGATGGGGGCCAAGTGTGTGTAGGGTGGTGGGTAAGAGAGCATGAGTGCACAGGTGTGTGAGCTAGAGAGGGTGAGATGCTATGGGTACACAGGCGTGGGGGGGAGGGGCTGTGGGTACACAGGCGTGGGGGGAGGGGCTGTGGGCACACAGGCGTGGGGGGAGGGGCTGTGGGCACACAGGTGTGTGGGGGAGAGGCTGTGGGCACACAGGCGGGGGGAGGGGCTGTGGGCACACAGGCGTGGGGGGAGGGGCTGTGGGCACACAGGTGTGTGGGGGAGAGGCTGTGGGCACACAGGCGGGGGGAGGGGCTGTGGGCACACAGGCGTGTGGGGAGGGGCTGTGGGTACACAGGTGTGTGAGCTAGAGAGGGTGAGGGGCTGTGGGCACACAGGCGTGGGGGTGAGAGGACAGGAGCATGCCCAGATGTGTAGGTAAGATGGCAGGCAGGTAGGCGAGTGCACAGGTAGGTGAACAGAAAGGCATATGGGCATCCAGGTGTGTGAGAGAGTGGGCAGGGACTCAGGTGTGCTCATGTAGGTTGGGGGGTATGACAGTGTGTAGGTGTGGGCAAGAGGGAGTCAGGGTACCCAGGTGTGTGGGATGGGGTCCACATACAGGTCCAGATGTATGTAGGCTGGAAGGTATGAGGGCCTGAAGATGCCCAGGTGTGCAGGTAAGGGGTCAGGCAGATGTGAAGGGGCCCAGATGTACACGTAAGAGGACAGGCAGGTATAAGGGGTGCCCAGGTGTGTGGGATGGGGTCCAGCTATGGGTATGTAGGCTGGTGTGCAGGTAAGAGGACAGGCAGGCGTGTGGGGGCCCAGGTGTATGAATTTACACGCATGGAGAGGTCTGAGTGTGAGAGTGTCCAGTGTGGGTGTGAGGGTGTCCGCCTGGTCCTACCTGCCCTGACGTGTGAACAGCTGAAGCCCGCGTGTTGTGGGGCTGTAGGCTGAGTCTACAGATGTGTGAGGTTCTCACTGGGCATCACGTGTGAAAGCCTGGGAGGGATCCAGTCCCCGTGTGGGTTCTGAGGCCCCTGGCTGTGACGCTGTTCTGATCTCTGGGCGGAAGGCTGGTTGGGCATCCAAGGGGAGGTTCCTGTCTTTGGGGGCATCTCTGCTGTGACTGAGTCAGGACTGGGGCTGAGGTGGGGGTCTTCCAGAGTCTTGGCCTGTGCCTGAGGGAGGGAGGCCTAGACTTCAGGGATCTGGGTCCTTGAGGAAGGCTGAGGGACTTGGGGACCGCAATGACTGTCCTTTTCCTCCCTCGTCCCCAGATTGTCTCGGCTGTGCACTATTGTCACCAGAAAAACATTGTACACAGGGACCTGAAGGTAAGCCTCCCGCCCCACCATGACCTCGGGGACCCAGCTTGGCCCCACGGGTTCCCTCCATCTCCCCTCAACCTCCCCGCCGTTTCCCTCCTGCCTACCCTACACCCTGCAGCACCTCCTCCACCCACCCCGCCACCTTCGCCTCATGCCCTTCCCTTGGCACCCAGAGTCCCCGGACTTTCCCGTGCTTTTGTGGCAAAACCAAGGCCAGCAGATGAGGGTGTGAGTGGGAGGGTGGGAACAGGCGACGTGAGCGGAGACAGACACAGTGTCCTGGAACGGCCCGGCCTGTTACATGGGCGTCAGACAAGGACACTGTATGTGGATAAAGAGCTCCTTGCTCTCAGAACCTTGGGGGCCTTGGCATCTCTGAGGCTTTAGAACATTCCAGAATCTGTGACGCATTTAGCTTTTAGAGCCCCAGGGTCCCACCACCTTCAGAGTCTTAGAGTCACAGGGACCTTGGGCAGCACCTTCACAGGGTGGCTTAGTTTCTAAGAGCTGCTGTAACAGAAATGCCACAATGGGTGGCTTCAATTAACAGGTTTACTTTCTCACAGTTAGGGCACTGGCTCTCAGGGAAGGCTCCCTTTCTTTGTGGGCTCAGGAGGAAAGTCCTTGTTCCTTTTTTACCTTTTGTTCCTTGGAGCTCTGGGGCAGTGGGTAAGGCACTGGGCTGCTAACCAGAAGGTCGGTGGTTCAAACCCACCAGCTGCTCCATGGGAAGAAGATGAGGTGATGTACTTCCGTAGAGATTTATAGCCTTGGAAACCCACTGGGGGTCGCCGTGAGTCAGAATCGACTTGATGGCCAGTGGGGTTTGAGGTTTGTTTTGGTTCCTTAGATTTCTTCCGGTGGTCTCTCTCTGCCCTCATCTCTTCCTGCTTCTTTGGCCTCGTCTGTTCCTTTTATATCTCAGAAGTCTTAAGACACACCCTACACTGATGTGGGCTCATTAACATAACAAAACCCTTTTCCCAAATGGTATTACATCCACAAGTCTGGGGGTGAGGCTTTACAACACATAATTTTAGGGATCACAAAACTAAACCAAACTCACTGCCATGGAGTTGGTTCTGGTCATAGAGACCCCATAGGACAGAGTGGAACTGCCCCACAGGGTTTCCAAGGTTGTCAATCTTTATAGAAGCAAAGCCCAAACCAAACCCACTACCATGGAGGGGATTCTGACTCACAGCGCCCCTAGAGGACAGAGTGGAACTGCACCACAGGGTTTCCAGGGCTGTCAGTCTTTACAGAAGCAAAGCCCGAACCAAACCCACTGCCATGGAGTCGATTCTGACTCACAGCGCCCCTAGAGGACAGAGTGGCACTGCACTACAGGGTTTCCAAGGCTGTGATCTTTATGGAAGCTGATTGCCTCATCTTTCTCACAAGGAGTGGTTGGTGGGTTCAAACTGCCAGCCTTTTGGTTAGCAGCTAAAGGCTTAACCACTGTGCCACCAGGGAACATACATCAATCCACAATAAGAAAAAACACCAGGGCTATTGCTGGCTAGAGCCCAGCCACCTGTTGGGGGATCTCGTGTCTCTGAGTTCCCCTCCACGCCTTCCGCTTGGGGAGAATAGCACCTCTCAGGACTTTGTCTTAGACCAGAGAGGTAAACGTTTGGTTCAAACCAAGTTGAACAGTCATTTCTTGAGCACTGCTGTGTATGACATAGTGCCTAAGGCATTTGGCTGCTAACCAGAATGCTGGCGGTTCAAACCCACCAGCCACCCCTCAGAAGGCAGGTTGGGCAATCTACTTCTGCAGTGAGGGTTTTTTTTTTTTTTTTGGTACTGTGTCTGTCCTAAGCGCTTCAAGGCACTGCCTCTCCGGCTGTAATGAAGAATCAGGCTTGGTTTCTTCTTTTTGTTCTTCAGCCCACTGTGGACAGCTACTTTTGTAACAGATAATAACAATGAATTCGGGGGAGGGGGAGGCACCGTTTAGAAACATGAAGATGCGTTGATGGGGAGGTGGAATTCAGCGACAGATACAGTTGATGGTTTGCAGGACAGGATGAATGTCATTTGCTGTCACTGAGTTGTACGTGGGAAAAATGTTGAATTGGCAAATTTGTCTGACCTGTATCTTTAGAACAATTTTTTAAAAAAGATATTAGAAAAATGAGTCACTAGGAGAATGAAATATTAAAAAGGCACAAAATACAAGCTCCAAATTAAAATGTAAAAAATTATTCAAAAGGCATAAAATGTCATTCCCAGACATTTCTGAATGTGTGCTCTCTTGCTGTACTGCCTCCTGCGCTCTGGGCAGGCTGAGGGTCCGTCCGCACACCCCCCCTTTAAGCTGGCTTGAGTCCTGACTTTGCCCCGTAGGTAGGTGTACAGTAGGTTGTGATTCATCTGGAGGTGGGACGCCCCCTGGTGGAGGGTCTTGGAAGTGGCTAAAGAGCATTTGAGGGATTGGATTGGTGCCCTAGGTGGACCCAACTGAAAGGACCAATCCGTGCAGACTGCAGAGCCTCCAATGTCTGGAGGGAAAATGTAGCCTCTGGGCAAGCAGGGGTGCTGTTAGATTCCGCTTGGAGGAGAATCTCACTGAAGTGAGTGTCTGTGGGTTTTGTCCTCTTGTTGGGGCAGGGACTGGTGGTGATACAGAAGTAAGCCTTAGTAGGGAGACCGTGAGAAGGCCAGACCTGCCTAGGACTGGGGGAGGGCCGTGGGGCAGGGTGGGCCAGACATGGGGGACATTTTGAAGGATAGACTCATGCATCAATTTGAAGTCAGAAGGCCGGAACAGACGAGATGCTAGAAGCTGGTACTCGCTCAGGCTTAGAAACGTCAGGCCTGGCGTGGCTCCCAGCTCTGCCCCCACTCTCCTGTGGTGACCTCAGGTGACCTCGCTCAGCCTCAGTTTCCTCTCCTGTGAAAATGGCAATTGACAAAAACACGTGTCATGTAGATGAGGTTGTTAAATGACAAAGCCTTATAGCAATGTGAGGTGTGTACTGAGCGCTGAGTATGTTACAGGCGTTGTTTTAAGCACTTGGTCCCCACGACCACCTATGAGGTCAGTGCTAGGGTTACCCTCAATTTACACGTAGGGAAATCGAGGCACAGAGAGGTCTGGTAACACGCTCAAAGTCACACAGCAAGTGAATGGTGGAGCTGGGGTTTGAAACAAGGATTCTTTCAGAAACCATACTCTTGACCCCACATTATGCAGCCATTCTTATAAATGATACACCCCGGGGATAAACTAAGGAGTTCTGGTGGTGCAGTAGTTAAGGCACTCAGCTGCTAAGCAAAAGGTCAGTGGTTTGAACCCACCAGCCGCTCCATGGAAGATGAGACAGTTTCCATACAGATTTATAGCCTTGGAAACCCTGTGGTGCAGTTCCATTCTGTCCTCTAGGGGCGCTGTGGATCAGAATTGACTCCAGGGCAGTGGGTTTGGTTTTGGTGGTCAGGTAAACTGAGGCTCGGTGAGGGGCCGGAGATTTTCTGAGGACTCCCATCTCGGCAGAGCACATGGGATCATTACAGCCAATGCAGCACTTTCTGGGAACAGAATATGTTTCTAGGCATTTAATGGGTTAACTTGGTTAATCCTCCTATAATCCTGTGAGGTAGGGGTTTATGATTATCTTTACTCTGTGGATGAGGAGAAGCAGCTGTGGTGTTGAGGTGGATAAACTCCTGGGGTGCTAAACTAAGAGGTCGGCAGTTTGAACCCAGCAGCCGCTCTGTGGGAGAAGGATGTGGCAGTCTTCTTCCATTAAGATTTATGGCCTTGGAAAACCGTATGGGACAGTTCTGCCTTGTCCTGTGGGGTCGCTATGAGTCGGACTCGACTTGATGGCAGCAGGTTGATGGTTGAGGAGTCGTCCATCCCTGGGCGGTGTGAACCAGTCGTGCCCTCAGCTGCTAACTGGAAGGTTGGAGGTTGGGGTGCATACACCCAGAGGCCTTGTGAGAAAGGCGTAGCCCTCAGTTTCTGGGAAATTGGCCACTGACAACCCCACAGAGCACAGATCTACTGGGACACACACAGGGTCACCCTGAGTCAGAACTGACTGCACGGCAGCTGATATGGACGAGGAAACTAAGGGCCAGAGAAGGGAAGTCCAGCCCGAGGTCACACAGCGTAGGACCCAGCTGGCCCGGCTCCGTGCACAACCACACGGGGCGGGGGCCACGACCCACCGTGTGCCCTCTCCTCCGCCCTCCCAGGCCGAGAACCTCCTGCTGGACGCCGAGGCCAACATCAAGATCGCTGACTTCGGCTTCAGCAACGAGTTCACGCTGGGCTCCAAGCTGGACACGTTCTGCGGGAGCCCGCCGTACGCCGCCCCTGAGCTGTTCCAGGGCAAGAAGTATGACGGGCCGGAGGTGGACGTCTGGAGCCTCGGCGTCATCCTATACACCCTCGTCAGCGGCTCCCTGCCCTTCGACGGGCACAACCTCAAGGTGCCGGGCGGGGCTGCCCACGGGGGTCTGGTTCTCTGGGGGAAGGTCTCTCCGGCCCCCGCAGCCGGGCCCTACCCTCCCACATCTCCCTGAAGGGGGCCACAGGGGCAGGCTGACCTGAGGTCACAAGGCAAGACGGGTCAGGACCCCAGTCCCCACTGCCAGGGGGGCCAGACCAAGTGGACCCGTGTGCCATGGTGGAGGGTGTGGGCTTTGCAGCTGGCAGGCTTGGTTCCATCCTGGCTCTCTCACCCAGTCACTATGTACTGGCCACTGACTGTCAGGGTCCGACTTAGGTTTTGCAGATCGTCAGTGAGTGAGATAGACAGACAGAATCCTTGCCTTCATACGTGTAGCACCAGAGCGAAGGACGAAAACATGACGCTGGGTGAAAACGGCCCTACATGGTGCAGATGGGTAATGCTCTCGGCTGCTAATGAAAGGAATGAAAGGTCTGCAGTTCCGAGTCTGCCCCGGGACGCCTCGGTAGAAAGGCCTGGCAAGCTCCCTCTGAAAAGTGAGCCATTGGAAACCCAATGGAGCACAGTTCTCTGCACAGCGGGGTCTCCAGGAGTCGCACGGACTCTATGGCGTAAATGATAACAAGCTGTTGCAAATATGCCCCAGTTTTGGCTGTCTCCTGGTGACGCAATGCAGGGGGCGTGGTGGGCGGAACTAACACGCTGCAGTGGGGGGGCATAGTGGGTGGGACTTACATTATGCAGAGCAGGGGGCGTGGTGGGCGGGGCTTCCGCATGCAGGCATGTTCTGCCTGCTCCCTGCTGCCCCTGGGGAGCGCGTGGTGGTTTGAAGTCAGGTGTCAGGGTAGTGCTGGGTGAGGGGAGGGTACCAGAACGGAGACTGGGTGGGGAGGAGAGAGGAGCCCCCTCCTCACGGTGGCCTCAGCCCCTCGGAGCCTCAGTCTCCTGCTCTGTTCAGTGACCTCAACCCCGTAGGAGAGATTCAAGGACTTGCAGAACTCAAGGATGGCAGGTGCCCACTTAGCAGAGCACCTGGACCTCAGAAAGTGCCTGGAAGCCGGGATGCCCCTTTCACAGACTAATTTATCTGCACCCAAAGGTGAAGGGGGAGACCTTTGCAAGGACCAGGCTAGCATCCCCCTGTCCCAGGCCCTTGTCACCTCCTGCCACCCAGGTTTCACCACCCAGCCCCCCAGCCTTTGCCGGGGTCAAGGAGGCATGCAGCCTGGGGCAGACCGTGGCTCAGTCATGTCCTCCTTCACGATGTGACACAGGCCCTTTTCAGTTTTCCCACCTGTTCGATGCGGACAGTAAGAGTGTCCATTTGCAGCCAAGAGCTGGGCAGGTAAAGCCCTTGACTGGGACCTGGCATATGGCCGGTGTTTCGCACTCTGGGGGTAGTGGCAGTGGCCTGATTGCCACTTCACCATCCCGTGAACACACACAGCGACACAAATGCACAGCCTGGGCTTTGGAGCCCTGCTCTCTGGGTTTGAGCCTAGGCTCTGCTGCTCTGGCTGTGCATCCTGGGCCAAGTGACTTAAACTCTCTGGGCCTAGGTGTCCCCATCTGGAAAATAGGTATAATAACCCTGCTTCTTAGCATTGGAAAAATGGGCATAAGATACATCAAATACTTAGCACGAGTGGAGCCAGACTCTGCCAAGTGATCCTTAGTATCAAATATTCCTACATCCTCAGGCTGCAGACCCTGCACTCTCCCAGGCCCATTCTTCCAGCCCTTTGGGGAGAATGCTCAGGATGGGTGCTCCTAGCTCAGTCCCCAGCAAAGGGCTCCTCCCCAAGAGACCCTTGGATACCAGCCTGCCCGCCCCCACGGTCCATTTTCTGTTGCCCTCAGTTCTATGGGCAGGATGGTAGGGTACCTCCTCGCCCCCCGGTCTACCATGCCAGGGTACATGGAGTTTATTTCATTTTTCATAGCTCTGATAGGGCCCCTGGTGAGAGGGCCTTTAAAAAATACCTAAGTGCATGTGACTCAGTGCTGGGCCTTTGAGAATTCCAGAGATTGACCAGCCTTTGCACAGGGTGGGGAGGGGCAGAGGGGAGGAAGGGGGGAGAGCGGATGGCGGTGGGCAGCATCTCCTCCCCCACCATGTCTGTTGTTGTTGTTACATGCTGTCGAGTCGGACCCGACTCATAGCGACCCCTCCTTGGGTTTCCGAGGCAGTATCACTACGGAAGTAGATTGCCCCATCTTCCTTCCGAGGAGTGGCTGGTGGGTTTGAACCGCCAGGCTTCTGGTTAGCAGTCAAGTGCCTAAGCCGCTATGCTACCAGAGCTCCACGTCTAGCTAACATTTATCACGTGCTGACGTTTATGTGGGAGACCCGGGTCGATTGCGGCCGCGTGCCTCGTGCACAGCCCCCAGCCGTCCGTCACGGGAGGCTCGCTGCTGCTGTGGTGAATGGGGGTCAGCGGAGCTCCCCGACAGACCAGGAGAAAGGCCTGGGGGCCCCAATGGCCCGAGGCCGCTGTGCGTGGGGGCGCCGGCAGCTCACAGCAGCGACCTGTGGGGACTCCCTTGTACCCCAGTTGCAGCCCCACGGGGTGGGTGCCGTGGCCCCTGCTGACAGACACATGCTCAGTCGCCCGCCTACGCTTCTGTGGGGCTTACGGAATTCACTTTCTCCGTAAGATTTCACGTGAGTGAAAAGTTATGTAGCTTAAAAACTTGTCTCTGAGAACTCCTGCATCTAGTACAGTGTTCCCATTTTACAGACGGGAAACCGAGGTCAAAAGGGGGGAGTGTGCCCACTTGGTCAGGGCTGTCGATTCTTTCAGGAGTCGAGCAGAGATGAATGTGTGCCTGGGGTGTGTACATGTGGGGTGCATGTGTGTGTGGGGGCTGGAGTGTGTGTGTGTAGGGGGTATATGTGTGGGGTGTGTATGTGGTGTGTGTGTAAATTTATGTGGAGGGTGTTGTGTGTAATGTATGTGGTATGAGAAGTGTGTGTGGTGTGTGATGTTCATGATGGTATGTGAGGTGTGTATATGTGGTACATGTATGATGTGTGTATGTGAGGTGTGTAGTATATGGAGAGCTGGTATGTGATGTGTGCGTGAGGTGTGAGTATAGGGTATGTGGGGAGTGTATTTCTGTGGTGTGTATGTATGATGTGTAGGGTGTGTGTTCGATAGGGTGTGTGTATGTGATGTGTGTATGTGTGATGTATGGGGGTGTATATTTCTGGTGTGTATGTGTGTGATGTGTGGGTGTGTGTAACTGGTGGGGAGTTAGGCGGGAGGCTGCAGGGGCGGCCGGACCCCCCGCACAGTGACGCCCCGCCCGCAGGAGCTGCGGGAGCGAGTCCTCAGAGGGAAGTACCGGGTCCCTTTCTACATGTCCACCGACTGTGAGAGCATCCTGCGGAGATTTTTGGTGCTGAACCCAGCGAAACGCTGTACTCTCGAGGTGAACCCCAGCCCCATGCCCCTGACTCCCCAAAGCCTGCTCCCCACGAGCCTTCTCACCCTCCCCTCCCCTCCGCACCCACCTGTCAGATCCCCTGCCGGAGGGTGGGGGAGGCGAGGCTCCAGGCCTGCCCAGATGCTACCCTCAGCAGCCGCCCCCATGCCCCACATACCAGTAATTAACTAATGAGCTCCTAGGAAGATTACAGGGTGCTGGGGCCGGAGGACGGGGGTGGCACCAGGAGGGCCTGGCCCTCAAGCAGCTCTCGATTTGGGGGCGTCAGGCCTCGGGGGGGGGTAGGAGGGAGCCTGCCTGGGAAGGGGTCCCTATGTTTTCCCCAGTATCTTCTGACACCTGTCTTTCCCCTTCTCTGCCCCCGGTCCTCGCAGCAAATCATGAAAGACAAATGGATCAACATCGGATATGAGGGTGAAGAGCTGAAGCCATACACAGAGCCTGAGGAAGACTTCGGGGACACCAAGAGGATCGGTGAGGGACAGGGAGGGTGAGGCCCCGCGTCCTCAGGGTCAGGGACAGGGACGATGGAGCCGTGGGGCAGGGTCTCCCAGCCCCACCCCTTTAGGGAGCATCGCAGGAGCTTATAGGCATTTAGGGCGGGAGGGGAAGAGCCGGACTCAGATCCTAGTGCCGCCTCTCTCTAGCTGTGTGACCCTGGGTAAGTGGCTTTCCCTCTCTGTGCTTTTGTTTCCTCATCTGTAGGAGCCTTGGTGGTGCAACAGTACAGCACTCAGCTTCTAACCCACAGGTTGGCAAACCTACCCAGTGGCTCTGTAGGAAAAAGACCTGGCGGTCTGCTCCTGTAAACATTACAGCCTAGGAAACCCGACAGGGACAGTTCTACTGTCACATGGGGTCACTGAGAATTGACTCAGTGGCACCCAGTAACAACAACAAAATGGTCGTGGAGTCCTCGTCAGTACAAATGGTTAACGTGCTCAGCTAGCTACTGGTGGACAGTGAAAGTTTGAGGCCACCCAAAGGTGTCTAGAGGGAAAGGCAGGGTGATGTATGAACAGTCAGCCATCGAAAACCCTGGGGTACGTGGTTTTACTCTGCACACACAGGGTCGCCATGAGTCAGAACTGACTGGACGGCCAACTGGTTTGAACACAGTCATAATCATAGAACCTACCTCGGAAAGTCGAGAGTTAAAAACAGCCACCCCTTGCTGTTGAGTGGGTTTTGGCTCACAGCGCCCCTAGCAGACAGTACAACTTCACCA
>NW_006921686.1:4636378-4651445 GCF_000298275.1 Orycteropus afer afer | reverse complement strand
CACAGCGCCCCTAGAGGACAGAGTGGAACTGCCCCACAGGGTTTCCAAGGCTGTCAGTCTTTATGGAAGCAAAGCCCAAACCACACCCACTGCCGTGGAGTTGATTCCCACTCACAGCGCCCCTAGAGGACAGTGGAACTGTGCCATAGTGTTTCTAAGGCTGGCAGTCTTTAAGGAAGGACTGCCCCATCTTTCTTCCATGGAGCTGCTTGGTGGGTTCAAAAAGCTATAACCTTTTCAGTTAGCGGCTGAGTGTGTAACCACTGTGCCTCCAGGGCCTTCTGGCAGCCTTGGGCATTCCTTTGTTCAGGTCTGTCCCTCCAGGTTGTTGTTAATCATCCTGTAGTCCATGCTGGCTCCTGGTGACCCCGTGCGTGCAGGGTCGAACTCACCTTTCAGTGTGCAGCTGAGTGCTTTAACCACTGCGTCACCAGGGCTGCTTTTCAGAGATTTGTTGGGAAAATTAAGAGTTTATCTATATATAGTACTTGGTGTATAATAAATGCTATATGTGCATTCGCTTTTAATATTTAAGACAAGGAGAGAAAAGAAAAGGTAGCAAAACCAAACAAAAAAACAAACTCACTGCATCGAATCGATTTTGACTCATAGCGACCTCCTTTGGGTTTCCAAGGAGGAAGATCTTTACAGAAGTAGACAGCCTAGTCTTCCTTCTGTGGAGTGGCTGGTAGGTTTGAACCACCAACCTTCTGGTTAGCAGTCACATGCCTTAGGCACTGCTCCACCAGGGCTCCTTAAACGGCACCCACCAGGATGGAATTCATGAGAAAGTTCCTTCATGGTGAAGAATGTAGCCAATGTCAATGGACAGTTGATGTGGAAATTGTCAAATGGGAACCTAACCTGCTGCATCAACCTTCACTGAAAACACAGTAAAATATTATTTCAAAAGAGAAAGATCAAGGAAGTCATGGAGCACTTTCCGAGGAAGCCGGGCACATGCCGTTGGTGACCTGCCTGCCTGGAGAGGGCCCCATGGTAGCACAGGCCTCGCCTGCCCACCCTGGGTCCCGATCCCTCGAGCCTGGGGCCTTAGAGCTCTTGTCCCCTAAAGCATTAGCCCCAAAGTTGTCGTTGTTGTTAGGTACCGTCGCGTCGTCTCTGACTTACAGTGACCCCATGCCCAGCAGAACAAAACACTGCCCAGCCCCACGCCCGCTTCACGATCCTTGCTATTCTTGAGTCCGTCGTTGTAGCCCCTGTATCAATCCGTCTCGATGAGGGCCTTCCTCTCTTTCGTTGACACTCCACCCTACCAAGCATCATATCCCTCTCCAGGGACTGGTTCCTTCTGACAACATGACTAAAGTAGGTGAGACGAAATCTGGCCATTCTCACTTCCAAGGAGCATTCCGGCTGCACTTCCTCCAGGACAGATTTGTTAGTCCTTTTAGCAGTCCCCGGTACTTCCAGCATTCTTCGCCAGCACCACAACTCAAAAGCATCAACTCTTCTTGGGCCTTCCTCTTTCATTGTTTAGCTCTCACATGCATATGTTGTTGTTGTTATGTGCCGTCGAGTCGGACCTGACTCATAGTGACCCCTCCTTGGGTTTCCGAGGCAGTATCACTACGGAAGTAGATTGTCCCATCTTCCTTACGAGGAGTGGCTGGTGGGTTTGAACCGCCAGCCTTCTGGCTAGCAGTCAAGTGCCTTAGGCACTATGCTACCAGAGCTCCTACATGCATACAAGGCAATTGAAAATACCATGGCTTGTGTCAGGCGCACCTTAGTCCTCAAGGAGACATCTTTGCTCTTCAGCACTTGAAAGTGGTCTTTTGCAGCAATCTGCCCAGTGCTATACATCATCTGATGTTAGCCCTGAAGAGCCCCTTGGAAACCAGCCAGTAACACCCCATTCTGCAGAGGAAGAAACTGACCATGAGCAGAGCCTGGCTGCATAAATTAGGGCCTTGGTGGCTGGAATTAACAGGAAATTCCCGTCCAGTCTGGTTTAAATGTGATACTAATACAGTAGCGTTGTTGTTAGCTCTGGTTGAGGCAGTCCCAGCTCATGGCGACCATACACACAAGAAAAAACGCCTCCCGGTCCTGCGTCATTCCCATGGAGAGGCTGGGGACTGGATCCGTTTCTGTTGTACAGCACCAGGCCTTAGCCCAGAAGCTCCGCTGAAACCCATTCAATATCAGAGCGATACGCAGGGTTCCGTTGACGCGGGGTTCCGTTGACGTGGGGGGGGAGGCGGGGCGGGGCTCCACACGAGCTGTGAGGAAGATGAGAATTTACCAGTGAACCAACACTGGCTCGCGATAACGATAATAGGTTGACCCATATGAAATATGACCTCTTTGGAGGTCAAAACCCGTCAGCATCAGCAATTTCATATGGTTCAACCTAATAGGAATGATTTACCGATTCACATAACTGAAAAAGCCGGAGGTGTGGCAGGCTTCAGGTGCAGCTGGGTCCAGGTGCTCAGAGACCATCATTGGCTTATCTCCCAGGCAATTCTCAGCATCGGAAATAAGCTGGCCGCAGCATATCCTAGGTGGCCTGGACTGCCCATCAGAAAGAGAGGCCCCTTTCTGATGTACTACCATAAGCCCCAGGCTGGTGCCCATTGGCTACCCCTAAACCAATCAGTGTGGGTTTGCTGATGGAATGCTGTGATTGGCTAGACCTGGGTCATAGGTTCAGCCTTGGATCATGGAGGGGGTTCCTGGGTGGTACAAACAGTTAAGCACTGAGCTGCTAACGGGTGGGTTGGTAGTTCAAGTCCACCCTCCGCAGAAAGACCTGACAACTCACTTCCCCAGAATCAGCCGCTGACAGCCCTATGGAGCACGGTTCTAATCTGATACACGTGGGGTCTCCGTGAGTTGGAATTGACTCCACAGCAGCTGTTCCTTTTTCGGAGGGGAGGGCTTGGAGCAGGCAGGAGTCAGCGAGATGGTCTGAGGAGGGGCGGGATATTTTCCCAAGGAAAATGGGGCAGTGGGTCTTGGACAGGCCCGACAGCAGACGTGAAGTGTAGAAATGGAAGAGAAGGGTATGGGGAGACTGACCGTTCTCTCTCTCCGTCCCCTCCCGCAGAGGTGATGGTGGGCATGGGCTACGCGCGGGAAGAAATCAAAGAGGCCTTGACCAACCAGAAGTACAACGAAGTGACCGCCACCTACCTCCTGCTGGGCAGGAAAAGTGAGGTCAGAGGTCGCCTCGGGGCCCGCGATGTCCTGGGACCGAGGGAAGTGGGGGGCAGGTGGGACGGGCTGAAGCGTCTTCGTCTGCCATTCTCCCACAGGAGGGTGGGGACCGGGGCGTCCCAGGACTGGCCCTGGCTCGGGTGCGGGCGCCCAGCGACACCACCAATGGAACAAGCTCCAGCAAAGGCGTCAGCCACAGCAAAGGGCAGCGGAGTTCATCCTCCACCTACCACCGCCAGCGTCGGCACAGCGACTTCTGTGAGTATCGCCCCACCCCCTCCGGCCTCAGGTGCCTTGCACTGCTGTGACAGATGCCACAGTGAGCGGCCTTACAGAACAGAAGATTATTTTCTCACAGTTCTGGAGGCAAAAAGGCCAAGTCGGGGTCTGCCTTGTGATCCTCTGTCAGTACCCATTATCTGTTGTGGTCGAGTTAATTCCGTCTCACAGCGCCCCTAGAGGACAGAGTGGAACTGCACCACAGGGTCTCCAAGGCTGTCAGTCTTTGCAGAAGCAAAGCCCAAACCACACCCACTGCCATGGAGTCGATTCCAGCTCACAGCGCCCCTAGAGGACAGAGTAGAACTGGCCTATGGGGTTCCTAGGTCGTACAGGCAGACCTCAGAGATCATGCAGGTTTGGTTACAGACCGCTACAGTAAAATACCACACTGAAGCAAGTCACATTTGTTTTGTTTCCTGGTGCACGTTAATAGTTATGTTCATGCTGAAAAAATGGTTCCAGCGGGCTTGCTAGATGCAGGGTTGCCACAAACCTTCAGTTTGTAAAAAAAAAAATGCATTATATGTGAGGTGCACCTGTAAATAATTACGGAAGCAGACTGCTACATCTTTTTCCTGCAGAGTGGCTGGTGGGTTCCAACTAGTGATCTTTTGGTTAGCAGTTGAGTGCTAAACCACTGTGCCACCAAGGCTCCTTCCTTCCGGTAACCTTGGGCATTCCTTCATTCAGTTCCTCCCTTCCAGTTGTTGTTACTGTTGTTACTTGTGATCTAGTTGATCCTGAAGGATCTCTGGTGGCGCTGTGCCTAAGGCATCTGACTGCTAACCAAGCAGGTCAGTGGTTCAAACCCCCCAGCCACTGTGCAGAAGGAAGACGGGGCAATCTGCTTCTGTAAAGATTGACCATCTCAGAAACCCAATGGGGGTCTCCGTGAGTTGGAATCGACCCGATGGCAGTGGGTTTGGTTTGGTTTTGGTTAGTTGATCCTGAGTCGTGGTAACGCCATGTGCGCACAGTCAAACTCAAGGCTGGGCCCTTTCAGAAGCAGATTGCCAAAGCTGTCTTCTGAAGCACCTCTGGGTTCAAGCCACCAGCCTTTCAGGTAGTGGTCCAGCGCTTCACTCAGTGGCCCCGCAGGACTTCACAGCCTCGTGCTCTTGGCCGTCCTCGCAGGGCTACTGTCTCCCCTCTTTCTGTCTGTTCTGCTCTTTCCGTAGCTCATAAGGGACTGGGTTCAGGACCCACCCTGCACTGGTAAAAACCCTATTAACAGAAAACACACTGTTTGCAAACAGGATTATATCTATAAACACAGGGGTTAGGTGTCCAACACTTACTTGGGGGGACATGGTTTATCCACCCTCACACTCAGTCCTTGGCCCTGTGAGCTCAGACCCGTGTTAGTCAGAGTCTGGGTCATGGCGGCTCGGGGCGGGGCGGAGCAGAACTGCTTTATTGGGTTCCTAAGGCCGTAAATCTCTCCACAAGCAGACTGTCCCGTCATCCCTCCCGAGAAGCAGCTGGTGGGTTCAGACTGCTGACTTTTGAGTTACTAGCTGTGGTAGTTCAGTTTGTGTATCAACTTGGCTGGGCAGCTGGATGTAGTATTCCCCATGATGAGACTGGTCAACTCCATGGTGGAATCTACTGTGAGCAGCTGAGTAGCTGCCTTAGGAATGTGGTCTGCTTCCTGTATATAAGGAGAAGCCTTGGGGAATGGTCTCTAATCTGTGGCACACTTGGACCCTACGTGTAGCCATGTCGTTGTTCAGCAGCCTGCCATGCTCTGCCGACCTGGGGACTTAAAATGGACTTAAGTTAATGGCCTGCCATGTGGTTGGGTAACATCAGGACTGTGCCTTTTTACTTGTCAGTCTTGGGCTTGGCAGCCTCAGCAGCCAGCAGCTATCTGAGTGAAGAAATGCCTCTAGCTCCAGTGGGCTGGGAGCAGGAGGCAGAGCTGGACCCCAAGGTTGAGGGGCTTTCACCCAGGCCCGAGAGCTTGGCACTTTGAACTTGGATTTAAAGCCTCCAAAATGTAAGAATAAACTCCTGTTGGTTAAAGCCATCCCATTTGTGGTATATTCCTGTCAGAGTGGCAGTAGGTAACCAGAACACTAGCCGAACGCTTAGCCAGTGTGCCACCAGGGCTCCTGATACCAGGGTCCAGCTAGGACCAATCCACTGTGACTGGGGCCCAAGAGGACACATTGTACAAAGTGGCTGCTGAGAGCCTGCCCTCTGCCCTGTCCTCCGTGCTGAGGTGAAGGGAGGCTGGTTTTATTATCTGTGCTGTGACTGACAGACATCCCATCCCCTGTGGAATATACATAAACCCCCACGTACTCACAAAGTGGACATGGAACTTTTGTGGCCTCTGACCCACACCCTCATCAAATACTAATCCTCTCCATTATTATTTTTAAAATAGTTTTATTGAAATATAATTTATATACAGTGAAAATACGCAAAACTAAAGTGACAGTCTGCATTATTTTTTTAAACTGCTTTCTTGAGATGTGATTCACATACCATACAATTCCCTTTAAAGTGTACATTTCATCGGCTTTGACTATTACAGTCAGAACATTTTCATCACCCCCCAAAAAACCCTCACACGCTCAGCCATCATCCCCCATCCCCCTCACAGTTCCCCCAGCCCTTAGCAACCATGAATCCACTTTCTGATCTCTGCATTCGCCTCTCCTGGGTGTGTCGTGTGCATGGACTCGGGCGATAGGTGGCCTTCAGGATCTCGTGTCCCTTGGCATCGTGTTTTCTAGAGTCATCCACGTTGGGTCCGTGCCCCAGCCCTTCCATGGCCGAATGCTGTTGTGTCATATGGACAGGCCGTGTTTATTTATCCGTTGATCAGCCAGCTGGCTTGTTTCTGTTTGTGGCCGTGAGGAAAAGGGCTCCTATGAACATCCCTGTGGTAGTGTTTTTGTGGACACGCATTTTCACTGTTTTGAGTTTAGATACACATTGTTTTATCCTGCTTCGTTTTATTGTACGTCACAGATAACAACGTTTTTTACATATGGAAAGTTTGTGGCAATCCTGCTACGACCAGGTCTTTGGGTGCTGTTTTTCCAACAGCCTGTACTCACTTCGTGTCTCTGCCTTGCTTTGGTCATTGTCACAGTATTTCACACGTTTTGGTCATGCTGTTGCACACTTCATGTCGTTGTTGTTGTTATGTGCTGTCAAGTCGGACCCGACTCATAGTGACCCCTCTTTGGGTTTCCGAGGCAGTATCACTACAGAAGTAGATTGCCCCATCTTCCTTCCGAGGATCAGCTGGTGGGTTTGAACCGCCAGCCTTCTGGTTAGCAGTCAAGTGCCTTAGGCACTACGCTACCAGAGCTCCCGCCCACTTCATAGACATATTTAGAAAACAAAACAAAACAAAACTCACTGCCATCGAGTCAATTCCGACTCATAGCAACCCGCATTGGATTTCCAAGGCTGTAAATCTTTACGGAAATAGAGTGCCTCATTTTCCTCCCATGGAGCAGCTGGTGGGTTTGAACCACTGACCTTCTGCTTAGCAGCTAAATGCCTTACCCACTACGCCACCAGGGCTCCCTTCATGGACGCACAGTGTATAGCATATGATGTATTGGCACAGTGTAGTGTCAACATCGGGAGCTCTGATAGCGTAGTGCCTAAGGCACTTGACTGCTAACCAGAAGGCTGGCGGTTCAAACCCACCAGCCACTCCTTGGAAGGAAGGTCGGGCAATCTACTTCCGTAGTGATACCGCATCCAAAACCCAAGGAGGGGTCGCAATGAGTCGGGTTTGACTCCACAGCACATAACAACAATAACGGTGTCAACATTACTTTTCAATGCACTGAGAAACCAAAAGATTGGTGGGACCCCTTTATTGCACTATTCACTTTATTGGGGAGGTCTGGAGCCCCACTCACAGTTTCTCCTGTGGATGCCTGTGTATACACAGGAGCGGAATTGCTGGGTCCAAGGCAACATTACATGCACCCATTTAAGGAGCTGCCGCATGTTGCCCAACCCTGCACAGTCTCTCAGCCCTGCTTCTTCACTCTAAGACAGGCATCGGGGTGCAGAGGGCACCCGGAAGCTCCCATAAGCCCTCAGCAGGAAGTGCCAGGTTCCGCCTCTGCTGTCATCTGTCTGCAAGCCATTCCCTGTCCCCAGGTCTCCTTTTCCCCATCTCTAAGGTGATAAGAAAGTCTCAAAGGAGTGTGTGCCTCCAGCATCCTCTAAACCAAACCCACTGATGCACAGTGACCCTTTTGAACTGTCATTGGCATGTTAATGAGACTAAAACAACTCTGGTCACGGTGACCCCTTCTGTGTCAAAGCAGAGCTGTGAACGGTGCTCCGTAGGATTTTTTATTTTTTAATTTGTATTGTGATTTGGGTGACAGCTCCCAGAGCACACTGGCTTTCCATCCGACAAATGATAGGCATTTTCTGACAGTGACGGCCGACCCCACAGTGTAACAGCTCTCTTCCCACTTCCTCCCTGTGCTCGCCACTTCCCTGCAACCTTCGTTCCTGTCCCTTCCTGCCTCCTGAGCTTTATAACTGGGCACATCTGCCCTTCCGCTCTCGAAGGGCTGATTGTTTAAGGAGCGTGTACCTCCCCGATGGTGGTGGTCACTGGGTAGGCTGAACGTTGGACCATGGGGTGAGTTTGGTTCCAGGCCTGTCCGTAGCATTTTCAGTGGCCGACTTTTTTGGAAGTAAATCACCACACCTTTCTTCAGTGCACTCTGGGTCAGTGGACTTGAACTGCCAACGTTTCTGTTACCAGTCAAGCTTGTTAGCCTGTTCGTACCATCCAGGGACTCCAGGTGGACCATTGGACCTTTATAAGCGTTCACATGGGGACCTGGGTTCCAGGGCTTTTTTGGGGAGGATTATTGACAAGTGCCTGGGTTTTGGTCTCTTGTGATGTTCCATCATTGTTCTTCCTTCATTGCTGTGGTTTTGGGGCTTTTTTTTTTTGGATTTGGGTGAAGATTTACAGAGTAAATTCACTTTTCATACAGCAGTTCACATATACTTTGTCTCATGTCATTGACCAAAATTTACAATGCAACAGCTCCCCTCCCACTTCCTCCCCATAGTTACCTCCTCCCAGTGTCCATCCCTTCATACTCTTCTGCACCCTGAGCTATCTCCCTGTGCATAAGCAGCCCTTCCTTCTCCCATGATTGTTCTCTCCAGGGCGTGTGTCTACTTGAGGTAAATGTTTAACTCACATGCCTGTACTTTGTTTGGCTGGAAACCACAGTTGTGGGTTCAATTCCAGACCTGAAGGGCAGCTAGGGGCCATAGTCTCAGTGGTTACACCAGGCTCTATTGGACCAGCAAACCTGGTCCCCACCTTCTTTTTTTTTTTTTTTTTTGCCTCCAAATGATTTTGAGTTTTGTTCCACATTGTTCTCGGTTCTGGGGCTTTTGAATCATTACGATTCCTGAGGATCTAACAAGCAAAAGTGCACTTAAAATGTTGCAACGTACTGTCAGGACGCCCTATGCGTAAATTTTACCCTCTGTGAGGGATTTTCAGGTTCCTGGGATCACCCGGAGGAGATACTGAGAGCCTGTGGGTGATCCACGTGGTTAAGTGCTCGATCGCTAGTTGAGAGGTTGGTGGTTTGAACCCACTCAGAGGCGCCTTGGAAGATGGGCCTGACAACCTGCTTTCAAAAGTTCCGAGCCCTGAAAACTCTATGGTGCAATTTTACTCGCCACACATGGGGACACCATGGATCACAGTCGCCTGGATAACACCTAACAACACACTAATCCTTATCCACGCCGCTCTCAAGCCTTGCAGTGGTTTCTCTAGGAATGTCAGGGAGTTGCAGAGCTCACCCCCCTGACACCGTCAGTGGGGGTGACCCCAAAATGACCCAGGGCCAGTGCAGCGGGCAGGCTGGCATCCCAGGGGGAAGGGCTTCCAAGGCAGTGCATGGCTAGGATTGGTGGCACCTGTCATCCGCTGCAGTAACTTGTTACCCCCCATCACTGTGCCAGGCAAGGTGTGGGCAGGGCGGCGCTGTGTGTCTGGCGAACACGGCCCTGCGGCAGGCTCTGCCCACGAGGGGGAGGGTCCATCATCTGGCCCCGCCCACAGGGGGGTGAAACCGTGAGTTACAGCACTAAGTAGCGCTAACCCTAGTGACGCCACCGATGACTTGCTAAATTAGAGCTTGCGGGTGTCAGTGGCGCTCTGCCCGGTAGGCAGACTCACACCTCACGCCACCTCTCACCGTACCTCCTCCTCCGCCAGGTGGCCCATCCCCCACACCCCTGCACCCGAAGCGCAGCCCGACCAGCACAGGGGAGGCGGAGCTGAAGGAGGAGCGCCTGCCCGGCCGGAAGGCGAGCTGCAGTGCCACGGGGAGTGGGAGTCGAGGGTTGCCTCCCTCCAGCCCCATGGTCAGCAGCGCCCACAACCCCAACAAGGCTGAGATCCCTGAGCGGCGGAAGGACAGCACGAGCACCCCTGTGAGTGGGCGGGGCTGCCCTGTGAGTGGGCGGGGCTGCCCTGTGAGTGGGCGGGGCCCAGAGGAGGACACTCCCTTGTGCTGTCTTGAATCTCTGCCATCTTGTTCCCCAGACCCCGCCCCACAAATCTCCTTGTTGTATCCCTTCATTCACTCAGCAGATATTTATGGAGTGCCTTTTGTTTGCTAAGGAGCTCTGGTGGCACAGTACCTAAGGCATTTGACTGCTAACCAGAAGGTTGGTGGCTCAAACCCACCACCCACTCGCAAAAGGAAGACAGGGCACTCTACTGCCATAAAGAATTACCACCTGGGAAACCCAGTGGGGGTTGCTATGAATCGGATGCTAGTATAGATATCAGCAGTGTCAGAAAAAAACAAACATAAGTGCTTTCAGCCAGAGGGATGTAGTATAGGGAATTCGGTGCTTATGAAATCATAGAAAGGGCTGAAGGAGCAGGCAAGACTGGACCCCACAGGATTGACGGCAGTGCCTGGGTGATGTCAACGGTTAATAGGCTTGGCTAACCAAAAAGGTTAGGAGTTCAAGTCCATCCAGAGGTGCCTAGGAAGAAAGATCTGGCAGTCTGCTTCTGAAAAAGTCAGCCATTGAGAAATGGATCACAGTTCTATTTGACATGCGGAGTCACCATGAGCGGAGTGGATTTGACAGTGACCGGTAACAGAACTGTTGCTGACAGCAGCATAGTGGAAGTGACCCAGCAAGGGAGCTGCTGCCTTGGCGACTTCACCAAATTCAGGAACACGTAGCTATGGCTGAAGTCCAAGGTTCCACTGAAAGAGATTTTTGAGCCCCAGAGGGCTGGAGAGTGGACACTGGGTGGTGCTGAAGAGACACCTCTTGTCTCATGTCCTTGTCTGTGGGCAGAAGCAGCAGAGGGGGCAGGAAGGTGGCCGCCACCCGTTTCCACCTTCCAGATCTTAGTGAGTGAGTGAGTGCACAGGTCGGCCGAACCTACTTCACATCCAGAGCCTGAACTGCAAAGGAGCCTGGGGAGTGAGGCATTTCCCTTTCCCCTTCTGCAGGTCCCTAGAAGGGTATAGTGCAGGGTGAGGGTGTCCAGGTCTCTTGCACATGGGGATATAAACGGAGAGGTTGGATAAGAGGGTGGTCGGGACTCTGAAGTTACATAGACCAGGGCTTGAATCACATTGATGAGCCACGTAACCTTGGACAAGTGACTTCACCTCTCTGAGCATCAATATTCCACTCTGTAAAATGGGCTTATTAAAGAATCTGGCTTGTTGTGAGAAACTCTGGTGGCACATTGCCTAAGGCATTTGACTGCTGTCCAGAAGGTTGGCAGTTCAAACCTGCCAGCTACTCTGCGGAAGGAAGATGGGGCAGTCTACTTCTGTAAAGATATATTGCCTTGGAAACCCATTGGGGGTTGCTGTGAGTCAGAATCAACTCAGTTCAGTGAGTTTGGTTTTTGGTGTTTTTTGGGTTGTTGTAAGGCTCAGGTAAGACCTTGTATGTAAAGTGTTTTATGTGATGTCTGACACTGTAAGTGTTCAGGGAATGAGAGGTCTTGTAACTGTTACAGTGAAGCCACACCGTAAGGAGGAGGGAACAGCAAATTAATGCCAAAGTATAAGAAAGGAAATAATAGTAAAGAGAAGAAATGAATGAAGGAGAAAGTACTCTAAAAAAAAAATCAACAAAGCCAAAAATTGATTCTTTGCAAATGTTAATAAAATCAGTAGATTCCCCTAGCAGAACTGGTTAATAAAAAAGATAGGGTATGAAATGCCATGTGGAAAGTAAATTTGCTCTGTAAATTTACACTCAAATCACAATAAAAAATTTTAAAAAAAGAAAAAAGCCAACACAAATTACCAATATCAGAAATGAAAAGGGGACATTTCATCATAAAGAGAAAAAACATTAGGGAAGTACTTAATGACAGTAGGTTTGTCAACTTAGAGTGTACAAAACAAACGTCTTTAAAAACACATCTTACCAAAACTGACACAAGAAAAAATAGAAAAACTGAAAGGACTTAGATTCTTGTTAAAGAAATTGAATCCGTCATTTATAACTTTTTCATAAAGAAAATTCTAGGTCTAGGTGCCTTCAGCTGTTGGAATCTTCAAACATTGAAGGAAGAAAGAATACCAGTCTTACAAGCTTCCAGAGGCTGGAAAGGGAACGGGTTCCCATCACATGTGTGAAGTGGCTTCATCCTAATACTTCCTGCAGAGCTCATGGCCTGCTGTGGGGATCAGGCAGACATGTGAACAGAGCGTTGACAATACAAAGTAATCAGGGCTTCGATAGGGAGCCCAGAGAAGGCACCTGGCTCATCCTGGGGCCAGGGCTGGTGGGTACAATATGAATTGACACCTGGAAGGTAAGTAGGCAGGAATTGGGAAAAGGAGGACTGTTTAAATAGATGAGGCAACCTGTGCAAATGCTAAGAGCGGAGGGGAGCAGAGCAGCGAGATTAAGATTGTAAAGAACAGATTGGGTGTGGCTGGGTGGTCGTGAGAGGGGAGAGATGGGCCAGGCTGCCTCCTGGAAACCTTCCCTGGCCCTCTCTCCCCTCAGTAGCTCCCGCTTTAAGCTCTCATGGCTTCCCATGACTCTTAGCCTATATTTCTGGAATCTTCCATGAACTTTTCATGTCTGTGCCCTTTAGCCCTGACCAAACTGTCTCTTCCTGCCTCTCAGTTCCCACATGAGTCCCTGACTGGTTCATAATGAAGAGTGTGAGGAGGCTGAACGGGGCAGGGTTTGAGGGCTCACCCTTCCCCGCTCACTCCTCTCCTGCTCATGTCGCCCTCAGAACAGCCTCCCCCCCAGCATGATGACCCGCAGAAACACCTACGTTTGCACCGAACGCCCGGGAGCTGAGCGCCCGTCCTTGTTGCCAAATGGCAAAGAAAACAGGTATGGAGGGGGATGGTACGGGGAATCGGGGTGTGGGTGAGCAGGGCCCCTCTTGATCCAAGATGGTGGGCGTGGGGGTAGGGTGCCTTGGGGGCTGGGGAGTGTATGCGTCTGCCCTGCCCTTGGCCAGATCTACCCAGGCTTCCCCATCTTCTGTACCACCCCCCCACCCCGAAAATCTTCCCCCCTTAATTAATTAGTCAGCAGCACCAGGAAAGCAGTCTGCCCTGTCCTCCGCCCACGAGCCTTGGAAACCCAAGTGGATTTTTTGAATGATCCGTTTTTAGAACTTTAGAAAGAGAAGTCCCAGAATGCCACGGCTTCGGCGTCATCTGGTGGGCTGGTTTTCCGACTTGTTGGACTGGTGTGTTCGGTCTCTTTCTGCGGGCGGAGAGGGAGGCCAACTCAGACTGGATGGCATAAGTGGCCGCACTAAGACAGGTTCTGGGGTGCACTCGATAACTGACTGTCTGGCCCCCAGGGTAACAGACTGGGTGAGAACAGGGATTCTCTAGTCATTTGTTTCTGAGTTCATATCTTGCCTCTGCCCACTGCTAGCCAGGAAGGCATTGGGCAAGGCTCTGAGACTCCATTTGCTTCTCTGTCAAATGGGGCTGATGGGCTGGGGGCACATGGGGGCATGCCCTGTTCAGGGGCTCCAGTAGAGGTGAGACATGGCATGGACCTGCACAGGGTCTGACTCATAGTAGGCACTGGTGGTTACTGAATACAAAGAACAAGAGCCAACGTTTATCAGGGAGCAACCATGTAGCAGGCCTTTGTGCAGATAATATCTCTGTGACTTGGATCCTGATACTGTCTCTATTTCACAACTGAGGTCACAGCACAGAGCGGTCACGTAGCCTGTCAAAGACCACACAGGAACAAAGATTCCAGACTGAGTCCAGAAACTGTCTCATAACGCCGTGATACATGGCTTTCCAGTTATGATCAAGAGAGCGTATATCAGTCAGATTATAGACTCAGCTGCTTTAACAAAGAGGCTCCAAAATACAGCAGCTTAAATAAGATGGATATTTATTTCTCTGTGACATTAACAGTCCAGCTCAGGGTCTGAGGACACTGTACCACTTGCCACCACTTCTCAACCAGCAAGACAGGTAGGAAGAGAGTGGAGGGCAAGCCACACTCTTTTCAAAGACATGACTTGGAAATGGTACAAAGCACTTGCATTCATATCCCATTGGCCAGGGAATAGCCACATGACCATACTTAGCTGCAAGGAGTGCTGGGAAATGTAGTCTCAGGCTGGGTGGCTGTGTGCAATGCTGGTAGTCTTAAGGGTTCAGTTAACTTAAGAGTGAAACAGGAATGTTGGATTCTGGGGGAGAAGCAGCAGCCTCTCCCACAGTCAGGAGTTTCCCTCTCTCAGCTCCAAATGGGTTCTGGGGTCTCTGGAAGGATAGAAATTGGAGGTCTGGACCCTGGTATCAGGATTGGGAGGGTCAGGGGGGCTACAGGAAGATCTGGAGAAAGGGGCCCCCTACTGCCCACACAGCTTTTGTAAGAGTTATCCGGAGTTTGCATAATGAGAGGTCAGATCTTAAAGTATTTGCTGAGTTGATTTGATTTAATTCCTGAGGCTTGGATGGTGAGTAGTAGGGGATCCAGCCATAATTGTATCGGGAGTCTATTGAATTGCTGAGATTGGAGAGACGAGAGTTGGGGTAGCGGGTTAATTCGGAGGGGTAAAGTTTGAAGAAGGGACAGTCGAAAGGAGGGGAGACTTGGGAGGAGGAAGGAGGGAGAATGATGCTGGGTTGTAGTGCCCACAACCTGCACAACTGAACATGGTAACCCTGTCTGAGTTCAGGCTGGCTGAGGTTTCTGGCCACAGGACGGAGATCAGGGACTGAAACCCTGGCCTGCCCTGAGGCCCCGCCCTGACCTGTCCTTCTCTGCCCACAGCTCAGGCACCCCACGGGTGCCCCCCGCCTCCCCCTCCAGTCACAGCCTGGCTCCCCCATCGGGGGAGCGGAGCCGCCTGGCCCGTGGCTCCACCATCCGGAGCACCTTCCATGGTGGCCAGGTCCGCGACCGGCGGGCAGGGGGCGGGGGAGGGGGGGGCGTGCAGAACGGGCCCCCCGCCTCACCCACACTGGCCCACGAGGCCGCACCCCTGCCCACTGGGCGGCCCCGCCCCGCCACCAACCTCTTCACCAAGCTGACCTCCAAACTGACCCGAAGGTGAGCCCCA
>NW_006921686.1:4632965-4636193 GCF_000298275.1 Orycteropus afer afer | reverse complement strand
CCCCCTTGCACTGCAGGGTTACCCTCGATCCCTCTAAACGGCAGAATTCTAACCGCTGTGTCTCGGGCGCCTCTCTGCCCCAGGGATCCAAGATCAGTAAGTCCCCCCACTGTCTTCTCTCTGCCTTCTTGCCTGTGTGCTTGGCCTGTGTGTGCAGAGGCGGGGCTCCAGGAGTGTGAGTGGGGCGGGTCTGCTTGTTCCCTCACTTCCTCATTGGACAGATGGTAGAGTGGCCTGAGGCACAGCCTCCCAAGCTAGACTGTCAGGGTTCCCACCTCAGCTTTGCTGAGTGGCCTTGGCCAAGTCACTCAACCTCTCTGGGCCTCACATTTCTCCTCCATAAGATGGGAAAGAATAGTAATAACAGTACTTTCCTTGTTGGGTTGTGGTGAGGATTAAATGATGTGATACAGGGACTGACAGCTCACAACATTGCCTTGGAAAGTGTTTATAAATGTTTACTGTTATTGTTATGCATTGAGCCCCTACTGTATACCTGGCCCCATCCTAGGCCCTAGAGTTGTTGTTGTTGTTATGTGCCGTCGAGTCAGACCTGACTCCTCCTTTGGTTTCCAAGGCAGTATCACTACAGAAGTAGACTGCCCCATCTTCCGAGGAGTGGCTGGTGGGTTTGAACCATCAGCCTTCTGGTTAGCAGTCAAGTGCCTTAGCCACTATGCTACCAGAGCTCCCAGGCCCTAGAGTGGAGAGTGAACTAAATGTGTAAAACTCCTGCCCTGGTAGAGCCAACAATCTGTTACTGGGGGACGTGGACAATACCCACTGCTATCAAGTCGATTTCAACTCACAGCACTGCTAGAGCACAGAGTAGAACCATAGAGTTTCCAAGTTTACTGAAGCAAAGCCCAAACCAAGCCCACTGCTGCTGAGTCCATTCCAACTCACAGCGCCCCTAGTGGACAGAGTGGATCTGCCCCAGAGGGCTTCCAAGGCTGTCAATCTTTACAAAAGCCGACTGCCTCATCTTCTGCAGAGTGGTTGGTGGGTTCAAACTGCCGCCCTTTTCTTTGGCAGCCACGTGCTTAAACCACTGTGTCTCCAGAGCTCCTTATCTAAACTCGTTGCCCTTGAGTCAATTCCCACTCACAGTGCGCCGGACCACCATGTAGCACTGCCCCATAGTGTTTCCGAGGCTGTCAATCTTTATGGGAGCAGACTGCCACATCTTTCTGCCGCGGAGCAGTTGGTAGGTTTGAACTGTGACCTTTTGGTTACTATCCAGGTGCTTTAACCATTGTGCCACCAGAGCATCTCAGACTAATAAATAAGTAAAACATTCAGACTGTCCAGTAGTGACAAGTACTGAGAAGAAAAGTAACAGGAGTTCAGAGCCATGGAGAAGGCACAGTGGTGGTTTTACAGGGAGCAGGCCTCATGGGGAGGGGCCGTTTGAGCAGAACCCTGAAGGGGGGCTTGTGTGTGTGTGTGTGTGTGTGTGTGTGTGTGTTTCTCTCTCTGTTACCTTCTGTCTGTAATGTTGGTCTCTGCCCACCCCCACCCCCTCTTTCAACTCCTAAGTTTTTCAGTATCTTTCCTATGACTTCCACTAACCATCTCAGAACAAGCCCCCTTCTGGGGATGGAGAAAGGGGATCACGTCCTGACTCCAGGCCCTTCCCAGCCCAGCTCCAGCCAGTCAGGAGGGAGCTGGGCTGAGCAGGAGCCACCCGGAGTTCCGGGGGCACTGGGTTGGAGAGGGGGGTGTCCCCTGTGCCCAGAATAGACACTCTCCCTTTCTTCTACTGCTAGGGTCGCAGACGAACCTGAGAGAATCGGGGGACCTGAGGTCACAAGGTGAGTGCACCTGCTTCCTCCGGGCGGTCAGACCAGCCTCCTTCATTGGCCTCAGGCCTGCAACTCCTCACCCCCTGCCAGCTGCTCTGCACACTGCCTCGATTTCCCCTTATTTCTACCCTGTCTTGGCTCACCTTCCCTTGACTGTCTTAACTCCATTGATAATTCTTCTACAGACCACCCTCCCAGTAACTCTTGTCCTTTTTACATGACACCTCTTTTCCTGTCATCCGATAATGACAGACACTTGCCAGCAGCTCTGGGCCAGGAGAAAGCCAACAGAGCCAGAAACTACATGTTAGGCTTTGTGGACGGGATAGCCTCTGTCACAACCATGAAATTCTGCCATGGGAGCCAAAGTAACCATACCGAACCCACTGCCACCAAGAACTGCCTCATGGGGTAGTTCTTAGATCTAAGGCTGTGATCGTTAGGGAAGCAGACTGCCACATCTTTCTGCAAGTGAGCAGCTGGTGGTGGGTTCAAACTGCTGACCTTTTGGTTAGCAGCCAAGCGCTTAAACACTGCGCCACTAGGGCTCCTCAGAAGCAAGCACATGGGCGTGGCACATTCCAATAACACTCTGTTGACAAAAACATGCTGCACTGTAGTTTAAGAAACCAGCTCTAGGTTGACACTCTTAGGAGAACAAAGTCACCTCCCTGTAGTTCTAACAAAGTGCTAGAACGAATTCTCATTGGCTAGAACAAGGTCACATGCTTTTAACTAAACCAATACCTGTGGCCAGTGGCATAGAGTATTCTGATTGGTCAGATCTAGATTATATAGTCATCCTTGAACCAATCACAATGATCAGGGAGGTGGAATACTCTCATTGGCCACAAATGAGTTGTATTCCCCCCCCTTTAAATAGAAGAGGTGGTCAGCAGCAGCCAGAACCAGAGAGACCAAGTCTGTAGTGCTTCTTGAGGCACTCTTGGCACTCTCTGGGACATTCTTTGTTGGGCAGCGCCAGTCCCACACTGGAACAGTATTCCTGATCCCCACCTAATAAATGACAGTATCACTCCCATTCTGAAACATTGTGACAATCAAAAATGTCTTCAGCACCAAGTTTAGAAATAGAAATGATTATCCTACCTGTGTCCAACTTTTAAGGAACCCTGGTGGTGCAGTGGTTACATGCTCAGCTGTGAACCAGAAGGTCTCCTGTTAGAATCCACCAGCGGCCCTGCGGGAGAAAGATGTGACAGTCCACTTCCATAAAGATTGACAACCTTGGAAACCCTGCGGGGCAGTTCCACTCTGTCCTCTAGGGGCGCTGTGAGTCAGAATTCACTCCAGGGCTGTGGGTTTGGTTTGGGCTTTGCTGCTGTAAAGATTGACAGGTTTGGAAACCCTGTGGGGCAGTTCCACTCTGTCCTCTAGGGGCGCTGTGAGTCAGAATCGACTC
>NW_006921686.1:4625178-4632705 GCF_000298275.1 Orycteropus afer afer | reverse complement strand
TCCTCTAGGGGCGCTGTGAGTCGGCATCAGCTTGACAGCAGTGAGTTTGGTTTGGGTCCACCTTTCAGCAGCACTGCAGTTCTAAATGGAGTGAAATCATCACTACTCACCTAGTGAACCGTGTCTTTTTGCTCTCTAGGCTACATTAAACTACTCTCTTCCTCATGTTTCGCTTGGCCAAGGGTATTAACCCATTGAAGTCTCAGTTCCCAAATTGTGCACCAGGGTGTTACAGAGATGCCATGGGATTTCAGAGTCTCAAGGGGAATTCAGTGATGCCTGGCATCTGTCACACGCAGCCTGACACCGACATAGCTCAGTTTCCACATTCGATGCACTGCTTCTATTTTGATGACATCATCCCTTTGAGAATCTGGCTTGCTTGGCGGTGGCTGTGCTCAACACAAGTGCTGAGTGAGAGTCAGTGTGGAGTAGGAAATGAGGGTGGTGGTGTCCAGTCAGACTGCAGGGTTTGAGAAGTTGTGCAGTGTCCAGCGAGCACACACAACCCATTACTAAGTAATTCCGATTACATGAGAATGAAATAAAAGCTTTTTTCTTTTTTTAAAAAAAAAAAAAAACAGTAAGTATCCCCATATATCCTGAAATGCCTTATGGGCCATGGGATTTTTGTGAATTTTGATTGTAATATTAAAAAAAAAATGCTGTTGAGTTTATTCTGAGTCATGTTGTTGTTGTTATGTGCCACCTAGTCGGACCCGACTCATAGCAACCCCTCCTTGGGGTTCCAAGGCAGTATCACTACGGAAGTAGATTGCCCAACCTTCCTTCTGAGGAGTGGCTGGTGGGTTTGAACCGCCAGCCTTCTGGTTAGCAGTCAAGTGCCTTAGGTACTGCGCTACCAGAGCTCCTAATATAATATTCTGACTCATGTTGTTGTTACGTGCCATTGAGTCAGACCTGACTCACAGCGACCCCTCCTTGGGTTTCCAAGACAGTATCACTACGGAAGTAGATTGCCCCATCTTCCTTCCGAGGAGTGGCTGGTGGGTTTGAACCGCCAGCCTTCTGGTTAGCAGTCAAGTGCCTTAGGCACTATGCTACCAGAGCTCCCTAGTGTCCCTTTAAAACAGAGTAGATGAGACTATGGCCCCTAGTTGCCCTTCGGGTTGGGAATTGAACCCACACCTGTGGCTTCCAGCCAAACAAAAGACAGGCATATGAGCTGAACATTTACCTGAGGTAGACACACTCCTTGGAGAGAACAGTTATGGGAGAAGGAAGGGCTGTGTATGCACAGGGAGACAGCTCAGGGGGCAGGAGTGCATGGAGGGATGGACACAGGGAAGAGGTAACTATCAGGAGGAAGTGGGAGGAGAGCTGTTGCATTAGGGTAAATTGTGGTCAATGTCATGAGACAAAGTATACGTGAGCTGCTGTATGGAAAGTGAATTTACTCTGTAAACTTTCACCCAAATCACAATTTAAAAAAAAAAGAAAAAGAGGAAACAGTAGAACTGCCCCCACAGGGTTTTCCAAGGCTGTCAATCTTTACAGAAGCAAAGCCTAAATCAAACCAATGCTGTTTAGTTGATTCTGACTCACAGCGCCCCTAGAGGACAGAGTCGAACTGCCCCACAGAGTTTTCAAGGCTGTCAATCTTTATGATAGCAGACTGATCCATCTATCTCCTGCAGAGCAGCTGGTGGCTTTGAACTACCAACCTTTCAGTTAGCAGTAGAGAGTGCTTACCCACTGTGCCACCAGTACTCCAATGTATACAATGTATAATTTACAAAGATCCATCACCACTTCCCTGTTAGAAAGAAAAGAAAATGGGGAAGATCCCTTGGACTAATGATTATGAATCCACAGTAAAATAGTAGTTTTCTTTTTAAATTACAAAAAAAAAAAAAGTCCCCAGAAATTCCCACATACAACTTGGGGCCAACTGCTCCAAGTGATAATCCCTGGTCTGCAGTGAGGAGGTTTGGTCTTCCAAGGGTAAAGCATCTCTTACCAGAGAAGAATGTATTAGTTAGGCAATAAGCTCAGCTGCTGTAACAAAGAAACCCCACATTACAGTGGAGTAGTAACATAGGAGAGTGGTGGTTCAGTGGTGAAATTCTTGCCTTCCATGCCAGAGACCTGGGTTCAATTCCAGCCCAGTGCACCTCATGCACAGCCTATCAGTGGAGGCTTCCAGTGTTGCTGGGATGCTGAGGAGGTTTTGGTGGAGATTCCAGACTAAGATGGAATAGGAAGAGAAGCCTGGTGTTTTCCTAACGAAAAAACAGCCAGGGAAATACCTTATGGATCCAACCTGCAGCTGACCGTGGGGATGGTGGAGGACCTGGTGGTATTTCATTCCATCGCTTGCCGGAGTCGTCAGGAGTCAGGGGCTGGCCTAATGTCAGCTAACCACGACAACAATGTAAGATAGGAATCAGTTTCTTTCCCACCTAAACCACTTGGCCAGGCCTCGTCTATGTGATCATTGAAATACCCAGAGTTCTTTGCTTTGTTCCCCATCCCTGAGCCCTGTTGTCCCAGTGACAGTTGACTGTTGGCTCGTGCTACAGCCAGGCTCCAGCTGACAGGTGGTGAGGATAGACTCCAGGGCATGCAGTTTCCTTTTAAAGGAGGTGATGTGGAAGTTATACACATCACTTCCACTTGGATCCCAGAATTCAGAGACAAGGCTACACCAGGCCACTGAGGACCGCTGAGGAGGCTGGGAAATGTAGTCTTTCACTGGGCAGCTGTCTGGCCCTCTGAAACACTGCCCCTGGGGAGGTTGGGAAATGTAGTCTCTTGCTGGGCATCTGTCCGTCCAGCTGAAACTGAAGGAGAAAGGGGAGAACGCGCTTTGAGGGGATAGCTCGGAGTGTCCTAGAGCGAGGAGAACTGTCCCCTCTGCCCTCGACTGGCCTTCTCCTCTCCCAGCCTTGACTGCCCATCTCTTCTCATCCCAGTTGCCATCTACCTTGGGATCAAGCGGAAACCGCCCCCCGGCTGCTCCGATTCCCCTGGAGTGTGAAGCTGACCAGCTCACGTCCTCCCGAGGCCCTGATGGCGGCCCTGCGCCAGGCCACGGCGGCTGCCCGCTGCCGCTGCCGCCAGCCACAGCCGTTCCTGCTGGCCTGCCTGCACGGGGGTGCGGGCGGGCCCGAGCCCCTGTCCCACTTCGAAGTGGAGGTCTGCCAGCTGCCCCGGCCGGGCCTACGGGGAGTTCTCTTCCGTCGTGTGGCGGGCACCGCCCTGGCCTTCCGCACCCTTGTCACCCGCATCTCCAACGACCTCGAGCTCTGAGATGCCACGGCTCCGGGCCTCTCCCTCTTCCTCTCTCCAACCACCCCGTCGCTCCTGCAGGAGAGGGAGGGGGCTGTCCCTTTGTCTTCGCCTCCGTTTCCCAGAATGCAGTTGGAGGGCCAAGAACGTTCCCAGCGCTGCTGCGCTCTGCGGCCACTCGGCAGGTCGAGAAGGAAGAGCAGGGGGCGCTGGCACCTTCCTGGGGCCTCCAGCCAGCCTTGCCCCACCTCGCTCTGCCATGGGGTACCTGAGGAGACTTTGGGGGCAGGTCATGGGCAGCAGGGGAAACCAAGGAGACGCTTCCATTCCTCACAAGAGCTCGAGAATTAGTCCTTGGGCAGGGGCAGGGAGAATCGCTGAGCCTAGAGACTGGAGAATTTGGGGGGCCGGGAGTGGGGTCCAGAGAGGCAGACTTTTCCCACCCCCACCCCAGCCCTCACGCTCGACCCCCACCTCCTGCCCCAGGCTGGCGCGGGGCACTTTGTACAAAGCCTTGTAAATATCCCAGCCCCTGCCCTCTGCAGAGGTCTTCGGGGGAAGCTGCCGCGGTCGCCTCTGGGTTTTTAAGTTATTACGTCCCCCACCCTCTTCTTGTCAGCCCCCACCTGCAGCCTGTTGCCCAATAAACTTAGGAGCGTGCCCCCCACGCCGAACCTGGGGTGTTCCTTCCCTCCCCTCACCTGCAAGGGAGACAAAGAGGCGGTGACTCTGGGCCCATAATTCCACCTCTCGGCCTCAAGTTTCTCATCTGCAGAATGGGAACAGTGGGGGTGTGAGAGTCAAGGAAGAGCATGGGACAGAACTCTGGCCTTGACACAAGGCCCCAGCTCCTGTGTTGGGCCCCTGGATCGTCGCTCACACGCCCACCTGCCCGCCTGCCATGGTACACTGGAGACTCAGCCACTTCTTAACGCCAGTAGTACATTTATTCAATAAATAGTCCTTGACCAGTGTCTGCTCTGTGCCAAGCCCAGTGCTGGACATGGAGATACAAGGAGCCCAGTGCGGGGGAGGGCATGGGTTCTGAAACAATCCCCAGAGAAACCAGTTGGCTGGGGAGCCCAGAAGGGAGTGTGGAGGGTTGGGAAGGTTTCCTGGAGAAAAGGATACTGGAGTTGTCTTTGAGGAATGAGAAGGAGTTGGCCAGGCATTGGGTGTGGCCTGGGCAAAAGCCTGGGGGTGAGGTGTGTCTTCAGGTAATTGGGGGTAAATTGGTGTGTTTTGGGGGGAGGTGGAGAATTGAAAACAATCATGGTATATTGGAACTAACAATCCTGTTCAGCCAAAAGCAGTTGGTTGCTCTATGTTACTTGGAAGCCAGGGGTGCCTAGCTTCAGATACGATGGGATCCAGGCATCAGGTCACGTGTGCTTGTTTTCAATGTCAGTTTCTTAGGTGGCAGGCACTCTTGCTGGTGGCAAAGGTGACCTCCAGCAGTTGCATCGCTGTAGCTTAGTTTCTACAGCAGAAAGTTCGTTTTTGCCAGATTTCCTGCAAAAGTCCCGGTGAAGATTATGATTGGCCCTGGAAGGTCATGTGACCATCCCTGAGCCACAGTAGATTAGAGAGCAACAGGTTTCCCCGAAGGAAAGTTAAGGCAGCATGGGCGAGAGCAGCTTGAGAGGCAGAATAGCCTTCTGTAAGCGGGAGACTATCAGCTGCAGGCCCTTGTGGGCCAGAGCAAGCTGGGCTGTCTCCTGAGGGCACTGGAGAGCTGAGGAGGGCGTTGTGCAGGGAAGAGACTTGGTCAGAGGTGTTCTTCAGTTGCCCATCTGGAGCATGGTGGGATCAACCTTGTGTTCTGGTGGGAATTCAAACAAGAAATCGGGGGTGTGGACAATGAAGAGTTGGCTGTGTTGAACATTTGGTGGTCTGGGCAAAACCACATTCCTGTGTTATTGAGTGAGAACTGCCGGGATGGTGAACTGGCAAAGAATGAGGTGTGTACAGGTTGTGGGGGGGACCTCACTGCCGTCGAGCAAGATCCGACTCATGGCGACCCCTCCTTGGGTTCCCGAGGCAGTATCACTACGGAAGTAGATTGCCCAACCTTCCTTCTGAGGAGTGGCTGGTGGGTTTGAACCGCCAGCCTTCTGGTTAACAGTCAGATGCCTTAGGTGCTATGCCGCCAGGATGGAGAATTGTTGAAGAATGAAGTGTGTGTATAGGAGGGGAGGTCAGAACAATTAAGAAGGGATCAACCCTGCCTTGAATCTTGATCCCTGAGGCTTCCTCTGTGCCCAGCCCTGCCTCCTGGGGCTCACATTTCAGTGGGGTGGACAGACATGTCCCTAATGGTGACTCAGGTGGACAGCACTGGGATGGGGGCTGTAGGAGTTGGGGGAGTCCAGAGATGGGTACTTGCCCCAGCCAGAGAGAGCTTCCTGAAAGAGGAGCAGCTGAGGGCCAACTGAGAAGTTGAGCTGGTTAGACAAGAGGTGGGAGACGTGTGTTCAAAGGAGTGTGTGTACAGGGGCTGGGAAACGAGGGCTTAGATCTTTTGGTAAATGGCTTATGATTCAGGATAAGTTTAGCATCACTAAGGAGCTCTGATGGCATAGTGGGTAAGGCATTTGGCTGCTAACCAGAAGGTCAGAGGTTCAAACCCACCAGCCACTTCACAAAAGAAAGATGGGGCAATCTATTTCCATGAAGGTTTACAACTTCAGAAACCCAACGGGGGCCACTATGAACCGGAATCACCTCAATAGCAGTGGGTTTGAGTTTTTATTTTTAGGGCGTTACTGGGAGAGATGAAGCAGCAGATGTCACCAAGGCCTGGGCTTTCTCCTAAGGGCACTGGGGAGCCTTGGAGTGTTCTGGAGCAGGGGAGATTGTTGTTGTTGTTGTTGTTTGCCGTCGAGTCGGCCCCGACTCATAGCGACCCCTCCTTGGGTTTCCGAGGCAGTATCACTACGGAAGTAGGATTGCCCAACCTTCCTTCCGAGGAGTGGCTGGTGAGTTTGAACCGCCAGCCTTCTGGTTAGCAATCAAATGCCTTACGCACTATGCTACCAGAGCTCCCGGAGCAGGGGGAGAGGCAGGCGCAAATTTGCACTGTGTGCAGGAGGGATGAGGAGGAGGAAGGGAGATAGAAAACCCAGGAGGAGGGTGGAGTGAGAAAGGGGGTGGATTCAAGAGAGACTGACAAGGCAAAGTGGGCAGGACACGGGAGATGATGGATTGTGGGGGCGGCAGGTGAGGGACAGGCCAGGCAGGCTGGGGTGTGTGATCTCGGGGTGCAGCTGGGATTAGTGATGGGTGCTTCACTTGGGGATAACATCGTAAAGGACATCCCAGCATCTGACAGGTCCTGCATGACTTTTGGGGTCTCTTCTTAGTAATGTCCCTGGGTCCCCTTGAGCCTTAGTTTCCCCATCAGTAAAACAAGAGGGGAGGGAACCCGTATCAACTCAGAAAGTTTGAAAAGCCTCCCCAGGTCCTTGAGGGCTCTGTCTGCCGTATTCAGCCTCACATTTCTTCTGCAGCCTCTTTCTTTTTGCACCCACCCAGCATGCCCTAGCTTACTTAAGAAGACCTCAGCTTATTGGACTGAATCAATACATTCATCACCCATGCCTCCCACTCTCCCACTTGTTCTACCCACATTCCTTTCCAGTTCCGTCCTGGGACCAAACTCTCCAAAATGTGGATTCCCTAAAGGACTTCACCAGGATACTCTGATTGAAGCCACAACTGCAAGAGGAAACAGCTGGAGACCCTGAGGTGGGAAATGCAGGATGCAAGGCGCAAAGCAGGAATAGTGGGAGAATAGATGGAAAGATAAGCTTTCCAAGAGACCTTGAAAAGCAGGAAATATCAGCTGTGCCCTCTAAGAGCTTTAAGAGGTTCTGGTGGCATAGCGGTTCAAGCACTACTGGAGTGGTTCATGCACCAGACTGCTGACCTAGAGGCTGGCAGTTCAAACCCACCAGAGGTCCACCAGAGAACAATGTGGCAGTCTGTTCCAGTAAGGAGTTCTAGTTTTCCAGTAGGCAGTTCTACTCTGTCCTCTAGGGGCACTGTGAGTCAGGAATCCACTCAGTGGCAGTGGGTTTTTTGTTTTGTTTTGTTGGTCTAAGAGCTTGGCATTCATCATCACAAAGGATGTTTCAAGATCTGTCCTGAAATACAATGCTGTCAGTGATAGGATAATAGCCATACGCCTACAAGGAAGACCCATTAATATGACTGTTATTCAAATTTATGCCCCAACCACCAAAGCCACAGATGAGGAAATTGAAGAATTTTATC
>NW_006921686.1:4599122-4621818 GCF_000298275.1 Orycteropus afer afer | reverse complement strand
TGGAGAAGGATGTCATGCTTGGTAGGGTGGAGGGTAGACAAAAGAGGGGGAGGCCTTCAACGAGATGGATTGATACGGTGGCTGCGATGATGGACTCAAGTATAGCAGGGATTGTGGGGCTGGCGCGGGATCGGGCAGTGTTTCGTTCTGTTGTGCATGGGGTCGCTATGAGTCGGAAACAACTCGACGGCACTTAACAACAACAACAACAACAACAAGAGCTTTTGGGAGTGTGATAGTTCAGTTTGTGTGTCAACTTGGCTTGGCCTGGTTGAGTGGCTGGGCAGCTGGATGTAGTATTCCCCATGAGGAGACTGGTAGTCAACTCCATGGTGGAATCTACTGTAAGCAGCTGAGTAGCTGCCTTAGGGATGCGGTCTGCTTCCTGTGTATGAGAAGCCTCGGGGAACCGTCTCTAGCCTATGGTACGCTTGAATCCTGCATGTAGCCAAGTCGTTGTTCAGCAGCCTGCCATGCTCAGCTGATCTTAGGGCTCTTAATGGACTTGAATTAATGGCCTGCCATGTGGTTTGGTAACATCGGACTGTGCCTTATTACTTGTTGACCTTGGACTTGTCAGCCTCAGCAGCCAGCAGCTATCTGCATGAGGAAAAGCCTCCAGCTTCAGTGGGCTGGGAGCAGGAGGCAGAGCTGAAGTCCAAAATTGAAGGGCTTTCACCCAACCCCTAGAGCCTGGAACTTTGAACTCAGACTTAAAGCCTCCACACTGTAAGAGAATGACCTCGTTTCTTCAAGTCATCCCATTGGTGGTACATTCCTGTCAGAGAGGCACTAGGTAACAGGGACAGGGAGCCATAGTGGACTCTTGAGTGATGTAAGTGAAGTTCAATAGAAAAGAAGCTATAGAAGGATGAAGTCAGACCAGACAGAGGGAGCAGCAACTCGATAAGTTCCCGACCTTAGACAAGAGAGGGGAGAAACACCACATAAAGGAGATGGCTATGATGAGATGTACAGGAGGTCTCGAAGTGAATGCCTGTGAGTCAAGCCTCAGGCATTTGGTGTAGCTAGCCCATTTCAATTCTAAATTTGAGTGTTGGGGGCTTTCGGTTCACACAGACCAGCCTGCTTTTCTCCCATGTGAGATGTGAGTGTGACTGATTGGGAGTGAATGGTAGGAAAAGCCCAAGCTAGGCTGTGTGACACTGGGCAAATCATAACACCTCTCTGGGCCTCAGATCCCCCATAAAGCGGTGTAATTTTGGGCCCCTTCACTTTAAGAAGCTCTAGGGGCTCAATGCCTAAGGCATTTGACTGCTAACCAGAAGACTGGAGGTTCAAATCCACCAACCGCTCCATGGAAAGATGAGGCAGTCTACTTCCATAAAGATTTACCACCTCAGAAACCCAACGTTGGTCCCTATGTGTCGGAATCCAATAGACAGATGACAATGCATTTGGTTTTGGGTTTTGGAGTATGTGCCTGGAGAAGATTAAGCACTTAGAAATCACACAGCATCTCTGCCAAAGTCCCTTCGCCCTCTACAGCCATCTTACACAAAGATAAGGCCGCCATTGCTTTTATTACTTTGGGCAGAGAAAAAGCCCAAGCTCCAGAAGTACTAGAGGACTTCCCATTAGTCAGAGCTAGTGGTGGCCCGAGCCTAGAGGCTATAGCTCATTGGTTGGAACTCTGGTTGGGATTGGAACTCCGAGGCCCCAGTTGGTGGAAAGATTGTGGGCGGGCCTCCGGTGGGCTGGGTCCTCCCATTCGCTGGGGCTCCCCTGTGGGCGGCGGGCAAGCTGGATGCCTACTTCTGGGCGGGGATCATGTCATCGATGGATCCACCCTTCTCCAGCTTCTTCTCCATCTCCACCATGAGCTTCACACCGTCCACCACCAGCTGCACCTGTTCTACTTCCGACGAGCCCAGCCGATCGGCGTTGGACACGTCGAACACTGAGCCCACGGCGGCGGTGTCCACGCCACCTGCAGGAGCGGCGGACAGAGGCGTGA
The DNA here is from genome assembly GCF_000298275.1 of Orycteropus afer afer. Taxonomy (NCBI): domain Eukaryota; kingdom Metazoa; phylum Chordata; class Mammalia; order Tubulidentata; family Orycteropodidae; genus Orycteropus; species Orycteropus afer. The sequence goes on along the minus strand of NW_006921686.1, from coordinate 4,619,840 downwards.
GGACGGACTGGAGGTGAAGAAGCAACAGCCTCATATATTGATCGCCTACTGTTGGCGTATGCGCAATTCCAGAATGCCTGTTTATTCACGCACTTAGGTAGCTCACCCCTCAACCATGCAACATGAACATATATGGGGTAAGCCTGGTTCTGCAGCTGGGCTGCCTGAGGCCGAATCCTGATCATCTCCACCTTTACAGATGGGGAAACTGAGGCACTGGATACCGGAGATCCACGCAATGCATATTATATCATAACGATATCACACTGACAGCGTCCGCCCGAGATGCGGTGACCCGAGGTTGCGGGAGCCACATACCTGTGCCTCGCTTCTGCAGGCGCAGGCGGGTGAGGATCTCCTCAAATTTGGGGTGCTTGCTCAGGTGCGCCAGCTTCACGTGCACGCCTCCACGCAGCCCGGTGCCCAGATTGGACGGGCAGGTGAGCACGTAGCCCAAGTGCTCGTTCCACATGAACGGGTGGCCGGCTTTCTTGAAGATCTCCTCGATCTGAAGGAGTAAAGGAAGAGAACAGGGCTTAGCGCCAGAGGGCGCCCCACATACCGGGTCGGGCCCGGAGGGATGAGGCGTAGGGCGGGGCTGGAGAACTGAGAGGGATGAGAGTTTGAGGCGGCGGCCTAGACCTCAGAGACAGAGACAAGATAATGACCCGCTGGGCAAGAGACGCGTGAGAGGCGGGCTCTGAGGGTGGGGCGTGAGAATACGGAGGAAGATGCGTTCTGATGGGAGAACTTGAGAATGATGGAGGGTGGAAGCCAGGTTCTGAGGTGCAGCTGGGAATGTGAGAGGAGGCGGGCTCCAGGGGCCGGGCGCGAGCAGACGTTGGGGGCGGTCCCGAGGAGCGGGGCCTGAGCAGGCAGTGGGCAAGGTTCTGATGGGGCGGGCCGTGAGCAGGCGGTGGGGGCGTTTCCCAGGGGCGGGGCGTGAGCCGGAAGTGGGCAAGATTCTGAGGGGCAGGGCATGAGAGGGCGGTGGGGGCGTTTCCGAGGGGGGGTCGTGAGCAGGAAAGTGGGGGCGGTTCTGGGGCGAGGCATGAGAAGGCGGTGGGCAGTTTCTCAAGGGGCGGGGCGTGAGCAGGTGGTGGGGGCGGTCCCGAGGAGCGGGGCGTGAGCAGGAAAGTGGAGGCGGTTCTGAGGGGCGGGGCATGCGGAGGTGGGGCAGGTTCTCATGGGACCCGGCGTGAGCAGGCGGTAGGGGCAGCTCCGAGGGGCGGGGCGTGAGCAGGTGGTGAGGCAGGTTCTGATGGGGCGGGGCGTGACCAGGTGGTGGGGGCGGTTCCGAGGGGCGGGACGTGAGCATGTGGTGGGGCAAGTTCTGAGGGGGCGGGGCGTGAGAAGGTGGTGGGGGTGGTTCCTAGGGGCGGGGCGCAAGAACTGGTGGAGGCGGGCTCTGAGATGTGGGGCTCAAGGACTTGAGTGGAAACCCGGTCCCACAGCATAAATCCTCTGGCGTTGTGAGCCCACGCGGGGAGCCAGCTCCTAGTGGTCAGAAAGCAACGGAGGGTGATGAGGGACAGCAGAATGAGGGTCAGGGCAGAGGATGGAGGCTCATGAAGACCAGGAATTTGGGGTCAGGGATCAGAGGACCAGAAAAGTAGGTCAGAGCTAAGTCAGGGTGAGGCAGAAGCGTGAGTTCAGAGTGGAGCCAGCAGTCAGCAGTGAGGGGCAAGACACCCACCTTCTGCAGCCCCACGCAGAAGCGGCGGAAAACCTCCTTCATGTTCCCACCCTTCTCCATGGAGATGACCCGGAGATGGTCCTCCTCGTTCACCCACACCAGGAAGGTCTTGTTTTCATTGTGCCTAGGAAGGGGTGGGGCAAGAATGAAAGGATCTCCGCTCTCCCAAACACTTAGCCACCCTGAGAGGGAAGTGGCCCTGAGGGGTACAAGGGGGGGTGATACCTGCTTCTACAAAATCGCAGAAGCCTAAACCCATAAAACCTAACATTATAAGATCTATGAAACCTTTAACTGAGGAATCAGGGGCTTTTAGGGCCTAAAGTCTTTCTAGGGAGCTCTGCTGGTATAGTGCCTAAGGCACTTGACTGCTAACCAGAAGGCTGGCGGTTCAAACCCACCAGCCACTCCTCGGAGGGAAGGTTGGGCAATCTACTTCCATAGTGATACCGCCTCAGAAACCCAAGGAGGGGTCGCTATGAGTTGGATTCGACTTGACAGCAGTGGATTTTAACTCTTTGAACGATATTAAATTATAGAGCAGAAACTTGGAACAGAACTGGAAATCTTACACCTTGGATCAGGTTGGGAGAATCTTCCTGTCATATTTTTGTTAGCAGCCACAGAATCGCCCTCCACTCATGGCGAGCCTTGTACAACTGGAGGAAACACTGCAGGCCCAGCACCATTCCTACAATCAACTGCAGATCAGACTGTTGTGACCGTAGGCTTTCATTGGCTGATTTTCAGGAGAGTGCCAGGCCTTTCATTCTCGTCTTAGTCTGGAAGCTTTACTGAAACCTGCTCAGCATCATGTTGTTGTTATGTGCCGTTGAGTCAGACCCAACTCATAGTGAGTCCTCCTTGGGTTTCCCAGGCAGTATCATTATGGAAGTAGATTGCCCCATCTTCCTTCCGAGGAGTGGTTGGTGGGTTTGAACCGCCAGCCTTCTGGTTAGCAGTCAAGTGCCTTAGGCACTATGCTACCAGAGCTCCAATTTCAACATCATAGCAACACTCAAATCAAGTTTTTTGGCCAGCAGTGGAACCTCAATCTCACGCATGGAGGGTGACAATTCCATCACCGAACCACCAATGTCCTCCTTAGAATCCTTGCATCTCAGAAACAGAATCTTAGACCCATAAAATATTAAGATCTGGAGATGTTTTAAAGGGTGGAACCACAGAATCTGATATTAGTGGAATCATAAATGAAAAATAAAAAACAAACTGCCATCTAGTAGCTTCCAACCCACAGCGCCCCTAGAGGACATAGTGGTACTGACCCATAGGGTTTCGACGGTGGTCAGTCTTTACATAAACTGCCTGCCTTATCCTTCTCCAGCATAGCAGCTGATGGGTTCCAACCTCTGACCTTGGGGTTAGCAGCCAAATGCCTTAAGGTTACACTCACTGCACCACCAGAGCTCTTAGTGGAATCCTCAAACCTAGAAATATTTAAAATCTTGAACTCTTAGAGAATCATTTATATTTCAGAACCCCAGACACCTAAACTTCTGAAACCTGGATTTGTGAAACATTTTTAAGTCTTTGACTACCAGAATCAGAGATTCAAAGATTCAGAGTCTAACTAGCAGCAACAGTTAATAATATCCATCATGCTGACAGCCAACACACAGCCCTCACTCCATGCCAGCCTGCCACTTTACATAAGTTAACTCATTCAAGCCTCAAAAGAACCCTAAGAGCTACCAGTTATCACATTCCGATTTTACAGATAGGACAACCGGGAGAGAAAAAGGTTAAATAACTTGCCCAAGGTCAAATAGCTCCTAACTGACAGGGCTCAGATTTAAACCCAGGGAGTCTGGTTCAAATGCAAGGTCTTAACTGCCACTCCTCTGGTCCAAGTCTCCCAAAAAATGACACACAGACCACAGGGAGGTGGGAGGAGGATGAGACAGATGATTTGCTGTGGTCCTTGGAAATATAATTATTTTTGTGATCTTGATTTCGGAGGGCATTGGTAAGAAGGGTCATGGGGGGGACTGGAGGAGGCTGAGGGGTAAGGAAGGCCTTGTGGTGGGAAGGGACTTACCAGATGCCACGGGCGTCAGGCCAGTCACGGGCCATGCCTGAGGCCAGCAGCAACGGGGACACGGGCTTGTCGAACAGGAAGTGGTCGTCGATGAGCTGCTGCTGCTCCTGTTCAGTCATGCTCTTCAGCGGGTAGTATTTGCCCTTGAACTCACCCGTCAGGCTGTTGAGGGCTGAAGGGCCAGACAAAGGGGTGGTCGGTAGCCTGCCCCGCCTCCGTGGGGTACAGAGATCCAGCACCCCCTCCCTGCCACCCCTAATGAGCCTGGGCCCTGTGGACAGCACCTAAACCCCTATGTCCAAAGCCAAACTCATGACTTCTCCCCAAAATGTTTTCCTCCTCCATCTGCCTGGGTCCCAGATCAGCCAAACCATGTGCTCAAACCAGAAAACGGGGCTTCTCCCCTTCCCACAACCAACCCTCATATCCAATCCACCTGCAAAAAGAGTGTTGGGCCCAGCTCCCACACCGGCTCCTAAGAGAGATGGTTACAGTTTCAGGAATGTTGGGAGCCATTAGTAAAATATATTATTATATAAATTATCTTTATATCTTTATATGTATGATAAATAGATGCATGTAGTATTTATATTTATGTATATGGATATTTCTATCGTGATGGATTTATATATTAAATATTTATATATTGCATATTATATTTCTATGATGTATAACGCATTATATCAGATATATATTCTTGTTCCAGCCACTTCTCGGAAGGAAGATGGGGCAATCTACTTCCGTAGTGATACTGCCTCTGAAACCCAAGGAGGGGTCGCTATGAGTCAGGTCTGACTCGATGGCACATAACAACAACAACAACAACATATATTCTTGTTATATTATCACAATTAAATTATGGAAACTTACAATGAAATAAATTGTGTTAAAAAGCAAAGGTCATAAATACTCAAAACTATAACCTGCTACTTGCATTTACTGTTATCTATGTTTGTGAAGTTATCTCTGTCTCTCTACGCTGTGGAAGGCATTTGACTGCTAATCAGGAGGTTGACGGTTCAAACCTACCAGCCCTCTGCAGAAGGAAGATGAGCGATCTACTTTTGTTAAGATTCATAGCCTTGGAAATCCAAGGAGGGGTCGCTCTGAGTCAGAATAGTCAATGGCAATGAGTTTGGGTTTTGGTCTGTATGGTGGGAATACCAGATAATGATATAACTAGGACTTCCTGTCTCTTCCCAGCCCTGCATGACATCATGTCTGTGGTAGTTCAGTTTGTGTGTCAACTTGGCTGGGCCTGGTTGAGTGGCTGGGCAGCTGGTGGTAGTTATTCCCCATGATGAGACTGGCAATCAACTCCATGGTGGGATCTACTGTGAGCAGCTGAGTAGCTGCCTTAGGGATGTGGTCTGCTTCCTGTATATAAGCAGAAGCCTTGGGGAACGGTCTCTAGCTTATGGCATGCTTGGAGCCTGCATGTAGCCGTGTCATTGTTCAGCAGCCTGCCATGCTCTCTGCCAACCTTGGCACTTACAATGGACTTGAATTAATGGTCTGCTGTGTGGTTGGGTAACATAAGGACTGTGCCTTTTCACTTGTCGACCTTGGGCTTGTCAGCCTCAGCAGCCAGTAGCTGCCTGAGTGAAGAGCTGCCTCTAGCTTCAGTGGGCCGGGAGCAACAGGCAGAGCTGAAGCCCAAGGTTGAGGGGCTTTCACACAGCCCCTAGAGCCTGGCACTTGGAACTCAGGACGTCTAGCCTCCTGAACTGTAAGAAAATAAACTCCTGTTTGTTAAGGCCATCCCATTTGCAGTGTATTCTTGTCAGAGCAGCACTAGGTAACCAGAACAATATCATTAGTTTAAAATTGGTCATAGTTGAACTTATACCACCAAAAGCAAAAACCCACTGCCATTGAGTCGATTCTGACTCATAGAGACCCCCATTGGTTTCCAAGGCTGCAAATCTTTACGAAAGTAGATCATCTTATCTTCTTCCTGCTGAGCAGCTGGTGGATTCGAACCACCAACCTTACTACATATCAGGGCTTTTTTTTTTTAGAGAGCGAGCCAGGTGTTAAATACTCACGGGTATGCTATTGTCTACAAACCCTAAAAGCTCTCCGTCCAGAAAACACACCCACAGTTTCTCCCCCTCCTGTTGCCTGTCCCCCATCCCTTCTGGGGGCCACTGCAGTGACCTCCTCATTGGTCTTGTGCCCCTGCTTCTGCCTCACAGTCTGTACCCACCCAACAGCCAGAAGAATCCACATCATCTAAACCAGGCCCCCGTCTGCCCTCCCCGCTCATGTGGCTTCCCCTAACTCAGAGTCAACGCCAAGGCCCACAGGGCCCCACAAACAGGTCACCAGTTGTCTCTGCTCTCATCTGCCACCCTGTCCCTCTCTCCAGTCTGCTCCAGCCACACTAGTGTCCTTGTGACTTCTCCATCCTACATTCCCACTCCCAGGGTCTTTGCATCTGCTGTTCCACCTGCCTGGAACTCTTCCCAAAGGGGGCTCCTTCTTGTCAATCAAACTCCCCCCACACCCCACCCCAGTCATTCTCTGCCACACCCCCCGGTCTCTTTGGCACTTTGGTCTTTTAATCTTGTTTGCTTATTGATTTCCGTGTTTCCTCTCGTCCTCCCCGCACCAGGCCTAGAGTCCGTTGAGAGCAGTGGCCTTGGCCATCTTATTCATCAGGGTAGCCCCCAGCCCCCCACACAGGGTCAGAATAACCACAAATGTTTGCTGGCAGGCTGGATGAATGAATGAATGGATGAATGACAGGGTTCTGGGATAGCTGGTCTTGTGTGTCTTCTAAGGGCCCCTCAAGGCTTGATACCCCTTTACCCCCAACCTCCAACAGGTATGATGCCGACAGCCCTTGCTCACCAAGCCCCGCCCCCCAGGGCTGACCAAGCTCCTCCCATGTTTTGAAGACTAGGGGCCCACAGAGGAGCAAAGTCAAAGCTGGGTGAGCGCTGGCTCTCACCTTCCACGGAGAGCTTCTCCACGGCCCTGCGCTCGCCACGGGAGCAGTGGGGGGGCAGCGTGTAGCCCTTGATGCTGCGTCCCGTGCGCACTCGGCTGCTGAGCACATAGTGCGGGTCCAGGTCGTCTCCACCCTGCAGAGGGAGGGGGGTCAAGGATAGGCCTCCAGGTAGGGGCGCCCCCTTCCCCCGCCCCGTGACTCAGCACGCCCTGCTTCCCCTAGACCCTCCCTTTATCTCTCGGCTCTGGCTTTCGGCTGCACACACCCCCTGCCCTCCCTGGCTCCCTCTCTCCCTTCTCTCACTCCCCCATCCCTGTCTCTCTCCCATCTCATCTATCTGTTTTCTTTCTCCACTTCAAAACAAAACAAAACCAACTTGCTGTTGAGTTGACACCAACTCGTGGTGGCCCCATGTACGTCAGGGTAGGGCTGTGACCCCAACTCGTGGTGACCCCGCGTATGTCAGAGGGCTTTCAATGGCTGATGTTTGGAAATAGACAGGCCTTCCTTCTGGGGCACCTGGCTGGCCTGGAACCTCCAAACTTGTGGTTAGTAGTTGACCGTGCTAACCACTGCACCGCTGGGGACCCCTTCCTCTCCAAAGCGCCCCCACCTGGGTCTCTCTCCGTCTCCCACTCTCCGTCTCTCCCTCTGACTGCGCCTGCATCTCTCCTCCCATCTCTGGTCTCTCTCCATCCCTGCATCTCTCCCCATCCTCGTCCGTCTCAGTGTTTAAGTGTCTCTCCCCATCTCTGTCAGTCTCTGTGTCTCTCTGGGTATCTCTCCATGACTGATGATCTGATGGTCTCTGTGTCTCTCTCCATCTCTGTTGGTCTGGGTGTCTCTCCCTGTCTCTGTCAATCTCTGTGTCCCTTCCTGTCTCTGTGTCTCTCTGGGTGTCTCTCCATCTCTGTGTCTCTCTGGGTGTTTTTCCCTGTCTCTGGGTGTCCCTCCCCGACTCTGTCCCCCTGGGGGTCCCTCCCTGACTCTGTCCTCTCTCCATACCCCCTCTAACCTCTCTCCCCATCCCCTCCCATCCCCAGGGGCAGCTAACCTTGAGGTTCTCATGGTTGAGGTCCGTCTTGTGCTTGTCTGTGGGTTTGTAGCCCCCGTGCCGGTCGTGGATGATGGGGTCGAAGAGGTCCTTGAAAACGTGGTAGGACTCCTCATCGCCGGCTACACAGCCCACAGTCATGATGAAGGGGTGACCTGGGGGGTCAGGGTGAGGTCAGAGAGGTGTGCCCCCAGCAAAGAAGGCCGGATGCTCCCTTAGCGCTGCTCAAAGCCCACCACACTCACCAACTCGTATATTCCCACAGCAGCCCTAAAACATGATGCCCACTTTTCAGATGTGGAAACTGAGGTTCAGAGAGATTCAATGCCTTCCTTGGGGTCTCACATTACAACTGCATATATTCATTGAGTGGTTTTCTAGAGCCCATTGTGGACAAGAATGTGTGTGTGTGTGTGTGTGTGCACACGCACATGTTTCAGGGGAGAGGGATGGTCATTCAAGGCCTCTGTGACAGGGCTGAGAAGGCTGAGGCTTGGTAGGAATGGTGAGGGGGTGCCAAGAAGGATCAAGGAAGCATCTGGGGTTGGGGGTGAAGCTGGGGACAGAGCCAAAGGAGAAAGGGAGCCTCAGGGGGCCAACTTAAAAAAAAAAACTTGCAGTTAAGTGGACTCTGACCCACGGAGACCCCCAGAGCGTCAGAGTAGGACTGTGCTCTGGAGGACATTTTGTGGCTGAGTCTTCAAAAATAGCCTGCCAGACGTTTCTTCCCAGGCACCCCTGGATATACTCGAACCCCCAACTTTAAGTTAGCAGCCAAGCACATTAACCGTCTACACCTCCCAGGGATCAGCACCTCAGAGTTCCCAAATCACGGAGGCTGAAATCTTTCTAATCTCAGACTGTGAGCCAACAAGGGTCAGGCTGATGAGATTTGAAAGAAGACCATTTTAGTTCTCAGATGGGGAACCAGAGGCCTGGAGATAAGAGGATATCTCCCCTCAATCATGAGATGAGCTGGAGGTGAAGACGGAACTAGAACCTTGTCTCCAACCACCAATCCCAGACCTCTAGTGTGGAGAAAGAATCACACCACTGAAAATTCTGACTCACAGCGCCCCTAGAGGACAGAGTGGAACTGCACCACGGGGTTCCCAAGGCTGTCAGTCTTTATGGGAGCAAAGCCCAAACCACACCCACTGCCATGGAGTTGATTTCTACTCACAGCGCCCCTAGAGGACAGAGTGGAATTGCACCACAGAGTTTCCAAGGCTGTCAATCTATATAGATGCAAAGCCCAAACCACACCCACTGCCGTGGAGTTGATTTCGACTCACAGAGCCCCTAGAGGACAGAGTGGAATTGCACCACAGAGTTTCCAAGGCTGTCAATCTTTATAGATGCAAAGCCCAAACCACACCCACTGCCATGGAGTTGATTACAACTCACAGTGCCCCTAGAGGACTGAGTAGAACTGCCCCACTGAGTTTCCAAGGTTGTAATCTTTATGGGAGCAGATCACCAGGTCTTTTCTTCTGTGCAGCAGCTGGTGAGTTCAAACAGCTGAGCCCTTAACCATCATGGCACCTGGGCTCCTGTACACTAATAAGAGCCACTGGCATATTCTGAACGCTCACCGTGTGCCAGGCACCGCTCAAAGCCCTGGACACTGACTCATACGTTTTCAGCACAGGCCCATAACATGATACCCATTTTTCAGCTAGCAACACTGAGGCTCCGAGAGATTAAATGACTTTCTAAGGGTCTTGCATCATTATAGCATAGGTTTATTGGGTGGTTTACCATGTGCCAGGTACCATCCCAAGCCCTACACTCATATGAACTCACTGGATTCTCAAACAGCCCAAGGAAGAGGATCCCCATCTTACAGATGGGAAAATTGAGCCCAGGGAGGTAGAACTGGTGTCTGGAATTGATAGTCTTGAGGCCCCGCCTCGGAGGCTTACCGGGGTTGTCCACACCCGTCTGGATGACATCGTCCAGGGTGAAGCCCGACGGCGTCTCCTTGTCCCTCAGCTTCTTGTAGATGTCGAGGGTCAGCGCCTTGGCCATGTGGTTATTATGTTTGGTGAGGTCCGGGTACTCCTCTTCGGGCTTATAGTTCAGCTTGAACTTGTTGTGGGTGTTTCCGAACGGCATGGTGGCGGCGTATGGGCCTGGTGGGCACAAGAGGGTCCGGAGATTAGCCCATGGCCAGCAGAGGCCAGCAACGGAACAGAGCAAGGCTCCGGAGGCAGGCAGGCCCAAGAGCAAAGCCTGATTCCTGTGCTGTGTGACTTGGAGTAAGTGGGGTCCCCTCTCTGTGCCTGATCTTAGCAAGACTCTTAGGTTAGGATGCTGGGTCTGCCACAACGTGGCTGGGTGGCCCTGGACTATAAGTTTGCTAGATTCTCAGTTCCTTCCTGGCAGATGGTCTGAGCACAGGCTCTGCGAGGAGGCCTGGTGCCCAGCAGGGTATCTGCTATTGTTGTTGTTGTTGTTGTTGTTATGTGCCGTCGAGTCGCCCCGACTCATAGCGACCCCTCCTTGGGTTTTCGAGGCAGTATCACTACGAAAGTAGGATTGCCCAACCTTCCTTCCGAGGAGTGGCTGGTGGGTTTGAACCGCCAGCCGTCTGGTTAGCAGGCAAGTGACTTAGCCACTATGCTACCAGAGCTCCTATTATTGTTCATTATTACTTTTAGTCCCGAGCCCAGAAAGAAAGAGGGCTCTTCCAGCAGCAGAGGCAGGGCTGGGTCACACATGCCCAGCTCCAGGCACAGGGAGCAAGTGGGACTGTAAGAATGACCCGGGGAGAGGTGAGGGTCGAGGCGCCAGGCCCGAGAGTGGGGATGAGGACCTGCAAAAGACCCCTGGAGTCGCTGCCCAGGGTGGGGGTTATTTTTAGAGTCTGGCAGGTTCCTCTCCCTGCCAGCTGCTGCCCCCCCACCCTCCACATTCCAGGGGCTCAGTTTGCACCAAGTCATCAAGCCAGAGACAGGTGGGGCCAGGGTGGCCGAGAGGACACGCAACCAGGCATTGGCGGCGCTCAAGGACATTCCGGGCTCCCAGCCCAGAGTCCCTCCCCTTCAAAGGGTGTCCCTACCCCATCCCTGCCAGGGACCCTGGGGCAGGGTATGGAAGCCAGGTGGGTGACCCCAAGAGACACAAGTAGAAACGGCCTTGGGGCCACACACACAACATCACGGCCAAGGACAGCCACTCATTATAGACACCCCAAGCCATACCATAAACAGTCACACGGTCACACCTCTAGACACAGGACACACACGGGATACAGGTGGTGCTCCGGCAAGGTCCAGGGAAAGACAGATACAAGGTCACAGGGACACCGTAGGAACCACAGGGCTGCCAATGCAGACCTGCTCTTCAAGACCACAACAGGGGACACAGAGACACCCCACATCGCTTGCGGCACCCAGACCTGGTGACAAACCCTAATGAACACAGGGCTGGCCTTACAACCGCTTGCAGGGGGTGACAGTTGGCAGGTGTCAAAACCCCTTTCTTCTCTGGGATCCCACCCCCCAAAACCTATGCCACAGAGACAGAAGTCACAACAGGGGAGGAGGTGGGGTCCCAGGTGGAGGGGACATCATCCAAACACAAAAGGTCACTGCCCACACTCTGACCACTTTGTGAGCAGGACAGGGGGAGGTGGATACAAGAAGCCCTTCCCAGACTTGCTCCAACCACTAGAGCCCGCGGGCACCCCCCACTCTCAACCCCATCCTGACGGCCACCACAGGGGGTACCTGGCTGCGCTGTGCTGAAGGGGCTTGTCTATCCTCCGCGACGACACTAACCCAAAGACAGAGCCTGCAGCCCTGGCCTTATATAGGGGGGGTCCAGGCCGTGCTATTGGCTGGGAGGGGCTGCCCTGCGGAAGGGGACTGGAGGGCAGATGAACTCCCAGCTCCCTGCCTGGGCGCCGTGCCCACTCCGAACCCAGGCATGCCTTGCACCCTTGTATGGGCCGCCCCAGCCCTCCCACCCCCTCCCGCCAGCTGAAGCTCTTCACAAGTGCTGAGTCGAGCTGGCATTGACAGCCGGCCCCCCGACCGAGGACATGGGATGGCGACCGGAGACATAGAACCCTCCCTCCGTTGGCCCTGGGCCGGCCATTCCTGGGCTCGCTTAGGCCTGGGCCAAGTCCTTCCTCTACCCTGGCCTCTCTGCAGCCCCCAAACCCGTCAGCCCCTCACTAGCTGCTTAAAACCTGAGCCTCCAGCAGCTGCAAAAACCTGCATACAAAAGACCCCAGGAGGGCCGGGCATAGTTTTGCAGAGAATGAAACCGAGGTTCTGAGAGGCTGCCACTCAACTAGGGGGCGTGAGACCAAAGCGGGGATTAGAACCCAGGGCGCTCTGATCCCCGAGGCCTGCGCTTAGATGCACGGTCCTCGGGTGCGTCGGAGTAGCGGGGAAGCTGAGGCCCACGGAGTAGGGGAGATTCAAACTCAGGGTTGGGGTCGGAGGCAGAGGTCGCCCTCCTCACTGCCCCCACCCTAGATTTCCGTCATTAACAGGCGGCCAACGGGACAGGGAGGCACTCGGCCCGCCCGGAAGGGAGTTATTTTTAGGACTCGCCTCCAGGGCTCCTCTGCGAAGGCCGAGCCCCCGAGGCGATGGAATGGGGGAGCGTGGGGGGCAGCTGTTGGGGGGGGGGGGTCGCCACGTGTCTGGGTTAATTATAACCGGACGGCTCGAGTGTCCCCGCGCGCCTCACCTCCTTACAAGGGCAGCCGCGGGCCCCAGGCGGCCGCTCCCACCCCTCCGGGAAGGGAGCTGGGAGGTAGGAAAGGGAGTAGGGCTGCAACGCGGTTCAGAGCGCAGGCGCCTACCTGGAGTCGCTGGAGCGCGAGGCGCCTCGCCCGTGACCCGGAGAGGAGATTCTGCAGAAGGTGGGAGCTGCAGAGAGGAAACTGCTTCCTCCTCTCGGGAGGCGCCGCGATTGCAAGATCGACAGAGCCGCCGCCTCCAGGAAACGCCCAGGATTGCACGGGAGAAAAGCGTGTTCGCTCTCCACTTTTTCTGGCGTCTCTCTCATTTCTTCCCAGGAAGATGAAACTGGCCTAGGGCTCCCTGCCTCTTCTAGATGTCTGGTCCGCGGTTAGGGGATGGAAGGCTTAAAAAACATTCCCTCGGGCCCAGCCCCTGACCTCTCCACCCATCTGCCCCTTCCCTGCAAGGTCCTGTCTACCAAGGTCAAGTTCCGAGTTAGGGAAACAGAGGCCCATCCAACCAACCGACTACCATCAAGTCAATTCCGAGTCATAGCGACCCTATGGGACAGAGTAGAACTGCCCCAGAGGGTTTCTAAGGCTGTCGATTTTTACAGAAGCAGAGCCTAAACTCCTCCATAAGGTTAACAAGGCTGTAAATCTTTACAGAAGCCGACTGCCTCATCTTTCTCCTGCAGAGAGGCTGGTAGTTTCTAACCGCTGACCTTTTGGTTACCAGCCAGATGCGTTAACCGCTGCGCCATCAGAGCTCCTTAACCAAGGCCCAAAGAACTTAAAAAAAAATGGCCTAGAATCTTTATGCATTTATTATTTTTATTCTTCCAACAGTTATTTAGTGGACATTTACTGGGGACATTCCTTGAGTGGTGCAAATGGTTGACGTGCTCAGCTGCTAACTGGAAGGCTGCAGGTTCAAGTCCACCCAGAAATGCTTCAGCAGATAGGTCTGGTGGTCTTCTGAAAAATCAGCATCGAAAACCCTGTGGATCACAGTTCTACTCTAGCCGTCAGCCACGAATCAGTGTGTGTGTATGTACTGGGGACACGTCTAACTAAATAAAACTCCTGCCCTCAGGGAGGTGATGCTTTAGTGACAATGGCCAAGTAAATATATACTGTAATGTCGGGGGCAAGAAGGGCTTTGAAGGAAAATAAGGGGGTAGGGGGATGAGAGTGCTAGCGCAGCTGCAGCCATTTTGGAAAGAGAGGTTGGGGCAAGCCTCTCTGAGAAAGTGACGTCTGAGGAGAGACCTTAAGGGAGAGGGGAGGGGTGGACAGCAGGTCCAAGGGCCCTGAGGTGGAAGCCGGCTGACAGGGCTGAGAGACAGTGAGGCGTCCAGGTGGTTAGGACAGAGGGGAGAGTGGATGGAGGAAGAAGGTGAGGTTGAAAATGGGTCCTGGGGCCGCGGGGGCTGTAGGGGGCGTTCTGATTCCACTATGTGTGGGATGGGAGCCACTGGGAGTTGTGAGCTGAGAGACCTGAGCCCCTGATGACCTTGTGTGGGAGCATTTGACATTTTTTGGGGGGTGGGGCACACAGCATCAGAAGCCCTGTCTAGGTTTGGGGACTTCCCCGCCCTAGGACCGCCTCCTTTGAGAAGCAAAGTCAGAAACTCGGCTTCCCAGAAGCCCTTGCAACAAGAGTTCAGTCACGTGACGTGATCTGAGCCAATAAGACGCACCAGTAGGACCCTGTAGTGTGAGCGCTGCCTTTTTTACTTGTTAGAGTTGCGAGATCGGGAGCAGACGGCTCTCGGTCATATATCTTCATCCCGGCCACCCAGACCCGGTGTCCAAGGCCTGTCTGTCCCTCCTCCTCCTCTCCACTGCCCACGTGGCTCGTGCCTCTGTTCTTTTCCTCTCCCACAACCTCCTCCCCACCCACCCCTTAACCGACCTGCCCCTCCACTGCTCAGAACTTGCCTTGGCTCCCCAGTGCCCTGAGGGCAAGTGAATATTTGTTGACTAAGTAAATAATTAGCAGTGAAACCTGTGAGAACCGGATCATCACCTGGACTGCAAGTTTTCCGCCTCTAACACTGTGCCGTCTTAACACTAATATTGCTTGTCCTAATGGAAATATTTGCGTTTTCTTTTCCTGACACCTTTGTGCCTTACATGGATCCCGCCTTTCACGGGGTTTTACTGTAATAGCTGTATCTATAAACTGCAGGCATCAGAAATTACTCAGTTTAAGCAGATGGGATTTATAACCGTTTCAGAAGGTGGCGTAAGATCAAGAACCGATGGTATTGAAGGATGAAGTCCAAGCTGCACTGAAGGCATCCATGAAAAATAAGGCTTCAGGAATTGGCGGAATACCCATTGAGATGTTTCAACAAATGGATGTGTGCTGGAGGCGATCACTCATCTATATCAAGAAATTTGGAAGACAGCTGCCTGGCTGACCGACTGAAAGAAATCCATGTTTGTGCCCATTCGAAAGAAAGGTGATCCTATAGAATGTGGAAAGTATAGAACAATATAATTAATATCACATGCCAGTAAAATTTTGCTGAAAACAGTCCACCAATGGTTGCGGCATTGACAAGGAACTGCCAGAAATTCAAGCTAGATTCAGAAGAGGATGTGGAACGAAGGATATCATTGCTGATGTCAGATGTTGTTGTTAGGTGCCGTCGAGTCGTTTCCGACTCATAGCGACCCCATGCACAGCAGAACGAAACACTGCCCGATCCCGCACCAGCTCCATGATCCCCGCTATACTTGAACCCATTGTTGCAGCCACCATATCAATCCATCTTGTCGAAGGCCTTCCCCTCTTTCATCAACCCTCCACCTTACCAAGCATGACATCCTTCTCCAGGGAATGGTCCCCTCTGACATGACCAAAGTAGGCGAGACGAAGTCTGTGTTTTATTGACTATGCAGAGGCATTCTATTGTGTGCATCATAACAAATTGTTGATAACATTGAGAAGAATGGGAATTCCAGAACATTAATTGTGCTCATGAGCAACCTGTACATAGACCAGGAGGCTGTCATTCAGACAGCACAAGGGGATACTGCATGGTTTAAAATCGGGAAGGGAGTACATCAGGGTTGTATCCTTTCACCATTCTGTTCAATCTGTATGCTGAGCAAATAATCTGAAAAGCTGGACTATATGAAGAAGAACATGGCATCAGGCTTGGAGGAGACTCATTAACGAGCTATGATATGCAGACACCACCACCTTGCTTGCTAAAAGCAGAGAGAACTTGAAGCATTTACTGATGAAGATCAAAAACTACTGACTTCAGTATGGCTTCCACCTCAACATAAAGAAAACAAAAATCCTCGTAACAGGACCAATAAGCAACATCATGATAAATGGAGAAAAGATTGAAATTGTCAAGGATTTCATTTTAGTTGGATCCACAATGTCCATGGAAGAAGCAGTCAAGAAATCAAACGATGTATTGCACTGGGCACATCTGCACAAAGGACTCTTTAAAGTGTTCAAAAAAAAACCCACAAAGATGTCACTTTGAGGACTAAAATGCATCTGACCCAGGCCATGGTATTTTCAATCACCTCATATGCATGTGAGAGCTGGACAATTAAAAGAAAGATTGAAGAAGAACTGATGCCTTTGAATTATGGTGTTGGCAAAGAGTGTTGGATACACCACAGACTACCAGAAGATACAACATCAATGCAAAGAAAATGCAAATCCTCACAACTGGACCAATAAGCAGCATCATGATAAATGGAGAGAAGACTGAAGTTGTCAAAGACTTCATATTACTTGGTTCTACAATCAACACCAATGGAAGCAGCAGTCAGGACATTAGATGATGTATAGCATTGGGCAAATCGGCTGCAAAAGACCTCTTTCAAGTGCTGAAGAGCAAAGATGTCTCCTTGAGGACTAAGTTGCGCCTGACCCAAGCCATGGTATTTTCAATCGTCTCTTATGCATGTGAGAGCTAGATAATGAATAAGGAAGACCAAAGAAGAGTCGATGCTTTTGAGTTGTGGTGCTGGAGAAGAATGCTGAAAGTACCGCGGACTGCTAAAAGAACTAACAGATCTGTCCTGGAGGAAGTGCAGCCGGAATGCTCCTTGGAAGCGAGAATGGCCAGATTTCGTCTCACCTACTTTGGTCATGTTGTCAGAAGGGACCAGTCCCAGGAGAAGGATGTCATGCTTGGTAAGGTGGAGGGTCAATGAAAAAGGGGAAGGCCCTCAATGAGATGGGTTGACACAGTGGCTGCAACGACGGGCTCAAGTATAGCAATGACCGTGAAGATTTCTATTGTACACAAGGTCTCTGTGAGTCAGAACCAACTCCATGACACCTAATGATGACAACAGTAGGTGCTTAAATATATTGGAAGGGCTGAAGGAGAGGGTTCTCGGCTGGGCCCCAGGAACACCTCTCGCCCCCAGAAGCGCTCTCCCTCTGGGAAATCTCATGTTCAGCTTTCCAGTCACTTCATCAACAAAGGATCACTAGAGAGAGGCTGGCATGAATGAGTGGCCACTTCACACACTCCACCTTCCTTTTTATCCAGCACTGTGCTGAGTGCTTTACATATTCTAACTCATTTAACCTTCCCAACAAGAAAGCTCAGAGAAGTTAAGTGACTTGCCTAAGGGCACACAGCAGGAAAGGGGCAGAGGTGGGAGTCAAATTGGCACAAGGCTGCTGAGCTCAGGTCTTGGTGAAAAAACAGAAACAACAACGTTCAGGGCAGCCCAGAAAGGCCATGGGCTATATTGTCAGCCCCAAGTTCCTTTCCAGGTCATCAGGCTGTGGTATTGTGTACCTGCTTTCCCATGTCCCCATCACTGCCCCCGCCACCTGACGTCAGGGTCTAACCACTTCAAGAGTACGAACCACTTTAATTCCCCAAAGTCCTATGAAATTACTCACTCATCACTGCTGTCGACTCGAACCTGACCCATAGGGACCCTTCCTTGGGTTTCCGAGGCAGTATCATAACCAAAGTAGATTGCCCAACGTTCCTTCTGAGGAGTGGCTGGTGGGTTTGAACCTCCAGCCTTCTGGTTAGCAGTCAAGTGCCTTAGGCACTATGCTGCCAGAGCTCAGGTGCCATATATACATACATATATATATATATATGTGTGTGTGTGTATTTTTTTTTTTTTTTAACAAGTCAGGAGGGTAAGGCATGGCCTAGAGAGGTTGAGTCACTGGCCCAAAGTCACACAGCTGGTAAATAGCCAACTGCCTGGACCAGGCAGTCAGGCCCTGAGCTTGTATTCCTAAGCCCTTCCTGATGCCACTTCTTCATGCTGAAGCCCCATTTTACAGAAGATGGACGCTGGGACCGAGAAAGACTGTGGCCTGTCATGTCGCCGGTGGGTCTGGGATTGTGGAGCCCTGACTTACTTCTCATCTCCATCTGACAAGCCCCCATCCCCGCCCCTGATGCCCTAGCATTGCAGAACAGCCCTTCACACAAGCCCTCCTTTTTCTAAGATGTCCCCTGTTCCTCTCCCTCCCCTGGGGACAGGAGACTGTGGGAAGGCAGCCCCACCACCCCTGTAATGACCTCCCCTTCCATCTCCTACTCCTGCCTGGCCATCTCTATCATGAGATTCAGGAAGACAAGTTGTACCTCGAGGCCAGCCCCAGAACTGGGGAGCTCAAGGCCTGCCTAGCCCTCCTTTGTTCCCTGCGATAAAGGCCAGGCCTGCTACAGCCCTGTAATCTGCTGAACAGAGCTGGGTCCACAAGAAGGAGGGTGGGAATCCAAGAAGATAAAGTCTTTCATGCCTGTTGGAAAGGGATCCGTGCAGGAGATCCTGGATGTAGTGGGAGAACAATGCGGAACAAAAGTCAAAATCATTAAAAAAAAGAAAAAGTAAAAGGACCAGGTTTGCTGGTCTGATAGAGCCTGGTGGAACCCTGAGACTAGGGCCCCTAGTTAACCCTTCAGGTCTGGAATTGAACCCACTCCTGTGGCTTCCAGCCAAACAAAAGACAGGCATATGAGCTGAACATTTACATTAGGTAGATACACTCTTTGGCAAGATCAGTCATGGCAGAATAGAAGGGCTGTGTGTGCACAGGGAGACAGCTCAGGGGGCAGGGGGCATGGAGGGAAGGACACAGGGAAGAGGCAACCACGGGGAGGAAGTGGGAAGAGAGCTGTTGCATTGTGGGAAATTGCAAGAGCTGTTGCATTGTGGGAAATTGCAATCAATGTCATGAGACGAAGTGTATGTGAGCGGCTGTATGGAAAGTGAATTTGCTCTGTAAAATTTCACCCAAATCACAATAAAAATAAAAATTAAAAAACCTCAAAATAATTAAAAAAAAAAAGACCAGGTTTACTGGTCTGATAGAGAGCATGGTGAGACCCCAAGACTATGGCCCCTACTTACCCTTCAGGTCTGGAATTGAACTCACTCCCATGGCTTCCAGCCAAACAACAGGCATATTTGTTGTTAGGTTGTTGTAAGGTGCTGTCGAGTCATCTCCGAGTCATAGCGACCCCACGCACAGCAGAACGAAACACTGTCCAGTCCTGTGCCAGCCCCACGATTCCTGCTATACTTGGGCCCATCATTGCAGCCACTGTGCCAATCCATCTTGTTGAGGGCCTTCCCCTTTTTCACTGACCTTCCACTCTACCAAGCATGACATCCTTCTCCGGGGAATGGTCCCTTCTGACAACATGACCAAAGTAGGTCAGATGAAATCTAGCTATTCTCCCTTCCAAAGAGCGTTCCGGCTGCACTCCTTCCAGGACAGGTTTATTGGCTGAATGCTTTAATCTCTGTGCCACCAGGGATCCTTGGAAAGAGATACTGAAAAATGGTAACCATGTTTGGTTCTGGGGATGATGCCTGGGCTTAACGAGGGGCAAAGACCTACTTTTCATGCCATATTCTTAGAGTCTCTATTCTCTGTGAACGTTTTTTTTCTGACACTGCACTGTTTTTTGTTTTGATTGGGATGAAAATATACACACCGAAACTCCACCGGGTACAGCTCAGTGACATGGATTGTGTTTCTCACGTGGCACCACCCCCCTCGCTATACTTTTCCAGATCATTCCGGACCATTAACTCAATGCCCCCAAATCTCCTTTTCCCTTCTCTCTGTCGCCCTCACCCCATGACCACTAATAATCTCTAGTATATATATAAAATTCACGGCCACCTGACTCACAGTGACCCCCATTGCGTTTCCAAGGCTATAAATCTTTAGGAAACTACTTCTTCCTGCCGCGTAGCAGCTGGTGGGTTTGAACCGCTGACTTTCTGGTTGGCAGCCAAATACTTTATCCACTCCACCACCAGAGCTCCTTTTAGTCTCTATATAGGTGCTTACTTCTTATAAGTGAGGTCAGGCAGTATTTGTCTTTTGGCAACTGGGTGGTTTTTCTCATCATCATGTCCTCTAGGTCAGAACTGCACCTCTCTCTCTTTTTTTTGAATTTTTTTTTTTTTTTTTTTAAGGATTGTTTGTCTTCTTAATAAAAAGACCAGTGGCTGCAGTGATAGGCTTAGGTACAGCAAGGATCGTGAGGCTGGCACCGGACCAGGCAGTGTTTCATTGTGTTGTACATGGGGTTGCTATGAATCAGGGACAACTTAGCAGCACCTAACAACAACAACAACAACAACAAAAGAATTTTTTTAATTGGATGAAAAACTTTATTTTGTCCAAATAATACACACACACACATTCATATATATGTATGTGTATAAAAGCAAAAAATCAAACCCACTGCCATCGATACATTCCGATGCATAGACAATAACATAATTTTTAATGTCCCCTCTATAACTTTGGTAATCTTTTTTGTTGTAAAGTCTACTTCAATATTAGTCACTCCACCTTTCTTTGGATTTGTGTTTTGTTTTTGTTGTTTGTTTGTTTTAATTGTCCTTTGGGTGCAAATTTACAAAGCAGATTTGTTTTACAGCCAACAGTTCATGCACATTTAATTCACAGCCCCTATGACCAGCCATCCCCAGGAGCTCTGGTAGCATAGCGGCTAAGGCACTTGACTGCTAACCAGAAGGCTGGCGGTTCAAACCCACCAGACTCTCCTCGGAAGGAAGGTTGGGCAATTTACTTCCGTAGTGATACGGCCTCGGAAACCCAAGGAGGGGTCGCTAGGAGTCAAGTCAAGTCAAGTCAATGGCAGTGACTTTGGTTTGGGCTTTGCTTCCAGTGGGTGTGGTTTGGGCTTTGCTCCCATAAAGACTGACAGCCTTGGAGACCCTGTGGTGCAGTTCCACT
>NW_006921686.1:4590649-4597672 GCF_000298275.1 Orycteropus afer afer | reverse complement strand
CATAATTTGTCATGATCCACACAATCAAATGCCTTTGCATAGTCAATAAAACACAAGTAAACATCTTTCTGGTATTCTTTGCCTTGGAACCAAGATCCGTCTGACAGCAGCTATGATATCCCTTGTTCCACGTCCTCTTCTGAATCCAGCTTGCACCTCTGGAAGTTCTCTGTCAATATACTGCTGCAAACGTTTTTTGAGTTATCTTCAGTAGCTGCAGCATGTTACTTTCCCCCCAGCAATGGATGATGGTTAATTTTCAAATTAAAGGAAAAGATTGGATTTTTAAATAACTGTGTCCAAGAAGTGAGACTATAAAGCCCAAACCCATTTTCCTTCTCTTGAGATGGCAAACTGAGTCCTTAAAGGCCATCATGGCGTATTTATTGATATAATCAATAAGCAAATTTATTGATATAAGTACTTCTTGGTGTCATCTTGGGCAAACAGTTTTGCCCCTCTGTGCCTCAGTTTCCTCTTCTTCCCATGGGGCTGATCATTGTCAGCCTGTCTCCAGGGTGCAGCCATATGGACTCAATGGCTCTGTTGCTCCTTGGCTGTGTGACCTGGCACAGCTTCCTTAACCTCTCTGTGCTTTATCTTCTTCACCTGTGGAATGAGGAGGATCATAGCACCCACCTCGTAGGGTTGGTGTGGGGATGGATGGAGTTGATCTGAACACAGGGTCTCGCGTGAGGTCTGGCTGAGTAGGACCTCAGAAACACCAGCCCTCGGTGGTGTAGGGAAAGCCTAAAGAAATGGTCACCTTAGCTAACAATTTCTTCTTTTCCACTCTTATCTCACTTCCTCCTCGCTACAATGCTGGATGGTGACCTAAGTCATCCCCGTTTTGCAGATGAAGAAAAAAGGACTCCAAAACAGGTCACGGCCCCAGGGCACATGGAAAGGAAATGGCAAGACCAGGATTTGAACTCAGATCTACCTGACTCAAATTCCCTCGCCACCCACCTCCACCTCCTTCTCATATATAATGTTTATCACGGCTCACGGCTCACATTGTCCTGGGCTTTGTGTGTGTGTGTGTGTGTGTGTTCCATGAAGGCTCACACAGCAGTTCAGATTCCCATTCAACAATCCCTGCACAAGTGGTTCACTGGCATTGGTTACTTTCTTCACAATGCATCAACATCTCCATTATTTCCATTCTGGTTGTCCTGTTTCCATTCATCTAGTCTTCCTGCCCCTTACATTTTCATCTATGTTTTACAATGATTGTTGGCCATGACCATTTGATCTCATACAGGTTTTTTTTTTTTTGTTGTTATTGTTGTTTTGTTTTGTTTTTAAGGAGTACAGTATTTATGGGTGAAAAATTAATTATTTTTTAAGTCAGTTTGTTACTTAGCTACAATGTGATCTAGGGGGAAGTTTGGGCCCAACGTTTGGAGAGCATCTCAGGGCAATAGTCTCAGGGAGTCTCAACCACTCCAGTTGGCCTGTTTTTGTTGGTTTGTTTTTATTTTAAGGAGCTCTGGTGGCGTAGTGCCTAAGGCATTTGACTGCTAACCAGAAGGTTGGCAGTTCAATCCCACTGGCCACTCTGCAGAAGGAAAACTGGGCAATCTACTTCTGTAAAGATTTATCGTCTCTGAAACCTAAAGGGGGGTTCACTATGAGTCAGAATCGACTCAATGGCAGTGAGTTGGGTTTGGTTTTGGTTTTGCTATGAATTGAAGTTCCATTCCACGTTTTTCTCCCATTCTATCAGATTCCATCTCTCAGGGCCTTGATTAGAACAGTCCCTAAGGGTCGCCGGGCACCATCTAGTTCTTCTGGGCTCCAGGTAGATGAGGCCATGGTCCACGTAGGCTATTTGTCCTGTAGACTAGTTTCTTCTCTAAGTCTTTGGTCTCCTTCTTTCTCTATTGCTTGGAATGAATAGACACCAATAACTGTATCTTAGACGGTGTCCCTGGCTCTTTACAGAGACTCCTCATTAATCTTCACAAGAACCTGATGAAGTAGGTCACAGACGGGGAACCGGAGGCCCAGAGAGGTTAGCTGCTGGCTCAGGGGTCACACAGCTGTTGAGTAGCAGAGCCAGAATCTGCACCTGGCCTCCCGGCCCCCACCCGGCTACGCTGCCTCAAGGTAAGTCTGTGACAGGTCCAGTGCCCTGAGGATGGAGGAGCAATGGCTCAGCTGCCTCCTTCAATCCCATTCCCTAGAAATGCCTGGAGGAGTTAGAAAGGGCACTTTGATTTTTCTTTGCAGTCATTCAGTCGAACACCCATTTCCCCTGTTCCCCCTAGAGTCTGCCCTGCACTCAGCCTCTGCTGGGTGATGCGGGGACACAGTGTGACTGAGACCCTGTCCTGTGGGGCCCACAGTCCAGTGGGGGAGATGGGCCTGTCCCCAGACAGTGATGATCTGCAGTGGGCGGGGCACTTTACCACGCATGACATCCCTCTCCAGGGCTGGTCCCTTCTGACAACATGACCAAAGCAGGGGAGACGAGGTCTGGCCATTCTCACTTCCAAGGAGCATTCTGACTGCACTTCTTCCAGGACAGGTTTGTTCGTTCTTCTGGCAGTCCGTGGTGCTTTCAGTATTCTTTGCCAACACCACCACTCAATCTAGGAGGTTGCAGATCGCCTGAGGGGGCGTCTGACCCAGCCTGACAAGGGGGGTGGTGAGTGTCAGTGCAGTACATCAAGAGGGTGGATGTCCCCCAGTGTGGTAACTCTCTTGGACTTCCTGTACCAGACCACACAGAATCCTTAGTAATAATGTTTATTATCAATTTTAACTATAAATAATATGTGAGAAATATAGTTGTAACTTGTTTAAATGTAATATTTCTTAGATTACAGAAATACTAAGCACACAATTGTTCTGCAAAATCTTTCTACATTGGATTACAACATTGTTGTCAGGTGCCAGCAAGTCGGCTCCAACTCATAGCGACCCTACATAAAACAGAACGAAACCCTGCCCGGTCCTGCGCCAGCCTCACAATCCCTGCTATACCTGAGCCCACTGTCGCAGCCACCCAGTCAGTCCATCTCGTGGAAGGCCCTCCCCTTCCTCGTTGACCCTCCACTTCACCAAGCATGACATCCTTCTCCAGGGAATGCTCCCTTCTGACAACATGACCAAAGAAGGTGAGACGAAGTCTGGCCATTCTCGCTTCCAAGGAGCATCTCGGCTCCATTTCTTCCAGGACGGATCTGTTGGTTCTGTTATTAGTTAAATTATTACTAACTGAGCGGAAGCCTTTTTTGATTTCCCTTCTTTTCCTTTAATGATTACTTCATCCTCAAAAAAGTTATTGATATAGGTTAACAAATGCCAATCACAATATTGTAGCTAAAACACCAGAAAATTTGACAAAATCAGCGACTAGAAACACACCAGCAGCAAGGGGCACCTAGCGCGAGCAGATGGAACCACGTGACTCAAAGCGGCATTGTGATTGGCTACTACAGACAGCCCCAGCAAAGCGTATTAAGAGGTTCAAAAACTAAATTAGCCTAGTTTGTAGCCTTGATACAGGTGAGTTGTATGAAGAAAATAGTTTTTTTTTTCCTTGGGAGCTCTGGTGGTGTAGTGCCTAAGGCTTTTGACTGCTAACCAGAAAGCTGGCGGTTCAAACCCACCAGCCACTCCTTGGAAGGAAGGTTGGGCAATCTACTTCCGCAGTGATACTGCCTTGGAAACCCAAGGAGGGGTCGCTTTGAGTCGGAATGGACTCCACGGCAGTGAGTTTGGTTTTTTATTTTGGTGTAACTGACTACAGGGATATTTTTTTATAAAAACACATAACCTGCTGGTGAAATACTGCACAACAGTGTCTCCCGGTGCAGTCTCCACCCCCTAGTGATGGCACTGCTGTCAGGAAGAAGCGGACGTCTGTACCGGGGCCCCCCTGACAGGTGGGTAGAGGCGGCTTAACTGCGCCTCTGAGGAAGGACGCGGAACTGCGCCGCAGTCTGAGGCTGATCCACGGGCCCGCAGCGCCCTCTGCCGGAAGCCTTGGCCGCTGCAGTGATCAGCGTACTGCATGAGTTTGGGAAAGCTCCCGTTCAACCAAGGTATGCGAGGTCAGAGTCCTGTGTGCCCAGCTTTAGCCATTTTACCATTGTAAGACTTTTACATCCTAAGGCTTGGTCGTTTAGTCATTCAACAAATATTTATTGAGCACCTATTATGAGCCAAGCTCTGTTCTAGTGCTAAAGACGCAGTGCTGACAACCTAGAGCCCTGCTCTCTGGAGCTGATATTCTAGTGGAGAAAAAAGTAATCAAGAATACAGTATTATTCAGTCAGTAGCTTGTATTTAGGGGCTCTGGTAGCGTAGTTCCTAAAGCACTTGACTGCTAACTAGAAGGCTGGAGGTTCAAACCCACCAGCCACTCCTCAGAAGGAAGGTTGGGCAATCTACTTCTGTAGTGATACCGCCTCGGAGGCCCAAGGAGGGGTGGCTATGAGTCGGGTCCAATTCGACGGCACATAACAACAACAACAACGGCAGCTTGTATTTATTAAGCGCCTCCTCTGTTCCTGGTCTTATTAAAGTGCTGTCCATATGCCAACTCTTTCATTCACTAACCCTCCGATTATGCCCATTCTCACTGAAGATTCTCTATCTTCCTCCACAGGTGTAGTCGATTTGATTCCTGCGCATTTCCTCTGCCGAGGTCCACATGTACAGTTGCCACTTATGATGGTGACAAAAGGTATTTGTAATGAATAAGTCTTTGGCCTTGCAAAATTCTGTCATGCGATCGCCAGCATTGTTTCTATCACCAAGGCCATATTTTTAGCTACCGACCCTTCTTTGTTTCCAACCTTCCCACTCCAATCACCGGTAATTATCAGTGCATTTTGATTGCATGTTTGATCAATTTCACACTGAAGAAGTTGGTAAAAATCTTCAGTTTCTTCATCTTTGGTTTGAGTGGTTGGTGCATAAATTTGAATAATAATAGTATTAACTGGTCTTCCTTGTAGGTGTATGGATACTATCCTATCAGTGACAGCAATTGTACTCCAGGACAGATCTTGAAATGTTTTTTCTTGGTAATGAATGTGATGCCATTTATCTTCAATTTTTCATTCCCAGCAGAGTAGAACAAGTTGTTGTTGTTGTTGGGTGCTGTCGAGTTGGCTCCTACTCATAGTGACCCCGTGCACAACAGAACGAAACCCTGCCCGGTCCCACGCCAGCCCCACAATCCTTGCTATACCTGAGCCCAGCATTGCAGCCACTGTGTCAGTCCATCTCATTGAGGGTCTTCCCCTTTTTGTTGACCCTCCACTTTACCAAGCATGACATCCTTCTCCAGGGAATGGTCTTTTCTGACAACATGACCAAAGTAGGTGAGATGAAGTCTGGCCATTCTCGCTTCCAAGGAGCATTCTGGCTACACTTCTTCCAGGACAGATGTGTTAGTTCTTGTGGCAGTCCATGGTACTTTCAGTATTCTTTGCCAGCACCACAGCTCAAAAGCATCGACTCTTCTTCAGTCTTCCTGGTCTTCAAGGAGACATCTGTGCTCTTCGGCACCTTAAAGAGGCTTTCTGCAGCAGATTTGCCCAGTGCAATACATCATCTGATGTCCTGACTGCTGCTTCCATTGGTGTTGACTGTGCAACCAAGTAATATGAAATCTTTAACAACTTCAATCTTTTCTGCATTTATCGTGGTGCTACTTACTGGTCCAGTTGTGAGGATTTTCGATTTCTTTATGTTGAGGTGTAATCCACACTGCAGACTGTAGTCTTTAATCTTCATCAGTAAGTGCTTCAAGTCATCCTCACTCTCAGCAAGCAAAGTTGTGTCTTCTGTGTATCACAGGTTGTTAATGAGTCTTCCTCCAATCTTGATGCCACAGACATATGATTGTCCAATTGAAAATGGTCAATGCCAGTCCCTTTCAGCTCACATTCCATTTCACAGTGACATCTTTGAATGTCAAGCCATGATATTTTCAATCGCCTCCTATGCATGCAAAAGCTGGACATTGAATCAGGAAGCCTGAAGAATTCATGCTTTTGAATTAAGAAGAATATTAAATGTACCAGGACTGCCAGAAGGACGAACAAATCTGTCCTGGAAGAAGTAAAACCAGAAGCCTGCTTAGAAGTGAGGATGGGGAGACCTCGTCTCTCGTACTTTGGTCCTGTTATCAGGAGGGACCAGACCCTGGAGAAGGACATCGTGCTCGGTAAAGTAGAAGTTAAACAAAAAAAAGAGGAAGACGCTCCATGCGATGAATTGACACAGAGGCTGAGCAAGGGCCTCAAACATCGCAACAGTTGTTAGGACAGTGTGAGACCAGGCAGGGTTTTGTTCTGTTGTCTGTCAGGTCATTATGAGCTGGAACCAACTCGACAGTACCTAACAACAACATGCCCATTGTAGAGATTAGGGAACTGAGGCACAGAGACATTAGCTACTTGTTCAAAGCCTGCACAGCCAGTAAGTACTGGAATCGGAATTTAAATGCATAGGCTTCTTAGCCATCCCTTCACCTCAGTTCTCTAGGAATGTAATGTGAGGGAGCCCCCCGTGATGCAAACAAACGGTTAAGCAAGTGCTCCACTTCCAGCCAAAAGTGTGGGGGTTCAAACCCACCAAGAGGCACCTTATAAGATCTGCTGATGTGTTTCCAAAAGGTCACAGACTTGACAACGCTACGGAGCAGTTCTAGCCAGGACACACGTGGGGTCGCCAGGAGTGGAAATCAACCCCACTGCGATGCAAAACAGACAGATGGCAGCTAACAACAGTGGGGCCATCCCATGGATTCAGACTCGGAGGACCCCACGCAATAGAGTGGAACTGACCCTTGGAGTTTCCTTGGCTGCAATCTTTACAGGAACAGATCTCCAGAGAAATATAATATGATATAAATTAAGGTAACACGATGGCATAATGTAATATAATTATAACATACTATGTGTTACAATGGGAGCTCTGGTAGCATAGTGGCTAAGACACTTGCCTGCTAACCAGACAGCTGGCGGTTCAAACCCACCAGCCACTCCTCGGAAGGAA
>NW_006921686.1:4537765-4589772 GCF_000298275.1 Orycteropus afer afer | reverse complement strand
GCCGGGGGGTCCCGGGAGTCGGGTGATGGGGGCCGGGCGCCGAGGAAGGAACCCCAGGCCGGGCGCAACCCCCGGGCTCGCTCGCCTGGGCACAGGGACCGGCCTTGGGGACCCCTGGGGGCCCTCTGCTCAGGCTGGAGGGCTCCCGAGGTCTGGGGGCCCCGCTCGGGCCGTGCCCCCTCCCTTGCGCGCAGGTAAACAGGAGCGAGGACGGGGCGGGGCTTGAGGGAGGGGGGAGGAAGGGGGGCCCTTGTGACGGGTGCCAGGGGGAGGGATCCCCAGGGTGCGGGGTGCGCTGGGCTGCGCTCGCGGCCAGGGGTAAGGGTGCGCGGTGGGGGGGGGTGTTATCAACTTCCTGCCTGCCTACCTGCCTGTGTGTGTGTGCGTGCGTGTGTATTAAGGATGGTTTGAGAAGCCCTGGTGTGCGTGCGTGTGATTGTGTAAGGCTCCAGATATGAGTGTGAAAGGGATCTAGCGTGCCACCCTGCAAGGGGCCCAAGGGACTGTGTGTGGGACAGCGTCAGTGAGGTAGAAGTGTGTGTGTGTGTGTGTGTGTGTGTGTAGTTGGGTTGTTTAAAGGACCTCGGGTATGCGATCACAAGGCTGTGTGGCTGTGGTCAGCTTTCTGCTCGTAGACACCGTGTGTGCGGTAGAGTTGGGCTTTAAGTTGGAACCAATGATGTGAGACTTACGAGACCACGCACGGCTTCAGGCTGTGTCCCTGTGAAGCTGTGTGTCTAAACTCTGTGTCGCCAAGAGTGTGGCTGTGGTTATTTTTCTGCCTGTGGCACGGTGTGTGCTTGTGTGTACGTGGGACTGGGTGAGTGATAACGTGCCTGCGTGTGACTTTGATAGTGTGTTGCCATGAGGGTGCATGTGGCTGTGTGTGACTGTCAGGGGCTGGAGCGTGTGCTGGGATGGTGAGCCGTGGGGAGGTGTGCGTGAGTCTGTGAGTGTGGGGAGAGACTGGAGGGGTGACCATCACCGGCCAAGCCGCTCTGACTCGGCAGTGTGTGCAGTGAGCGCTTGCCCCAGGTGGAGGCTGGGTGAGTGCAGGAGACTGCGGCTGAGGGAAGGGATGTCCCAGTGAAGCCTGTATTGCTCAGTGGGACGGAGGAGGGGTGAGCGACAGGGAGGAGGAGGGCATCTGCATCCGGGTCAGTGTGATATGTGACTGTGGCTTCCATCCTGTCACTTGTGTGACTGTCATTATGGGTAGCTCCACAGATGAAGGGTCAGCTGCTCTGGGAATGGGTGAGAGTTGGGGAGACCGCCTGAGCCAGGTGTGGCTGTGGGGAAGCTGGGGGTGTCACTGTGACTTACCAGGGTGCTCAGGCCACTTGAGGGGTGGGCTTGTGAGACGTTCCAGAGCATTCAACTCAGCCCTATCAGAGGTGGTACGTGACCTTGGGGCAGGTCATGTCCATTGACAAAATCATGTAAATAACGATTGTGGATCAGGGGTTCCGCGGTGTAATGGTTAGCACTCTGGACTCTGAAGCCAGCAATCAGAGTCAGGAGCTCTGGTGGCGCAGTGCCTAAGACGCTTGACTGCTAACCAGAAGGCTGGCGGTTCAAGCCCACCAGCCATTCCTTGGAAGGAAGGTTGGGCAATCTTCTGTAGAGATACCGCCTTGGAAACCCAAGGAGGGGTCACTATGAGTCAGAGATGACTCAACAGTACATAATAACAACAACACAACGATTGTGGTAGTCAGATGGCTGTTGATGAGGTTGTGTGATGAGTTTCACGACGGCTTATGTGTGAGATGTCAGATTTTATGGATTTTCACACAGTAAAACGTACAAGTGCTGGAACCTTTGTAAGGTGGAAACCTGTCGGAGAATGAAAATGCAAATATTTTCCACTAATAGTGACAGGGGGAGCTCTGGTAGCATAGTGCCTAAGGCACTTGACTGCTAACCAGAAGGCTGCTGGTTCAAACCCACCAGCCACTCCTCAGAAGAAAGATGGGGCAATCTACTTCCATAGTGATACCGCCTCGGAAACCCAAGGAGGGGTCGCTATGAATCGGTCTGACTCGACAGCACGTAACAATTATGATAGGAGAGTGGTCACACTGCACCCTGTCAGAGGCGGAAAACTTCCAAGACCCAGAAAACCAGGCAGTCCTGTTGAGTTCTGGCTCTCACAGGGTTCGCTGTGTATGTGTGTATTTATGCCTCACACACACATACATACATACATGTGCGTGGGTGTGTACAGAGTCTGTGGGTGGCACAGTTAAACACGTGACTGCCAGCCAAAACACTGGAGGTTCAAACCCACTTGGAGGCGCCTCGGAAGATGGGCATGGAGATGTGTTTCCAGCAGGTTCCAGCCTTGGAAACCCCGTGGAGCAGTTGTGCTCTGCCCACGTGGGGTTGCTGTGAGTCGGCACTGACTCGA
Source organism: Orycteropus afer afer (assembly GCF_000298275.1). Taxonomy (NCBI): domain Eukaryota; kingdom Metazoa; phylum Chordata; class Mammalia; order Tubulidentata; family Orycteropodidae; genus Orycteropus; species Orycteropus afer. The sequence goes on along the minus strand of NW_006921686.1, from coordinate 4,587,362 downwards.
CAGCGACCAGCAACAACGGGATTTGTGCAGCTGCTAGGGAGCCCCAGGCTGACGGGAGTCAGAAGTCCACGGTGCAGTCCACAGGGTCCACTCAACGCCCTTTCTGTGTGTATGTACGCCTCTCCCAGCCAGTTGCTTTGAGTTGACTCGGACTCACGGGACACCATGCGTGTCTGAGTAGAATGAGGTCCACAGGGCAGTCTGCTGGCTGATTTTTCCAAAAGTGGATCACCAGGCCTGTCTTCTGAGGCACCCCTGCATGGACTTAAACTCGCAACCTTTCCGTTTGCAGCCGAGCACCCTCAAGGTTCCACCACCTCTAAGTGTGAGTGACTGTGAGTGTACAAACAGGTTCTCACCCTGCTGGGCTCCTGGGGGGCACCTTGGCTCCAGAGAAGGGTCCCTGAAAGGGTGTGTGTAGAACCTATGGGACCACCTCCTCTGTGTGGTCACAGCTATCTGTGCTGCGGTAACTAAGTCTGAGGTCAGGGGCCATTTGCACAGATGTGTCTGTGGCTCTCTGTGTGGACCTGTGGGTGTGTGACGTGGAGACGTGTGTGTGTGTGTGTGTGTGTGGCTGTGCAGGGAAGGAGGTGGGGGAGCATCTGGGAATTGGGGGAGCTGGTGTCAGGTCCGTGTGAGTCCTGGGATCCGTGTGTATGTGCAGGAGGCACTGGGCAGGTAATGGGGGGTTGGCTGCTTGTGGGGCCGTGAGTGTGAATGAGTGTGCATGTCCAGCCTATACGACTATGAGACCAGAAGAACTAGATGGTGCCCGGCTACCACTGTCAACCACTTGGAGGGGAATCTATGTAGGAGATCCTGGATAGAGAGGGAGAACAATGTAGAACAAAACTCAAAATCATTTGGGAAAAAAAAGGGGGGACCAGGTTTGCTGGTCTGATAGAGCCTGGTGGAACCACTGAGACTATGGCCCCTAGCTGCCCTTCTGGTCTGGAATTGAACCCACTCCTATGGCTGGACAAAAGACAGGCATATGAGTTGAACATTTACCTGAGGTAGATAACATGCCTTGGAGAGAACAATCCTGGGAGAAAGAGGGACTGTGTATGCACAGGGAGACAGCTCAGCGGGCAGGAGGGCATGGAGGGATGGACACAGGCAAGAGGTTAACTATCGGGAGGAAGTGGGAGGGGAGCTGTTGCATTGTGGGAAACTGTAGTCAATGTCATGAGACAAAGTGTATGTGAGCCGCTGTATGGAAAGTGAATTTGCTCTGTAAATTTTCACCCAAATCACAATTAAAAAAAAAAAAGTGTGCGTGTCATGGAGATGAGTATGGAGGTGCAGGTGACGGTCTGAATGTGTGGGACTTGGGTCTGTTTTCTGAGCTGAGGGACATGACCAGGAGGGAGAGAGCTTCTGTGAGTGTTGGCTGTGATTTGAGAGGAGACTAAGTCTTTCTGTTGGTTGTGTTTCCAAGAGGGAAGTGCATGTGTGTTATTTCTGAGAGAAGACTAGGTGTGTGTGTTATACGTGTTAGTGTGCTGATTAGGTTGTTCTAAAAGGGGCGTGTGTGAGTGTGCATCAGCTTACACTGTACTTTTAAGAGTGGTGTGTGTGTGTGTGTGTGTGGTATTTACTAGAGGAGAATGTGCATGTTGCCTTGTATTTGAAAGAAGGGAGAATGTGTGTTGAGTTGTATTTCTGAGAGGAGTGTGTGTATGTGTGTATGTGTGTTGTGTTGCATTTCAAAGAAGAGAAGAAAGTGTGTGTGTGTGTTGAGTTGTATCTGAGAGATGGATGTGTATGTATTGTATTTGAAAGAATACAATAGCCCCATTGACACAGGGCTGGGCCCACAGCTCCCCAAATGTCCTCAGGGTTCCACAGCACCCCAAAGAACCCTGTACCCCTCTAAAGAACCCCACAGCCCCTGACCCTCTGCAGAGCCCCACAGCCCCCCGAAGAACCCCTAATCCTCCGTGTTGAGGTGTGTTTCTGAGAGTGTGTGTGTGAATTGCATTATATTTCTGACAGTGCACTGATACGTTGAGAGGTATTTCTGAGAGGCGTGTGAGGGAGTGTGAGTCTGTGTGTACATGAGGGTCCCAGAGGCACCACAGTTAGGTATCTGTGACCTTGTCACCCACATGAAGTATCACACGTGAGACTCTCACCCAGTAGGACTTGGGCTTCAGACCCTCGGCTGGCACATGGCCACTGGGACATCCACAAACCATGGCTGCCACACGTGTGTCCCAACTGGCCCTGGACCGGCGGGGCCTGTCTGTGACGGAGGACAGAGCCCCCTGCTCCCTCAGGGACGCTCAGCTCCTCAGGCCCCGGGAGCCGACGTTTGGGGCTCCCCTAACCACCTCCCAACCCAGAGTCTCCTTCCAGCGCTCTAGCCCCTCACCCCCCCACCCCTAGTTGTCTGACTGGTTCCCAACAAAAACACCCTGAGAATGAGCTCACGGGGAGGCTGCCGCCTCCACATGCCCCGCCCTGAACGCCCAGCAAGGAGGGTGCCTCCAGACCTGGTCACACGGCCTGACTTCTGGGTGAGGGTCTTCTGGGTCCTTGGGGTGGGGAGAGCTGGCCAGGTGAGCCAAGGGCAGGTGTGGGGGCCTTGAGACACCTGCGTGCTGTCTCTTGGTTAGTTACACGTGTGGGGTTTGGGGAGTTGTCTCCTGGGCAGGGCCCTGACAGACAACGCTGCACTGGCCTGGCTGGGGAGGGCGTGGTGGCAGGGGCCTGGCTGGGACAGGGAGAGGTTGGCGCAGGGGATGCTGCTGGTGGGCTGGCCACGGAGCCAGGGGGCTGGCTGGGATAGGCAGGCAGTGTGAGAAGGCAGGAGGCTGGCTGGGACGGGGAGAGGTTGTGATGGTGGGGGTACCCTGCCTGCTGTGGGTGGCCATGGAGGGAGGGGCTGGCAATGACTCCCCAATGTCGGCTGTCCCAGGAGCAGCCATGTCGGTGCAGGTGGTGGTCCCTGGAGACACGGGGCTGGGCCCAGAGCGCCTGAGCCCGGAGGAGCTGGTGCGGCAGACGCGGCAGGTGGTGCAGGGGCTGGAGGCGTTGCGGGCGGAGCACCGAGGCCTGGCTGGGCACCTGGCTGAGGCCCTGGCGGGACAGGGCCCGGCGGCCAGCTTGGAGCTGCTGGAGGAGAAGCACCAGGTGGTGAGCCACTCGCTGGAGGCCATCGAGCTGGGGCTGGGCGAGGCGCAGGTACGGGGCAGGGCCGGGGTGGGCTGGATGAGGGTACGGGGCAGGTACGGGGCAGGGCCGGGGTGGGCTGGTGCAGGTGTGGGGGCAGGGCAGGGCCAGGGTGGGCTGGATGAGGGTATGGGGCAGGTGTGAGGGCAGGGCTGGGGTGGGCTGGGCGCAGCTACAGGGCAGGGCTGGGTGGGCTGGCGCAGGTGTGGGGGCAGGGCTGGGGGCAGGTACGGGGCAGGGCTGGAGCAGGCTGGGTGCAGGTATGGGGCCAGGGCTGCGGTGTCAGGCCTGGGGTGGGGGAGGCCCAGCTATAGGTTCACGAAAGAGGGGCAGGTCTGGGAGGGGTCCATGTGTGCAGAGGGAGGCAGCATTGGGGGTCGTCATGCTGGACTGGGGAGGCCCCTGGTGGTTGCCAGTAGGTGGTCCAGTTGGTATGCGCTCAACTCCCAATGTGAGGTTGGTAGTTCAAAGCAGTGGTGGTCGGAAGGCGGCCTGGTGAGCTGCTTCTGTGGAGATTATAGCCAAGAGAATTCCAGGGGCGGCTCTGCCTGTAACACATGGGGGTGTTGAGTCCTGGTAGTTTTGGATTTTGTGCCTGATAGGGAGCTCTGGTGGTATAATGCCTAAGGCACTTGACTGCTAACCAGAAGGCTGGCAGTTCAAACCCACCAGCCACTCCTCGGAAGGCAGATTGGGCAATCTACTTCCGTAGTGATACTGCCTGGGAAACCCAAGGAGAGGGGTCCCCCTGAGTTGAATGTAACTCGACAGCAGTTGAGCTTGTTTTTTTGTTTGTTTGTTTGTTTTAGGGACCCCTGAATCACATGGGGTCCCTCTGCAGATCTGTGGGTGCTGGGGAGACTATGGCATTGCTTGGGTCGACCAGGAAGTGCCCCTGAACATGATTTGTGGCCGGGTGACATCCAGGGGTCCCTGGGCAGGAGCTGTTTCCCTGAGGGTGTGCAAGCATCTGTCGAGCCCCAACTGGAGGGGGTTTGTGCAGAATCTAGGGTGACCTGGATAGAGTTGGGGTGCTCTGGCCCTGAGCCCCGACTGCACCCGCACCCGGCAGGTGCTGCTGGCGCTGTCGGCCCACGTGGGCGCACTGGAGGCCGAGAAGCAGCGGCTGCGGGCGCAGGCCCGGCGGCTGGCCCAGGAGAATGTGTGGCTGAGGGAGGAGCTGGAGGAGACGCAGCGGCGCCTGCGGGCCAGCGAGGAGGCCGTGGCCCAGCTGGAGGAGGAGAAGAACCACCTGGAGTTCCTGGGGCAGCTGCGGCAGTACGACCCGCCCTCAGAGAGCCAGGTGGTGCTGGGCCCAGTCCCCACCCTCCTTAGAACTCCCGCCCCAAGCTCCTGACCTTCCACGGAACCCCCTGACTCTCCACAGAGCCTCATAACTCCCCTTCTGCAGGGTCCCACAGCCCCCCCAAAGAACCCCATAACCCTCCACAGAGCCCCACAGCCCCCTGACTCTCCACAGAGCCCCACAGCTCTCCAACTGTTCTCAGGGTCCCACAGCCCCTCAAATAACCTCTTGACCCTCTGCAGAGCCCCATAGCCCCCCCCAAAGAAACCCCTAACCCTCCACAGAGCCCCCCAGAAACCCCGACTCTCCACAGAGCCCCACAGCCCCCCAAAGAGCCCCCAACCTACCACAGAGCCCCATGGCTCCCCAAAGAACCAACCCCCTGACCCACCACCGAAGTCCACAGCCCCCCACCTCTGCAGAGCCCTTGTCCCTCAAACCCTCCACAGAAACCCCCATGAGCCTTTGCAGAGTCCCACAGCCCCAAGACCCACCAGAACTTCCCAGTAACTGCTCCACAAAGCCCCCAGATCTCCCCCAGGCCCCAGGGGATTCCCAAGACTCAAGGCCACCGCCCCCCTCAGCCCTGAGGTACAGGACCTCTGGTCTCTGCAATTAACTCCCACCCCTCGTGACGCCCCACTTTTCGGCCTCCCCTCAACAGCCCGAGTCCCCGCCTCGCCGCGACAGCCTGGCCTCGCTGTTCCCCAGTGAGGAAGAGGAAAGGAAAGGTGTGTGTGAGAGGGCAGAGGCTGGGGAGGTCTGATGGCTTGACCCCAGGGCGCTGAGCAGGGGTGAGGAGGTCAGGAGGAGGAAGTAGGAAACTGCGGGCGGGGTGATAGCGAGAGGGGAGGCTAGAGGCCAGAAGGCCAGACAGGGGGCCATGGACAGTGCCCCAGGGCAGGTGGGTGGCTGTGACCACAGTCCCCCAAGGCAGGTGGGCCACCATGGTGCCCAGGGGTCCGAAAGGCCATGCTGGTAGTCATGTGTACATCTCACTGGGCGGGTGGGTGGCTGTGGCCTTGGGCTCCCGGCCAGGTGTGGCCACAGGCCAGGACACATCCTCGGACCCGCGGGGTGGCTGTGATCCCAATTTGACTCAGTGTAACGGCTGTCCTGGGGCATTCGGGCAATGAGGCCGCTGTCGCCTAACCCTCACCCTCACCCCAGTTCTGGGATACGGGTGTCCCCAGGGGTGCATGGGCTGGAGGGGAGGGAGGCCTGCCCTGAGTGTGACCCACGCCCCCAGGTCCCGAGGCGGCAGGGGCTGCAGCAGCCCAGCGGGGCGGCTATGAGATCCCAGCCCGCCTCCGGACCCTGCACAACCTCGTGATCCAGTATGCGGGGCAGGGCCGCTACGAGGTGGCCGTGCCGCTGTGCCGCCAGGCCCTGGAGGACCTGGAGCGGAGCTTGGGCCACGGCCACCCAGACGTGGCCACCATGCTCAACATCCTGGCGCTGGTGTACCGGTGAGGGGGCAGCCCTGTGGGCGTGCGGGGGCACGGAGGATGGGGCAGCAGCCCGCTCTGCCCGCGTGGGGCACTGGGGTGGCGGTGGGCAGGGGGCACAATGAGAGAGGGCGATGGGGGGGGAGCAGAGATCCAGGAGGTAACTGAGACCCCTCTGCAGATCCCCGTAACCCCCAGGCCTCCAGAGAACTCCCCGACCCTTCATAGATGCCCACAGCCCCCATCCCACAGAGGTCCCCCAGATGCAAAAGAGAGAGGAGTCAGAGCCGGGAATAGACTCCAATGTGGGGGAAGACACTGGAGCAGGGGAGACCTGGGGGGACCCTGGGAGGTGGGGACCCGGTGAGAAGACCGGGAAGGTCCTGTCCAGACCCTCCTGGTCAAGCCCCTCACCCCTGTGACCCCCACCCCCACCCCAGGGACCAGAACAAGTACAAGGAGGCCACGGACCTTCTGCAGGACGCCCTGCAGATCCGGGAGAAGACGCTGGGCCCCGAGCACCCGGCGGTGAGCAGGGGGTGGGGGAACCCGGGAAGAAGGGCCTTCCCATGTCTGACCTGTGACCTCCCCCTGCAGGTGGCCGCCACCCTCAACAACTTGGCAGTCCTCTACGGGAAGCGTGGGCGCTACCGGGAGGCGGAGCCCCTGTGCCAGCGCGCCCTGGAGATCCGAGAGAAGGTGCCACCCCCGCCCAGCCCTCGCCAAGCCCCCAGGCTCGGGTTCAGGGCCCTCAAGGCCACATGACCCTCCGTTTGTTTCTGTAGAACTTGACCCATGGCCCTCACACTGGGGCACGGACGCCTTGGGCCCCAGTGTGTCCCCATGGCCACTGACAGTTTGCACCCCTCACCCCCATTTGAGTTTACATCACCCAATCCCGTGACCTGTGAACTTCCTGCCTGATTTTGACTCCTGACCCTGGAATTCCTTTAGAACTCACCTCATGCCCCAACCTGGGTCTGACCTTCTGACCAGTGACCAACAACCCCCCCAACTTTCATTCACCTCTACCTGACCCTGTGTCCCATGTCTCTGAACCACCATGACCTCTGACCTCAGCAACGCCCCAGCTGGACGGCGCAACCTCTGACCCCCAACTTCACGTACCTTCCTACTTTGCCCCTATCACACCTAACTCGGAACACCCAGTAGGACTCCTGACGCCAGTGGGGTCACCAGCCTCGTGTGACCCCCAGGTCCTGGGCGCCAACCACCCGGACGTGGCCAAACAGCTCAACAACCTGGCGCTGCTCTGCCAGAACCAGGGCAAGTTCGAAGAGGTGGAGCAGCACTATGCCCGCGCCCTGAGCATCTACGAGGCCCTGGGCGGGCCCCACGACCCCAGCGCGGCCAAGACCAAGAACAACTTGGTGAGGGCGCCACGGCGCACGCAGGCTTCTGGTCAACCACCCACCTGCTCACCAACCCCCCAACGTGTCCACCCACAGCCTCAGCCAGAAACCCCCCTTAGGCCGGGGGTGTGGCTGGGATGGGCCTGACCCCACTCGGTACTAGACGGAGGGTGGGATACTGCAGAGACCAGGAGCCTTGACATCCACTGGGGTCTTGAAGCGTCTTGTAAGATGAGGCTTCAGAGCTAGGCCCCCACTGGTGAGGAGGCCACAGTCTGCTCAGCACAGAGCAGCCAATAGAACGTTCTCTGTGGAAGCGCGAGAAAGGACCCCACCAAGTTCACGTCCAGCGGCTTCAAAGGAGAGGCTGGCCCAACCAGCTGAGAATCAAAACGTTTACTGAGTTTACACTGCAGGCCAGACCCCTTCTTAGCAGGTCCCCTGTACAATCCCATGTATTTCTCACTGCCCCCCCATGAGGCAGGAGCTATTGTTGCTCCCTAATTTGCAGACGAGGAGACTAAGGCACAGAGAGATTGAACCAGTGCCTTAAGGGCTCAGAGACAGGAAGTTACCTGGCTTAGGTCGCCCAGCCAGGAAATGGTGGGGCCAGAATTCAAACCAACACAGCTAAAGGGGTGTAGGAGCCTGGCCTGCTTCTCCAGGGCACTGGGCGGGGGGGGCACGGTCAGGTTCGTGTTTGGGAAAGACGTGCCTGGATTCTGCGGGAGCATGTGGGGCTGGAGGGAGGGTGTCTTGGATGTTGCTAGATTTGAGCCCCAATCACACTCCCTGTCTCCCCTCAGGCCTCAGCCTACCTGAAACAGAACAAGTACCAGCAGGCAGAAGAGCTGTACAAAGAGATCCTCCGGCGGGAGGACCTGCCTGCCCCCCTCGGTGAGCCCCCGCCTGCGCCCACCCTCCCAGGAGGCTCCTCAAGCCCCCTCCTACCTCCATGTCCCCCATCTGTCCCCCAGGAGCCCTCAGCACGGGCCAAGCTGGAGACACAGACCAACAGGTGAGACCAGGCTTTGCTTCAGCTCCGGGGTGAAGGCGGGGTCTGGGTGGGGTGCCGACTGACCTGCTTCCGGCACCCCCAGGGGACCGGGTGGGATGAGGACTGACCAAGTCCTGGCTCCCCAGGCCCAGTCATCAGCTCTAGGACGCAGACAGGGCCTGGGTGGGAGGGGGACTGACCACATTCCAGAACCCCGGGCCCTGTTATTCAGCTCTGGGGTGGAGATGGGGACTGGGGGGCAGAAACTGACTTGGGTCTCAGGACCCCCAGGCCCTCCGTCGCAGCAGTTCCTTCTCCAAGCTCCGCGAGTCCATCCGGCGGGGAAGCGAGAAGCTGGTCTCCCGGCTCCGAGGTGAAGGGATGGCGGGTGCAGCCGGGTGAGTGTTGGATCTGGTGACACGTGCAGGGCTGCAGCCCCCTCCCCCAGAACCTTCCATGGCCCCCTTCTCCACTGTGGTACACACACATCACACCCGGTGGTGGGCAGCCTGGAATTCAGTGTGTATCACTTCCCATCCCCACAGGATGAAGAGAGCCGTGTCGCTCAACGTGCTGAATGTGGATGGCCCGAGGGCTTCTGGGGCTCAGGTGCGGGCAACAGGGATGCCTGGGCCGTGCAGGCCCAGATGAGGAAGAGTGGGGACAGTCTAGCCTTGGGCGCTCAGGGGTGGGAGCAGCCTTGAGGGCAGAACTCAGGGGTTACAGGTGGGGTACAGCCAGGGGGATGGACAGGTTGTCATCAGGCTGGATGTGGGGCCGGGGGATGAACAGTACGGCCATATGCTGGCAGTAGGGTGGCCTAGAGGGCAGGCTGGTGGTTATGGGCGCAGGAGGGTGGAGTGGACACAGGAGTGTGGGGAAGGCCGAGGACAGGGGTGGCTTCAGGAGCAGGCGAGCGGACGTGGGGGTTGGGGGTGGCACGGCCACAGTAGCAGTGGTGTAGAAGTGTGCCCTGTCCCCAGTCCCCCAGCCAACACCTGAGCGAGGCCTCGAGGACCCTCAGCGCCAGCACCCAGAACCTGGGCCGCCGCTAAGAAGAGACCACGGCTGCTGCAGCATCTCAGGAACTGCAGGGCCAGGGTGGCAGGGAGCCCCTCCTCATGGCCTCACTCGCTCCCTCCCATCACCCACTGGGCTCCCCCGCTGCCCTTCTCTCCTGCGATTAAAGGCGGTCCATTTGGCAACAAGGCACGTGTGTCTGAGATTTCCCGCGAGGTCCTTTGAGCTCCTCCTGGGGCACCGGGACCGAGACAGGAGCTGCAGGCCCGCCTGCTCACAGCTGCTGCGCGATCTGCTCGATCCTCCGCAGCGTCTCCTCCGACTGCAGCTGCTCCAGGCTGAGCAGGGACAGGCCCAGCTGATCCTCCTGCAGGGGCAGAGCCCAGGGGTCACCAGGGGACAGCCGCCGCCCTTCCCGGCTACCCTGGTGGGGACACAGGGCCCAGCAGTTATAAGTGAGGGCTTGTGTGGGGACCACGGAGCAGAATGTCTGAAATGGGACCATCCCGTGGAACTCAGTCTACGTCTCTGTAAACAGGACGCAGACCCTGGGGAGGGAGGCGGTAGCCAGAGACAGGCGTCTGGAGGCTGGCACAGAACCCTTCCTCTGGAAGGTGTGCTGACTCCTCCTCACCCCAAATCCTCTCCTCCTCCCACCTCTTCGGGGCAACCCCCCCCCCAATTCAGCACACGTGTGTCTTTGGCCCTCGAATCTCCCTTGGGTTCCCAGGCCCTGCATGTAGGTACACACTGAGCTCCCTGTGAGGGGCAGGACGACAGGCCATAGGGCTGTGGGGAGAAATCCAAGAGGGCTGCCTGGAGGAGGGAGCAAGTGCAGGGCTGCCTAAGCTCACCCGGTGGAATGGCTGTGCCATCTGTCTCAGGAAGTACTTGGCCACCTGGACACCCTCATCCACGGTCAGGTTGAGGTTGGCGTCCGTGAGGTGCTCCTGGATCCAGCGGGGCAGCTTCCCCCGCTTGTCCGCCCGGGCAAACCGCTGTGCGCAGGAGGGGGACGTCAGGGGAGCCTGGCTCCCCCTCGGCCCCCGCCCCGTCTGTAAAGCGACTGGGCAAACAGCCTAGTGCTTGGGAGCTGGTGGGGGTGCACCTTGTCAGCAAAGACCATGAGCCCGTAGTCAGTCTTGCCCCGGATGGCGCGGCCGACACACTGGGCCGCGTGCCGCATGGCGTCGAAGGTCAGGAAGTCGTTCTCGCGGATCTGGAACTGGTCCCGCAGGTACTCCAACCGTGCCTGCCCGCAGGGATACACACGGACAGTGGGGGCGCCGCCCCTCCCTCCCCTGTTCCAGCCTAGTGCCGTGAGGAGAACCCCGAGACAGGCCCCAGGTGCTGCTCACCTTGAGAATACGGCTCTGGGTGTAGACATAGGGGACCCCAAACATGATGACAGCCCGCCCGTAGTGGTGCACTAGGGGCAAGGGAAGAGCGAGGAGGGGTTACAAGTGGACGACTGGAGGGGCAACACGTGGGCTGAGAGGATGGGGAGCCGGCAAGCGTGGGGAGAGTGGGGGTGCCCTAGGGGCCCCAGGTTGCAAGCGAGAGCCCCGCTCATGCCAGGTCGTGGGTGGCTGGCTCTTTGGGGGAGTAGTGAACTGGGCTTCCAGAAAGCCCCACGCAGGGGACAGGGCTGGGCGAGCCTGGCCCACTCACCAAAGTCGATTCCCTCAGACACTTTGCCCCGGGCCACGGACAGCAAGATGGCTCCACGGCCGTTCTCACAGGCCTGGGGAGGGGCCACATGTCACTGGGAGCTGCCTCCTTGGGCCACCCAGGCCAGTCTTCCAGTGCCCCCCCCCAGCCCACCTCCTGGTACTTCTCCAGGGCAACGCTGGTCTCGGCCCCATCCTGGGTTTCAATGAAGAGCAGCTTGTTCCTCTGCACGTTCTCGAGGATGCCCTGGGAAGCATCAGCGGGGAGAGGGTTTGGGATCGGCACAGCAGACACGGCATGGTCTTCCCGGATCAGCCCAACTCTGCCACAGACTCCCGCCAACGGACCATTTTTCTGTCTGGGCCTCAATTTCCCATTGCACCCATGGGTTGGGGACAGGGGTGGGCTGTGGAACTGTCCAATCTCACTTCTTTTGGGAAGTGGGGAACCAGTAACTGCACCCCACCTCCTGGGCAAGTGGCACAAGCGGATCAGTCAGGGCACTCCACCTCCTGATTGGTAAAAGGGCTGACCAGGAGCCAGGCAGAGCCAATCAGAGACTGCCCTGAGAGTTCCTACATAACACTGCAGGGCTTACTCCAATGCTGCAGTTCACTGAGACGATGTGGTACTAACACAAGGACAGACACACAGACCAGTGGGACAGAGCAGAGGGCAGAGGGTCCAGAAACATACACGTGGGCAGTCACCTACAGTGCAGTGGGGAAGGTCTTTTCAGTAAATGGTGCTGGAGCACCTGGATGTCCATATGGGCAAAGTGAACCATAAGCCTTTCCTCACACCATAACCAAAGAACGTGAGGGACCTCCCAGACCTAAATGTGAAAGCTGAAACTACAAAGCTGTTACAAGAAAGCACAGGAGGCTGCCTTCGGGACCTTGGAGCAGGTAAAAATTTCTCAAAGTAAACACCAAAGGCACTCAGGATATGGGGCTCGTGGGGCCAGTGGTCGTATCTCCCACTGTGTGGAAAGAGTCCATCTGAGGACAAGGCCGAGGTCTATGTCAGGAGCAGATGAGGTTCCAGCCCACTGCATTCCCTCATCCCTCACTTCACCTCCAAGAAGTGTCTGCTTTGACCATCCCCCCAAGCACTGGGGACGTGGTGAGCCCAGAGAAAGGGCCGAACAGCCCACTCCCCGTCCACATCCTGCTGGTCGCCCAGCGCCCACTGTGGGGAGCCGTTCCAGGACGCCCCGACCCCCACGTGCTTCCCCAGAAGGGGCTTCCATGGACTCGCCAGAGTTCTGCCCGACTTCCCCGGAATCTTCCTTCAACAGCTAGCTTGCTGCCCAGTTTTTCCACACCCAACCGCATGTGCTGAAGGGGTAGTTACAGGGGTAACCCCATAAAAAGATGAGAGGGGACAAGGAACCCAGAAAGTAGGTGTGAGGGTTAAGTTTGTGTGTCAACTTGGCTGGTTGAGTGGCTGGGCAGCTGGATGCAGTATTCCCCATGATGAGACTGGTTATCAACTCCATGGTGGAATCTACTGGGAGCAGCTAAGTAGCTGCCTTTGGGTATGTGGTCTGCTTCCTGTATATAAGGAGAAGCCTTGGGGAACGGTCTCTAGCTCATGGCATGCTTGAATCTCGCATGTAGCCGTGTGGTTCAGCAGCCTGCCATGCCCTGCTGACCTTGGGATTTTCAGTACACTTCACAGCTTGCCGTGTGGTTTGCTAACATCAGGACTGTGCCTTTTTACTTGTCAACCTTGGGCTCGTCAGCCTCAGCAGCCAGCAGCTGTCTGAGTGAAGAAACGCCTCCAGCTCCAGCCGGCTGGGAGCAGGAGGCAGAGCTGCCAGAGGCTGCCAGTGTCTTGTTTTTGAGCCTGACTTAGGGGGGCACAGTGGCCACAGGGGTGTACGTCACTAATTCCTTATACTGTTTGCGTGTGTTTTATACGCCGTGCTGGTCTATAGGAGACATGATTTCACCACAGAAAAAGACTGAAAACAAAGCCAGCACACAGAGGAACAGAGCCCAGGGCTGAGGAGAGCGGAGCCTTTCCAGGGAGTGGGCAGTGGGGTGGGGACGCACCTGCTCGTACCAGGAGGCCACGGTGCTCTCCATGTACTGGTAGCTGGTGAAGAAGGCCACGATGCCGTCGGGGACCACGGCAGACATCTCCAGCAGGAGGTTCCCATAGTTCCGGATCACCGCTGTGGGGGGTCAGAGGTCAGCCACTCCTGGCTGGAACGTTCCAGTCTAATGCTATCTGATCCCCACTGAGGCTGCCTGGAGGGCTGTTCACAGGCATTCCACATCTCTTCCTTCCAGGCCTGTGGGAGGGCCCCCTCCCTGCCCCCTGCCGAGCCACGTGACTTGCCACAGCCAGGGAAACAAGTGCAGAAGTGGCCACGTGTTACTTCTGGGGTAGTGTGTAGCTATACCTTAACCATGTCACCATGATGCCACCCTTGATGTCACGCTGCCTTGGGGTTAATGGACTAAACTGTGTCCCTCAAATATATGTGTTGCAAATCCTAACCCCTAGAGCTGTGGGTATAAGACCATTTGGGAATGGGCTGTCTGTGTTATGCTAATGAGGCAGGATTAGCATAGAATGTGCCTTTAGTCAGTCTTTTCTGAGATATAAAAGAGATTAAACAAGCGAGCAGGGCAGAGTTGGGGGGACGGAGATGCCACATGGCAATCTCCAAGGAACCAGGAAACGGGACCCTTTCCCAGAGTCGAGAGAGAAGCCTGCCCCCCCAGAGCCAGCACCTTGAACCCAGGCTTGTAGCCTCCTCAACTGTGGGAGAAGAGATTCTGCTTGTTCAAGCCACCCCGTTACAGTGTTACTGTTACAGCAGTACTAGGGATAAGACACTCGGTGATGTGCCCCACGGCAGGGATTCCCACAGCGAGATTTGTGCTATGGGCGAGAAATACACCTGTGTGTCACAGCTGAGAGCAGAAGGTGTTTTTACCACAGTCGGACTGGGGCCCATACTGACCAGTGCCCTCCCCTCTCACAACTCGTACAGACCACCCCCATGGCCAGCATACCGATATCTTCCCGCGTTTCAAATTTGGAGCTGATGGCCACCTGGTCGTTGCCACGGCCAATGATCTGGAGTGAGCAAGAGAGACCATCATAAGCAAAGCAGCAGCAAAGGTGCCAGGCGTGGGAGCCAGTCACACACCAGTGCTGTTCTCTGCTTCACAGGGACATGAGCTCCCTGGAAGAGCCCTTGGGTACCCTGTGACCTGTACTGTCAAGAGGAATGAACAGAGAAGGCGAGTCACCTGCCCAGGGTCACACAGCAAAATAAACAGCAGAGATGGAATCGAACCCGGGTCTGTCTATGCCCTTAACCAGCATGCTATGCTCCAGCTGACCCCAGGCTCCAAGCTAGGGGCTTCCAGAAGAATCCTTCTCACTGTGACTTAGCAGCTGCTGTGCACCACCACAGGACCATGATCTGATAAGCGATTCCCACCGGTCCCCAATCCCTTAAGCTACCGCCGTCTGTCAGTGTGCTGTATTTCGGTGGCCTGTGTGACTGTGACGCTGGTGGACAGATTTCAGTGGAGCTTCCAGACTGAGAGAGACCAGGGAGAAAGGCCTGGGGGTCGTCTCTGTAAACAAATCACTGAGGGCCCTGCGGGTCACAGTGCAGTACTGTCCACTGTAGTGCCGGCTGTTTCAGGAAAGCCCTGCAGCCAGAAAAGGACACGATGTAGAGGGTCAGTGACAAGGAAGGAAACCCTCCCTGAGACAGGGCGCTCTGGTGGGGCAGTGGTTGAGGCATTTGGCTGCTAACCAAAAGGTGGGTGGTTCAAACCCACCAGCCACTGTACAGGGGAAAGATGAGACAATCTGCTTCCATAAAGACTGTTGTTGTTCTTGTTGTTTGCCGTCGAGTCGGCCCCAACTCATAAAGACTGACAGCCTTGGAAGCCCTGTGGCGCAGTTCCACTCTGTCCTCTAGGGGCGCTGTGAGTCAGAATCAGCTTGACAGCATGCGTTTGGTTTGGGCTTTGCTTCTGTAAAGACTGACAGTCTTGGAAAGCCTACGGGGTGGTTCTATTCTGTCCTATGGGGTTACCGTGTTGGAATCCACTGGATGGCAGTGGGTCTGGGCTGCTGGAGACGGACTGCCACGTGGCTGCAACAATGGACTCATCCCCCAACTGTGACTTTGCACAGGACTGGGCAACATTCTGTGCTGCTGAGCACAAGGCCACCATGAGCCAGAGTTTCTTCAAAGGCAACTGACAACAACCACCCATTAAGGGCGATTCCAAAAGCCAGAAAGCTTGGGCAACTCCCAACGTTGTTCTGAAGTTTGGGGCAAACCCATTTAGTAGTGAAAGAAACCCTACCCTGGCCTGCCTTGAGCCTACTTCACAGCTTTAGTTCTTCCCCCTACGTCCCCCGAGAGGGACCCTTCAAAACACGTTGCTGCTGAGATAGGAGTTTGAGCGGAGGGAGCAGCCCAGACCCGCTGGGTGTCAGAGGACACGAGACATTGACGTTGGGTGGGAAATTCTGACTTCCAAATGACACATGGCTCCGGGGCTGTGGACAGGTGACTGAGGGCCCGGTCACGATACGTTTTACAGCAGAGAAGATTCAGCAGAGAGGCAGGGTCTCTTATCAAGGCCACAGCCGGCCGATGCAACAGGCAAAGCCAAGTTAACCGGGGCAGGGACTGCGCTCTACGCTGTGCCAGGCCCTGGGCTACACAGGGCTTTCAGAGCCGGTGTCTCGCTAAAGCTTCTCAAGGGGACCAGGAAGATTCGTTTCCTTTTTATAGATGAGAAAACTGAGGCTTGGGGAGCCGTGCCCACAGCGAGCCGCGGACTCACGCCCAGGTCCGTCTGAATCCTGAATCCATGCCATCGCCAGTGAGGAGGTGGTGGGAGGATAAAGGTGACCCCTTGCTCCCCCTCCCTGCCTCCCCACTCCCTTCCACTCACCATGGGGCAGAGGCACACCCTGGCCAGCGTCATGGTGAAGGTTGCCATGGTGACAGGGTGGAAGTCCAGAATCTTGGGGTAGATGTCCAGCGGGGACAGCGTCTGGGGCGGGGGACAGCGGGTGGGGTCTCAGCAGGACCGGTGGGGACATGGGGTGGCCGAGGAGAGGGCTGGAGGTGGGAAGGAAGGGGGGCCTCACCCCAGATGTGATGATGACAGACTGGAAGCGCTCAAACACGGGCTTGATGGCCAGCGAGGCGTCCATGCAGCTGCGGGAGTGGGTGAGGGCAGGTGGTGAGGGTGGGTAGGCGGGCCCTGTGGGCGTTCCCAACCCCACCCACGAGCCGGCTCTCACCTGAAGTGCAGGATGGGATTGGCAATGGTCGGGGTCCTGTCATCAAAGGGCTCAATGATGATGGTGAAACCTTAGGGGGGTAGGGGTCATGAGACATCTCTGCTCTGGACGGCACCCACGTGTCCGCTCCCACCCACATGTCCCCGCCACCCACTGCCCCGTTAGTAAACAGTGCCAAGCACCAGCCGCCCACGCCAGAAATCCAGACATCTGGCTCCAGAACACACCCCGACCCGGCTACCTCTCCCTGACGTTCTTGGGGGACCCCAAGCAGAAAGCACCCAAGTCAGTTCCTCAGACTCTCCCAGAGCTGCAAGGGGCCAAAGCCTCCGGCCTTCTGCCGTGACCTCTCTACCTACCAGCAAACCAACCGGCTCTGCTCCAAAACTTATCTGCGACCCGCCCGCCCCTCCCCACTCCCACCCCGCTGTCCCCTCCTCATGGGCTCCCGGCTCCCCACTGTGCCCTTTCACTGACATCCCACACACCGGCCAACGCAATCCTTTAAGTCCCAATCAGGACACATTCCTCTCTGCTCACAGCCCTCCCGTGGCCCCCACACTCCTCCAAAGTCTAGAATCGCCTGTGAAACTTGACCGTGTCCACCCATGTGGCCGCTTGGGATGTAAGTAGACTGTCACCTCCTCAGAGGCCTCTCCCGGCCACCCCTTCGTCACGGGAGCTCGTGTCAGGCACGCTCCCCACCAGCAACCGACCTACTCGTTGATGGTATTTGCTGAATGTCACCATGCTTGGTTATGTATCTGGGAATGGAGTCTGTCTTGGTTTGTGCAGCCTCCCCAGTGCTGGGCCTGGCCCAGTTGTCAAACCATGGATCATGAATGAATGAATTCACAGATTCACTTAGAGAAAAAGAAAATCATCAAGTCCTAGTGGCACAGTGGTTGAAGCACTGGGCTGTTAACCAAAAGGTCGGCAGTTCAAACCCACCAGCCACTGTGCGGGAGCAAGATGAGAAGTCTGTTTCCCTAAAGACTGACAGCCTTGGAAACCCTATGGGGCAGTTCTACTTTGTCCTACAGGGGTGCTGCGAGTCAGAATGGACTGGGAAACGGTGGGTTTGGTTCTTCTGTGGCCTGTGCTGGGTGGTGCTGGGGACATGGTGGTCTCCCCAGTCATGCTACCCTGCTGGCTCCCAGTCCAGCGGTGGAGACAGCCCTGTCCCCAGAGAGTGACGACACAGAGTGGGTGGGGCCGGGCTGGGGAGCCCAGAAGGGGCCTGGAATTAGGGAGGGCTTCCAGGAGGAGGGGACATGGCTACTGACCTGAGAAGTGAAAGGTGGGGGGAGGCAGCTGGGGACAAGGAAGACAGGAGGGCATTCTAGGTAAAACAATGTGAGGTCTTTGTGGAGAGGAAGAGGGAGGAGAGAAAGGGAAAATGGGGCAGGACAGACAGACAGACATAGAAGAACCAGCAGGACCTGCTGCTGACTGGCCCCAGGGAGGGAGGATGGATTCTCTGTCCTCCTGCTGAAGCCACCCAGCCACGGGACATCACATGATCACATGGGCCTGACCTGGTTCCCTGCATCGAACAATAATCCTGGTTATCAGCCTGTGCCCTCGGCCAGCTGAAAGCTGAGGGAGGGTGGGAACACTGGCCGGTAAAGCCCCGATCCATCTCCGGAGACCTGAGGATCACCCCACTCCCCCCCAGTCCCCCCCACCCCACATCGCTCTCCACAAGCCCTTTCTCTCTGCCCCAGGGCCCACCCTGGTCCAGGCCCTTCTTCTGCTCGGGCCCTGGCCAGAGGAGTCTTGTTTAAAACCCAAATCCAACTCTGACCCACCCTTGCTCAGAACCTGCCATGGTTCCCCAGGGCCCTAGGGACCAGAAGGACCAACTCCTTACCACAGGGCTGTGGGCTAAACTGTGCCTTCCCCAAAAAGGTATGTTGAAGCCCTAACGCCCAACAGCTGTGCAAGTGACCTGCTTTGGAAATAGGGTCTTGGGAGATGTAATCAAGTTAACAGGAGGTCATACTGATACATAGAAGGAAACTTTCTTCACTGATTACCAGGGATAGGAGAAAAATTTCTAGATAGGTTGGGAAAAAGATATACACACATCTATACACCAAAGAGGGCTGGCAGGTCAAACCCACCAGCCACTCCTCAGAAGGAAGATTAGGCCATCTACTTCCATAGTGATACCGCCCTGGAAACCCAGAGATGGTCAATGAGTAGAAATCGACTGGATGGCAGTGAGTTTGGTTTTTGGTTTGTTATATAAACCAAAGATTATTAGAGGTTACTGGGGTAAGAGGGAGGGGGAAAGGGGAAGCTTTTGTTTGTGGGGCACCAAGTTTATGCTAATAAAAAACTCAGTACCTTCGAGTTGGATCCGACTCATAGCGACCCCTCCTTGGGTTTCCAAGGTGATATCACTATGGCAGTAGATTGCCCAATCTTCCTTCTGAGGAGTGGCTGGTGGGTTTGAACCACCAGCCTTCTGGTTAGCAGTCAAATGCCTTAGGCACTGCGCCATCAGAGCTCCCTTATGCTAACAGGTGGTAGAACTATTTTGGAAAAGGGTAGCAGTAATGGTGGCACAACATGAAAAATGCCACCAGTGTCCCTGAGCTATAGATGGGAAGTTGTTATGTTGGCAAATGTCTTGTTGTGTATGTTTTCACCACAATAAAAGTTAAAAAAAAAAAAAAAGAGTAGCTCATACTACGGGTTGAGCCTGGAGGGCTCCTGACTATCATCCTGAGATACTTTAAAGCTAGAACTGAAACTAGCCTGAGGTCACGCTGTAGCTATGTAAACAAACTGATTCACAAAACGAAGATTTTCACCCACGAGGACTGTGCTCCTTTGAAAGATCATCTATAAGTGTCCAAACGGTCAACAGTGACTTTCAAACACAGATGAGAAGGTCAGGGGGCAGGGAAACTAGATGAATGGAAACAGAACCACCAGAATGCATATCATGAGCATGTTCACACATTGTGAAGAACATGACCCACATCATTGAACAGCTTGTGCAGGAATCGTTGAATGGGAAACTCAACTGCTCGGTCAGCCTTCACCAGAAACACTGTGATGTATCATTAAAAAAAAAAAAAAAATGAAGTTACACTGGATTAAAACCAAGCTGACGCAGTCAAGGTGCTTCCGACTCATGGCTACCCCGTGTGTGTCAGAGCACAGCGGTGCCCCACAGGGCTACCAATGGCTGATATTTTGGAAACAGACTGCCGGCCCTCCTTCTGCGCCACCCCTGGGGAGATCTGAACTTCCCACCTTTGAGTTAGTAGCTGAGCATGTTAACCACGCTGGATTATGGTGGCCCTGATCCAATGACTGGTGTCCTTATAAAGAAAGGGCCTTGGAGACTGCAGTGTAGTAAATTACTTAGTGTGGCTTTTCTACCCATAAGACTTTGTACTCCGAGGTGGAATTTGTCATGAGCAACTGAGGAGCTCCTGATTGCTAAAGTTATCCACCTGGGGTATTTCTGTTGAGCAGTGGCACAAAGCAATGTTCCAGGAAGTTCGCTCTTTCTCAGGTGCTTAGAATACTTATGTTATGATTGGCTAGTTTGGCCACTCTGCCAGGCTCAGAAGGAGGCCTCCTAGAGGCAGAGGGCTCTGTTACTGCTGGCTGAGAAGGACGTGCTGTGGAGAGAAATGCGCTCCTGAGAGAAACACGCTCCTGAGAGACACGCGTTCCTGAGAGACATGTGCGGCTGGGAAAGAGACTCAAGAGACATGCATTGCTGACAGAGACACGCACTGCTGGGAGAGAGACTGAGAGAGACTGTTGGCTGAGAGACGGCATGCTGAGAGAGACTGAGCGTTTTTCCTGAACTTGAATTGTAGCCTGGTGCTTCCCTAATAAACCCCGTAATCTGTGAGTTCTGTGTGGCCACTGCAGTGAATTATCAAACTCAGCAGAAAGGTGGTGAGTGCTGCAGGAGGAATGGTTGGTATCAGGCCTTGTGAAAGGGCTGGAGGGAGGTAGCATGTCTGTCCTCACAATAATGGGCCTTGGGCTACTGATGGTGATTCTGTCTTCCTCTTATGCAGTTAGAAGAGGTCAGAAGATGTGGCCTTGCTGCCCTTTAGCAGAGACACACAGAGGGAAGATGGAGCCAGAGGCTGGAGTGACGCAGGTGTAAGCCAAGGACTGCCAGCAACCACCAGAAGCTAAGACGGGGCTGGAAGGAAACTCCCTTGGAGTCTTTGGAGGGAGCATGGCCCTGCTGACCCCTCTAGAAGTTTTAGGGACCAAACTTATGCTGTTGTAAGCCACCCAGTTTATGGAGGCAGCTACAGGACCCTAATACACAACCCGACAGAGTGAACCAACCCTGTAGAACTTCTCCAGCCTCATCTCAGACCCCTGCCCCATCCCCCTCCACTCCATAGCCAAAGGGAGCCTTGGGACATACAAATCAGAGCAAGAGACTCACTCCCTCAAGAACTATCTATGGCTCCCCACTGCCCTCAAAATAGAGTGCAAACTCCCAAGCCCTACAAGGCCCTGCATATCCAAGCCTCTGTCAACAGTCCTCGAGACTCTGCAGGCACTTGCTTCTAGCTGCCAGAAGGCCCAGCAGAGAAACAGGAGTCCGGGGGAAGCTTACCCTTGGCATAGGTGCTGACTAGGGTGGCGAAGTTAGCAAGCAGGGTGAGGGGGGAGAAGTCGGCTAGGTCAGCAATCTCCAAGGTGTGCAGAAGGGATCGGAGGCGCTCAGCGCAGAACCTGGTGGGAGGAGGCGAGATGGGCTGAGCAGGAGGTGGTGAAGGGAAGGCATGAATGGAACCAGCAGCCCCCTTCTCTGCTGCCAACAGGCGGGGGCACAAGTCCATCTCCCCAGGTAACCCTCCATGGGGCCAGGAACTGGTCCCCCCATCATATGACTATACTTCACACAAAACAACTATCACACTCCCTTCTGGGACACATGGTCACATGATCCCATATTCAGTTCTCAGTCAAAACCTACCACCAGACACACGGCTTCACAGAGACCCACAAGCGCACCCAGAACCCCATAATCACAACGTTTACTCTCAGCAACACATACACCATCAGTCTCAGGTACTCACACAACTGTACTGTGTGCAGAGATACAAGATGGCCTACACACAGGACTCGCAGCCCCTAACCCCACAGCTGGGATGAGGCTCTCACGGCTCAGGGATAGGTCCTGGAGCAGGGAGACCTGGCCTTGGAGCTGGGCCGATGGTCAGTTTGAAAGCTACCTTCCACTGGCGGAACCCCTGAGACTATGGCCCCTAGCTACCCATTAGGTCTGGAAGTGAACTCACTCCTGTGGCTTCCAGCCAAACAAAAAACAAGCATATGAGCTGAGCATTTATATTAGGTAGATACACTCCTTGGGGAGATTAATCATGGGGAAATAGAAGGGCTGTGTGTGCACAGGGAGACAGCCTGGGGGCAGGAGTGCATGGGAGGGAAGGACACAGGGAAGAGGTAACTATGGAGAGGAAGTGGGAGGGAGCTGTTGCATTGTGGTCAATGTCATGAGACAAAACGTATGTGAACTACTGTATGGAAAGTGAATTTGCTCTGTAAACTTTCACCCAAATCACAGTAAAACTGGGGGAAAAAAAAAAGCTACCCTCCAAATGTCACGTCCTCAAGCCTGTCTTCTCTACCCCTGGACAGAGCCAGGCCTCCCCTGGGCTCCCCCGGCCCCGCCCTGTCCACTCTGGGGAAAAGCCTGTCTCCTACACCAGACCGGGAGCTCATGAGGGCAGGGCCACTGTCACCAGTGTGTCCCTAGCACTGCCTTGCGCTGACATTGACCAGGTGTTCAAGGCCTGTGCATTCATGAATGACTGACAGGAAGAAAGGATGGACGTCTTCAGTCTGCTGGCTGCTCATGTTTTTGTTTGCCCCCTCACAGGCCTCCTCCACCAGGAAGCCTATCCTGATCTCCAAATCATGACTTCCTGTCCCTTCTCTCTATTGATTCTCATGAGTCTGTTAGGGGTGGGAGCAAGTGTCTCTTGGTCCTACTGCATCTCCTTCTCCAGGAAGCCCTTCCTGATACCCAGCCTGGGTCAGACATCTCTTACTACCCCATGCCAGCCTCTGCCCACATTGGGTCATCACTATTTGTATTTGGGGACAGGTCTGTCTTCCCCGCTGCCCTAGGAGACATGGGAGGGTCAAGCGGGGGTGATCTCAGTCACCGCTGAGTCCCCAGCACCGAGTGGGTGCTCAGGCAGCACGTATGGAATGACCAGGGCCCTCTCTTTGCCCTCACAAGCCTCTGAAGCAGAAGAGACCCAGGTGAACTCGCACTGAAGGCACTTTACCCCCTCAGAGCAGAGCAGCCTGCTCAGTGCTGTGTGGCCCTGGGCAATGACTTCTCCTCTCTGGTCTCAGTTTCCTCATCTGCAGGTTGGGGCCACAGCATCGAGGAGTCGGTGAGGCACAGACTGTAAAGTGCGGGCCCAGTGCTCACGCGGTCAGTCGTCTGTGTTGTCACTCTCATTTTACCAGCAGAATAGAAAACTCAAGAGGAAAAGATGACGACCCCCTACCCATTTTACAGAGGTGGAAACTGAGGTCCAGAGAGGACCAGTGACCTATCCAAAGCAAGCAGCCCTCCCATCCATTCCTGGCCTGCTCTGTGCCCCAAGGGGTGACCCCTAAAGCCAGCACCATGAGAACTCCCCTGCCCTCGGGCTTCCGGAAAGAGGGTTCCTGGCCGAGAGGCACCAGCAGGAGAGAGAGGCGTCCAGGGCATTTCCTCTCGCTCCTGCCCTGCTGGGCCCCGCGGTTCAGGTCCCAGCTCCTCTTGGGAGCCCCTCTCCAGGGCCAGCCCTGCTGACTCTCAGTAACCCTCTCTCCCCGCCCCTATGGCCCCAGGTGGCAACAGCTCCTGCAAGTCCCCAGGGGCAGTGAATGTCTGTGGTCTCCTGCACCCTGCCTGCCCGTGTTATTGTTGTAGGAGCCATGGAATCGATTCTGACTTCATGGAGACCCAATGCGACAGAGAACTGCCCCACAGCGTTTTCTAGGCTGAATCTTTACTAGGTTTTTCTCCCAAAGAGCTGCTGGGTAGGTTTGAACTGCCAACCCTTTAGTGGACAGCTGAGTGCCTGACACCCGCAGGGCCCCTCCTAATTCCAAAAACCAAACCACACTGGAGTATGATCGACAGCACTCCTTGCACCATTATCACCTACTATCTGCCAGGCATGATAGTTGAACCTAAGGAGCTCTGGTGGTGCAGTGGTTAAAGCATTCAGCTGCTAAACGAAAGATCTGTGGTTTAAACCCACCAGCCGCTCCGCGAGAGAAAGACAAGGCAGCCTGCTCGGTGAAGACTGACAGCCTTGGCAACTGTATGGTGCAGTTCTACTCTGTCCTCTAGGGGTGCTGTGAGATGGCTATTGTTGTTATGTGCCCTGGAGTCTGACCTGACTCATGGCGACCCCTCCTTGGGTTTCCGGGGCAGTATCACTACGGAAGTAGATTGCCCAACCTTCCTTCCGAGGAGTGGCTGGTGGTTTGAACCGCCCGCCTTCTGGTTAGCAGTCAAGTGCCTTAGGCACTGCACCACCAGAGCTCCCTGTGAGGTGGCAGTGGGTTGTTTTTTTCATAATTGAATCTAGGTGCCATTGAGTCAATTCCAACTCACAATGACTCTCCGTGACAGAGTAGCCCCTCCAAGGGTTTCCAAAGCTGCCATCTTTACGGAAGCCGACTGCCACATCTTGCTCCCAAGGAGCAGCTGATGGGTTCGAATTGCCGGCGTTCTGGTTAGCAGCCAAGCGTTTAACCGCTGCGCCACCAGGGCGTCTCTGCTGTAAGCAGTCCTTCCATTAAACTCTGTAGGGGAATTCTATAATACAGTTGTGTAATGCTCACTAAGCCCCTGCCCAGCACGGGGACCCAGGACTACCTCTCACCAACTCAGGCACCTGCCCCCAACCCACACCTGCCGGGGTCCCACATGCCTTCCGGGCCACAAGGTGACCCGAGTCTACGGGCACGTTGGAGAAGTCAGCCGGCAGCCGATGTGCAGGCCCCAGGCGCACCTGAGGGGCTTGCGCTGGATGCACACGCGCTGGGCCAGTCCGCTCAGGAAGGCGGGGGGGCTCTCCTGCACCACGTGCTGCACGCGCAGCCGCCACTTGACGTACTCCAGCAGCCGCCGCAGGAAGCCCAGGAAGTGCTCGGCGGTGCGGATGGAGCCGGGCACCGCCTCTGAGGGGAGGAGAGACGCCAGGTCAGCAGCCTGGGACACACACACAGACACACACACACACACACACACACACACACCCCGCAGCCGGTGGGGGGGCGGGGCGGGACTCACCCTGCAGCACCTCGTCCGGCAGCACCGGGTTGGCCAGGTGGGCGTCGGTCTCCCGGGCTGCACTGGCCTCGCGCAACCCTTCCACCAGGCGCCGGTACTCTTCGCGCAGACGCTGTTCATCCGTCTCCTTGATCCTGCGGGAGGGGGGCGTGGTTAGAGCTGCTAGAGCCGGGGGGCACTGGGGTGAGGCTGGGAGAGGTAGGCGGGCGGGGAACAGGGCGAGCCCCGGGTTGTCACCCCACCTGAGCACCGTCTTCTGCAGGGTCTCCAGGTTGCCCTGGCAGCGGTCAAGGGTCCGACGGGTGATGTTGACACTCATGGAGTCGATGCAGACGTTGTCTGCGAGGCAGGGAGAGGACAGGGCTGGGCGGGCCAGGGGACAGCAGCAGTCTGAGGGGCAGGGGCTGCTTGCCCACCCCCACGCCTTCCTCACCAATGTTGTGGGCCTCGTCAAAGACCACCACAGCCTTGCGGGCCAGCTCCTTAGACACCAGGTCAGCAATCTTGGGGTCCAGGAGATAGTGGTAGCTGTAAACCACCACATTGGCGTGCAGGATCTGGACACGAGGAGGTGGGGATACTCCAGCGAACCTGCCAGCGCCCACCCCTGGCCCTGCCATCCCCTCACCCACCCCACCCCACCAGGTAACTCCTTCACAAGCAGAGAGTCCAGGCAAGGACAGTTAGGCAGTAGGACAGGACCAGAGACAGAGACACATGGGGCAGGGGGTGGGCAGACAACCATGGAGAAGAGACAGCCGACAGAGACAAGCTGACACGGACCTATTCCCTGTGGTGCAGTGACTGACTCGGTCTGGCTCTTTCCTCATGGTCTTTGTGACTCCCACCAGATGACTGGGACTATGCAAATGTAAGGTGTTTGTGGCCCACCAAGGGGACTGGATAGCTTGTAAGTAACGTAAACGAGGTCCATGGCACCCCTGTGGGGGTGGGGCCATGGAAATAAGGTGTCTGGAACCCTAACATGGGATCGATCAGTTTTGTCATCCTGCTAGGCTTAAAACGAGCCCTCCCACAGGCAGAAAGGGGGATCTCACAGTCATTAAGAGTAATAGAGCTGGAGGTAGAGGGAAGCATGTCCTTGGACCCAAAATCCCTGCGCCAGGCCTCCTTGGCAGACAAGCAGCAGAGATGGTGGCAGGAGAACCACGAGGCACGGGGCAGAGCGGCAGGCTTGCCAGCCCACAGAGCGAGAAAGCCGAGTGCCCTTGGGCAGGAGCCTTGCTGGTGAAGTGGGGTGAGCTGAAAAGAGCTTTATGGCACCTGCCCAAGCAGGGCAGAGGCCAGGCCAAGAGGCCAAGGGCTGAAGGGAGGCTGTCCTGACTGAAGAACCATGTCCTGAGCACATTCCTGAACCTGAACTGTAACCTGCTACTTCCCTAATAAACCCCACAATTGTGAGTATCATCTGTGAGTTTTGTGTGGCCACTGCAATGAATTATCGAAGCCAGCAGAGGAGTGAGGGTCGTGGGAGGGATGGATACAGACACAGACAGACACAGAGACAGGCAGGCAGCCCTCACCCCCACCATCCTGCCAGCCCCCAGCAGCCTTCTCACCGAGTAGCGGGCAAGGAAGTAAGGGCACCAGCCCTGGCGCCGTCCCAGGGCCTTCAGGTCATCCAGGTTGTAGACACCAGCAGGGAGGGGCACCTGGCGCCCATGGACGTCAAATTCCTGGCATGGGGGCAGGAGGCTTCAGGGTCAGGGAGTCTGGCAGCCATGGGCAATTCCATCCCATCCCTTGCCCTGCCCCCCCCCGGCACCTCGTAGAAGCGGCAGTGTGGGAGGCTGGAGTCCTGTTGGTGTTGCGCCCGCACGTACGAGGCCGTGAGGCTGTGGCATTTCCCATCCACGTCCTTCCCGAAGCGGAGAGGCGTCACCTGTGTCAAGCACGATTACACAGAGGTGAGAATGTGGAAGTAAAAGAAAATTACAACTACAGTTCAATTAGGATGTTACTCTCTCACCTCAATGATATTCTTACATAATGTCCTGAAACTGACACCCTGTTAGACTTTTCAATGAATTGCAATTAAAAAAAAAAAATTGAAAGTACATGGCTCTCTACAACAAGGATGAGCAGATAAGGGAGCAGGGAAACTAGAGCACTGGAAATGGAACAACCAGAATGCAATTAGAGAGAATGCGTTGTGAAAAATGTAACTGATGTCACTGTGTGGAAACCGTCAAATAGGAACCTAACTTGCTGTATAAAGTTTCACCAAAAACACAGTAAAGTATTTTAAAAAATTAACAAAAGTACATGGCTAGTAAGTTTCAGAGCCAGGAAACCATACCTGGAGGACTCCAGGAGCTGCCTTTTCAATCTCTCCCAGGCTGGAGAGAAGCAGGAAGGCTCCCCGGAGGAGGTGTGCTAGCCCAGGCCATGAACGATGAGTCAGAATTTGATGCGTGAGAAGGGGATTGTGTGCAAGGCCCCGTGTACCTCCCTTGGTCTGAGGAGCGAGGCCTCCTTGGTAGGTGGAGTCTTTCCTAACATTGCGGCTCAAGGGCAAGGTCAGGAACGAGCACTCACCTCAGGGTGAATACACAGGTTCTTCCGAGAGCTCAAAGCCAACCCCAAAAACGGCAGCTTCTCACCCTCCTGCTTCTCGTAGAAGTTCAGCAACTTGCGTAGCTCCTCAATCACCTGCTCCCGTTGGGGGAAACGTGGCCTCAGAGGAGCGTGGACTTGGGCCAGGCCCTTCCCCAGCCTCCAAATGCCCCCCGAAGCCAGCGAGGGTGACCACCAGGGGATGGAACACTGGGATCGCCCCGTGATGGTCAATGCTATGTGTCAACTTGGCTGGGCCCACGGCTCCCTGCTGTTGGCTGAGCACTAGCCAAGCTGCTGTCATGAAGCAGATACGTGTGATTAGGTCAGTGGGCCTCGGGGTGAGTGGATGGCCTTCGTAATGCAATCTAATGAGATGTAATGTAATATTATGTAATTCGAGCCAGTACCAGCTGCTGTCCGGTCAGCTCCCAACTCACGGCAACCACGTGTGTCAGAGTAGAACTGAGCTCCACGGGGTTTTATCAGTGGCTGGTATTTTTCAGATGTAGATTATCAGGCCTTTCTTCTGAGGTGCTTGTGGGTGGCTGTGAAACACCCAAGCTTTCAGTCAGCAACTGAGTGGGTTAACTCTGCCACCATTGATGGACTCCTAATGCAGTATAATCACCTTCCATAATATGATTATCTAATGGAATGGAATCAGTCAGTCAAGTGGCATGGTATCGGTATGAGGTAGAGCCTAAATCTAATCACCTGACATTAAAAATAATGGCACAGACTCAGTAGTGTGTGCGCATGCATGCGCACACAGAGCAAGATGGACAGTATGTGAGAATCATCTCCAGGCGAAGGAATGCCAAGAATCACTGGCAGACACCAGAACTAGGAGAGAGGCCCGCGGAAGGAATCGACACAACTGAGACCCTGATTTGGAATTCCAGCCTCCAGAATTGCAATAACCATCTGTTCTTTAAAGCTACCTGTGTATGGCATGTCTGTTACAAAAGGGCTAGGAAATTAAGACACCCTGGCTCACCTTCTCAATCTCAGGCACAGTCCGGGAGCAGTAGATGAGTTTGGTTACCTCCAGCGGGTACGCCTGCCAATGACAACCAGGCTCAGCCCCCACGCAGTCCCTTCCCCCTGCCCCCTTCACAGGCCTCTCAGTAGGTCACTCACCCGCTGATATGCCATGATCAGAGCCAACAGCGACACTGTCTTCCCAGTGCCTGAGGGCATCTCCAGGACTCCATGACCCTGTGGGATGGAGACGGGAGGGACAAGACCCAGGCTCTCAGAAACTTGGGGACACAAATTCTTGGGACACTGCATCCACAAAAGCTTCCATCAACACCGCAGTTAATATCTTGGGGCCCAAGGTTGTATGTGTGTTGGGGGAGGGGGGATTGAATCCCACTTCTGCCACATCTTTATCAAAAACCAAACTCACTGTGGTCAAGTTAGATGCAACTCACAGCAACCCCTCCTTGGGTTTCCAAGGCAGTATCACTACGAAGTAGACTGCCCAATCTTCCTTCCAAGGAGTGGTTGGTGGGTTTGAACCGCCAGCCTTATGGTTAGCAGTCAAAGCCTTAAGTACTACGCTACCAGAGCTTCTGTGACCTCTTTAATGAGTGGTTTTAGGTAAGTGCCTTCACCTCTTTGGACTTCAGTATCCTCATCTCTAAAATGGGTCTAATAAGACTTTCCTCTTAACATAACTGTGAGGATTAATGAGAAATTGTGAGTTGATGACTGACTTAGCAAAGTATCTGCTGTACAGTGAGCTCACTTTTTCTTTTAACTTAGCAGACACTCACACAGCGCGTACTCAGTCCTTCGTGCTGCTCTGTGTGCCTCATCTCACACCCTACTGACATCTGGGGCTGGGGAATACTTAGCTGGGGGGTGGCTGTCCTTGCAAGTTCGACAGCATCCCTGGCCTCTACCTGCTAGAAACTAGTAGCACCCCACCCTCTCAGCCAGTATGGCAAGCATGGGGTCAAAATCCATCCCCACCTGACATGTATTAACTCTAAACACCTTCACAACAACAGTTGTTTCTATTAAAACCAGTTGTCTTCAAGTAGAGTCTGACTCATGGCGACCCTGTGTCTATCAGAGCAGAACTGCACTCCATAGAGTTTTCAGTGGCTAATTTTTTGGCAGTAGATTGCCAGGACTTTATTCTGAGGTGCCTGTGGGTAGACTCAATACTCCAATCTTTCCATTAGCAGCTGAGAAAGTTAACCATTCCCACCACCAGGGACTCCAAGCACTATCACCATGCCCCTTATACAGAGAAAAGAGTTCTGGTGGTATAGTGGTTAAAGCATTTGGCTTCTAACCAAAAGTTCAGCGGTTCAAACCCACCAGCTGCTCTGTAGAAGACAGACAAGGCAGTCTGCTTCCGTATAAAGATTTACAGCTTTGGAAACCCTGTGGGGCAGTTCTACCCTGTCCTATTGGGTCGCTGTAAGTCAGAATGGATTCAGTGACAATGCATTTGGCCTTTGTGGTTTTCACAGAGGGGAAAACTGGAACAGGGAGGTTAATTCACTTGTCCAAGGACACACAGCTTGTAGGCTGTGAGCCTGGGATTCCAACCTAGGGAACCACCTTCAAAGTCTATGTATCCCTACTCACTGGTTAATAAATACTAGCCATTAATTATTATTATTTTAGATGGCGGGAGATTTGGAGTCCTGGATTCCCAAGGAGCTCAGATTTCTGAAATCCTGGGGTCTTGGCGCTCTAGACGTCCGTCCTCCAACCTCAGCCCCACCTGTGATGTAGGCAGCGGCCGCCCGGCCCACCCACCTTGGCGTCTAGCGTGCGTTTGAGCTCCAGCATGTAGGAGAACTGCTCCGGGTAGATGTAGTCGTAGGGGAAGTAGACCAGCAGCCCATCCACGTTCAGCCTGGCAGCAGGGGCTGCTGGGTCAGTGCTCGTCCCCCATACCTCCCTCCAGCCCCCACGCTCCTCCGTCGTCGGGCCCAGAGGAGTTACCTGCTGGTCCCCTCCATTATCCCGCCAGTTCCTAAGAAGCCTTTGGGTCTCCCCGCTGACCATCCCCGTTACCGCCCCACCAGGGCCCGATCCCCGCCACTATCCCATCCCACCTCTTCAGCCTCCCCTCGCCCCGCCAGGGGCCCAAGGCGAGCCCACCAGTCCCCCCATCTTTCAGCCCACTGCGCCCGCTCGCGAGCCGCGGTCCCCAGCCCCCCTCTCACTTCATGGCGCCGGCCACCTTGAGCAGCGGCGTCGATCCGCCTCCCACATGAATATTCAGCGAG
The DNA here is from genome assembly GCF_000298275.1 of Orycteropus afer afer. NCBI lineage: Eukaryota > Metazoa > Chordata > Mammalia > Tubulidentata > Orycteropodidae > Orycteropus > Orycteropus afer. The sequence continues at coordinate 4,556,894 of NW_006921686.1, read as the reverse complement.
AGGCAGGGTCCGGAAGGTGGGAAGGCCGCTCCAACTTTCTCACGATCCCATTGGCTGGTTCCGCCCATGACTCTATTGGGGGAGGAGCCAATAGGGATACTGCGCGTGCGCTAGGCGATGAGCCGGCGGACTCCGGCGAGATGGGTGTCGCTGGAGGCGTCTCTGAGGATCGCCGAGTACCTAGGACAAAACACGGGAGGAAGAGAGCCGAGAATATCGATCCCATTCATTAGGCTTCGTTCTTCACGCATCTGCCCGGGTTGCCAAGAGTGTAGAATCTAGAAGAAAATAACAGGGAAATTGGAAATTCCTTCGTGGCTCACATGTTAAAAATGGCTTCATTGCATCAGGCAAACATACATTTATAAAGTGCCTGCTGTGTCCCTGTGGGACATAGAACTCCATCCCTTTATTGAGCAACTACTATTTGCCAGATATTGTGCAAGTGTTTTAATCTGTCAGTAATAGAAAGACAGTTTGGTAACTAAACTAGGGATAGGGATCAAGTTGTCAGCAGCGCTGTGCTTCCTCTGCAGGATCGAGGACAGAACGTGCTTTTTACCTCTTCTATCTTTTGTTGACATTCCTTGTGGCAACATTACTACAATCTCTGCCTGCGTGGTCACAGTGCCTTCTCCTCTTCTGTCTGTAGTTAAATCTCCTTCTGCCGCCCTCTTAGCAGGATTCGTGATAACATTTAGGGCCCACGCACATCATCCAGGATAATCTTCCCATCCCCTAAATCCTTAACTCTGAATCCACAAAGGCCCTTTTTCCAAATAAGGGGACATTCACAGATTCCAGGGGTTAGGACCTGGACGCATTTTTCTTTTCTCTCTCTATGTTGTTGTTGTTGTTCTTATGTGCCGTCGAGTCGGACCCAACTCATAGCGACCCCTCCTTGGGTTTCTGAGGCAGTATCACTATGGAAGTAGATTGCCCAACCTTCCTTCTGAGGAGTGGCTGGTGGGTTTGAACTGCCAGCCTCCTGGTTAGCAGTCAAGTGCCTGAGGTACTATGCTACCAGAGCTCCTTCTCTCTATATATAAATATTTAATTTTCATTGTGATTTGGGTGAAAGTTTACAGAGCAAATTCATTGTCCATACAGCTGTTCATACACATTTTGCTTCATGACATTGACTGCAATTCCCTACAGTGTAACAGCTCTCTTCCCACTTCCTCCCTGTGGTTACCTCTTCCCTGTGTCCTTCCCTCCTGAGCTGTCTCCCTGTGCAAACACTGCCCTTCTGTTCTCCCATGATTGATCCCTCCAAGGAGTGTATCTGCATGATGTAAATTTCACCTTCTACGGCTGTCTGTTGTTTGGCTGGAAGCCACCAGAGTGAGGTCAGCTCCAGTCCTGAAGGGTAACTAGAGGCCTTAGTCTCAGGGGTCTCACCAGGCTCTATGTCTGGTCTTTTTGTATGTGTGTGTGTGTGTGTGTGTGTGTGTGTGTGTGGTTTTGAGTTTTGTTCCACATTGTTCTCCCACTCTATCCAGGATCTCCTGCACTGATCCCTCTCCAAGTAGTTGACAGTGGTAGCCAGGCACCATCTAATTCTAGTCTCATGGTCTTATAGGCTGAGGATCACATGGTCTACTAGTCCCTTGGATTAACTGTTTCCATGTGTCATTCTTTGCTTTGGATGAGGAGAGACCCATCGTTCCCTTGAGATGGCCTCTTGCAAGCTTTTAAGACCCCTGTTGGTAGTCACCAAAGTAGGATGTAGAACAATGTTTTTGTGTAGTATGTCATGCCAATTGAGCTTGATGTCCCCTCCAACCATGGTCCCGAGCCTGCAGAGGACCTGGATAATTTGGGGGCCGTTCTTCAGCCTGCCATGGGCGTGAATGGAAGGAGGCAGGGATCATTAGGCACCGTGACTGACCGTAGACTACTTGTCTCAGTTTCCTGGTGCTGCTGTAACACAAATACCAGAAGGGGGTGACTTTAAAGAACAGACATTTATTTTCTCACAGTTCTGGGAGCTAAAAGTCCAAATCAGGATCTCAGTTATGTGGATTCCTTCCAATGCATGGCTGGGAATTCCTTAGTATGCTATTCTTTCTACAACTCAGAAGTGATTAGGTTCAGGACCCAGCCTGCACTGGTATAATCCTAACTGACTGATTGTGTTATATCAGATTGCACCTTGGAAGGTGATTACATTACATCAGATTAGATTACATCCGCAGGTATGTTGTTCCTGTTGCTGTTAGGTGCTGCCCATCAGCTCTGATTCATAGTGACCCCACGGATAACAGAAGGAAACATTGCCCAGGCTGGTGCCATCCTGTGGAGAGCCCTAAGTCTTAAAGGACTGATGGGACATGGTGAGTGACTAATTGAGCAACGGCTCCCAGAAATAGGTTGATACTTTTAAGTGTCCCCATAAGGACTGATGGGCCCTAAGTCTTGTGGGTTGATGCTCTTAAGTGTCCCTGAAGGTTAAGCCCTGCTCTTAGAACACCATCAGCCATTTTCTCCCTTGTGTTGTTCAGAGAAACAGCAGGTGCAAAAGAGGCATAACCTTTGATTGAACCCAGAATATGCGGAAGCCAATCTAAACTAGTTGCTAGGGAACATAGGTTTCTAGGGGATATAGAAGAATGAGTATACAATTTAAGAGGTTATGGTGACCTGAGTTGTGGTGACTTGAATTATAGGAACAGGAATGTTAGTTTAAATTTTAATATGCCAATTGTGTATGCATGTACTTTTCCCAATATTGATTAACTTGTGATTAATTGTATGACATATGAATTGTGCACTTTTCCCATGTTAAACTTGTATATAAGTTTGAGAATGATCATAATAAAATTGGCACTGCTTTGCAATGGCTCTGAGTGTCCCTCCCGTTCCCATCCTTTAACTTTTCTCTTATTTTTAACTCATTCTCTTACCCCCTGTTCTAGAATTGTCGCGCTGGCCGCGACACCATCCTCACAAAAATAGGTGTGTTTGGGCACATTGTTGCTGCCACCAAGTCAATCTGTCTTGTTGAGGGTCTTCTTCCTTCTAGCAGACTCCTTACTTTACCAAGCATGATGTTTTTCTCTTGGAATTGGTCACTCCTGATAGCATGTCCAGGAACTCTCGTGGTGTAGTGGTTAAAGCATTTGGCTGCTAACCAAGAGGTCGATGGTTCAAACCCACCAGCTGCTCTGTGGAAGAAAGATGAGGCAGTCTGCTTCCAGAAAGATTCGGAAACCCAATGGGGTTGCTATGACCAGCATTGATTTGATGGCAGTGAGTTTGGATAACATATCCAAAGTAACCAAGACAAAGTCTCACCATCCTTGCTTTTAAGAAGCATTCAGGCTATACCTGCTCCAAGACAGATTTGTTCATTCTTCTGGCAGTCCATGATATATCTAATATTCTCCACCAACATAATAATTCAAATGCATCAATTGTCAGTCTTTTCCACTATCCAGCTTTTGTGTGCATGAGGCGATTGCCATGGCTTGGGTGAGGCTCATCTTAGTCTTCAAAGTGACATGTTTGCTTTTTAATACTTTGAAGTCTTTTGTAGCAGATTCGCCCAGTGCAATATATCACGTGATTTCTTGACTGCTGCTTCCATGGGCGTTGATTGTGGATCCAAGCAAAATGAAATCCTTGACCATTTCAATCTTTTCTCTGTTTATCATGAGGTTGCTTATTGGCCCAGTTGTGAGGATTTTTATTTTCTTTACATTGAGGTGCAACCCATAGGAGGTAGTGTTCCAACACATTTTAGGGGGACACAATTCAATTCATAACATTACTTTATGCCTTTGCAGTGTCTGTTCCCTCTGCCTGGAAGGCTGGTCCCCAGATATCTGCATGGGTCTCTCCCCACCTCCTTCTTCGAAGGTCCTCTCCTTAGGGAGACCCTCCCTGCTCGTGTCAGAAAATATAATAATAATAACGACAAATTACCAATCCAGAAAACCTCTCCACAAAGGTGGAAAAGAAAGAAAAGTTTATCATTAAACAAACATCAAACCATAATGTGATATATCACAGGCAATCCGCTGAAGAGATTGCAGGGACAGAAAGAAATCGAACCCGTTACGTAGCCAAGTAAGGTCCCTCGGTGCCGCAAACAATTTGGTCCTGACTGCTAACCTAAAGGTTGGAGATTGGAACCCACGCAGCAGAACCTTGGAAGAAGGGCCTTGCAATCTGCTTCTCTAAAGATTAGGAGCTCTGGTGGCATAGTGCCTAAGGCATTTGACTGCTAACCAGGAGGCTGGTGGTTCAAACCCACCAGCCACTCCTTGGAAGGAAAGTTTGGCAATCTACTTCCATAGTGATACTGCCTCGGAAACCCAAGGAGGGGTGGCTCTGAGTCAAGTCAAGTCAATGGCAGTGAGTTTGATTTGGGCTTTGCTTCCAGTGGGTGTGGTTTGGGCTTTGCTCCCACAGACTGACAGCCTTGGAGACCCTGTGGTGCAGTTCCACTCTGTCCTCTAGGGGCACTGTGGGTCAGAATCCCCTCCAGGCACTGGGTTTGGTTTGGGCTTTGCTTCTGTGAAGATAGGAGCTCTGGTGGCCGTAGTGCCTAAGGCATTTGACCGCTAACCAGGAGGCTGGTGGTTCAAACCCACCGGCAGCCACTCCTCGGAAAGAAGGTTGGGCAATCGGATCTGACTCGATGGCAGTGAGTCTGTAAAGATTACAGCCAAGGAGAAGCCTATGGATCAGCTCTACTCCACTGACACATGGGGTCACCATGAGTCAGGTCCTAGTTATCAAATGAAAGGACTTGACAACCCCATTTGTCACACGTTGTCCTAAATCCACCAGATCATTGGGGGTGCCACTCGTGTCTGTTAATTGACTTTATCCTCATACCTTTATGACAGGAGGTAGTTGTGCTGCTTGCAGCGGGTTGAAATTAAGTTCTCATCCACCCACAGAAACTAAGAAATCGTCCCTACTGACTCCATGTTGAGGAGATGGCTCCCAGAAAACAATCCTGGGCTGTAAAACTGGCAAGACGCTTAGACAGAATTCACAAGGACAAGAATTCTAAAGGAAACGCTCTTAGAAAAAGGGAAAGGAAATTTGCCATCAGGACTTCTTTTGTTGTTGTTGCTTTCCGATTTGTATTTACTCTTAAAACCCTCCATTAGGCTGCTAATCAAAAGGTCTGCAGTTTGAATCCACCAGACGCTCTGCTGGAGAAAGATGAGGCAGTTTGCTTCGGTAAAGATTTACAACCTTGGAAACCTCATGGGGGCATTTCCACTTTGTCCTCTAGGGGCGCTGTGAGCCGGGATCAACTCCACGGCAGTGAATCTGGTTTGGGCTTTGCTTCTGTAATGATTGACAGCCTTGAAACCCTGTGGGGCAGTTCCACTCTGTCCTCTAGGGGCGCTGTGAGTCAGAATTGACTCCAGGGCAGTGGGTGTGGTTTGGGCTTTGCTTCTGTGAAGATTGACAGCCTTGGAAACCCTGTGGTGCAGTTCCACTCTGTCCTCTAGGGGCGCTGTGGGTCAGAATCGGCTCCAGGGCAGTGGGTTTGGTTTGGGCTTTGCTTTGACAGCCTTGGAAACCCCATGAGACAATTCTACTTTGTCCTACAGAGTCACTAGGGTTGAAATGACTGGAGAGCAACAGGTTATGAATTACCTGGGGACCTTCTTAAAATACAGATTTCTGTGTAGGTAGGGAAAACGGATGAAATTCTGCACTTCGTGTGTACTCCTAGGGCGCGTCAGTGATCTGGTTTCAGACTACACTTTGAGTCGTACAGGTCTACACTTCCTCCCAGCATTCCCCAGTGGCATTGAGCCCCAGCTATCTAAAACACCTTTTCTTTAGCTCCCATTCCTTGTAAGAGCAGTCCCCTTGTAATAAACTATTGTTTGCTGCTGATGAAACGTATCCAGCACATCATGGCAATGTGCCAGCCTCGGCAGCCAGCAGCCAGCCTTCAATGCCGTGGCCACACAGGAGGTGTTGGCCGGGAATCTAACTCAAGGGCCTGCGTTTCCTGCAGGGCAAGTTGAGAATTCTTCCACTGAATTGCCAATGCTTGTCTTGATGAACTAATTGTTCTCAAAACAAACAAACAGGACTTTGCATCTATTTTAAGAATGTTGAGATAGTGACACAGTTCTTATCAGAGGAAGACTCCCCAGCAGGCCAGAGACAAAAAGCATTGTGGCTACTGCAGCAAGATGCTAACTGATGGCTTTGAAGATGGGAGAAGGCACCAGCAGCCAAGGAATGCAAAGAATTAAATTCCAGGTACCAGAAACAGCGGAGGAAACAGATTCCCGCCTAGAGCCTCCCTCCGGAAAGCATCACGGCTCTGCTGACCCCTTGATCTGGGCCCAATGAGAACTGGTTTTGTGCTTCTGGTTTCAAGAACCGTAACACAATGTGTATTGTTTGAAGCCACTGAGTTTGTGGGCACCTTGCCTGCTTTAGTGTCTTTCTGTCACAATGACCATCTGATAGAAAATATGTTTTGCTTTTTTTTTTTTTTTGTCTGTCTTATTCACTAGAATTTCAGCTCTACAGAAACAGGGAGGTTTTTTTTTTCCCCAAAAAAATTGTAAATATACATATTATACCATTGTAGGGACTGCAATCAATGTCACACATGTCACATAACAAAATGTGTATCAATTGTTGAATGGAAAACTATTTTCTCAGTAAACTTCTACCCAAATCTCAATAAAAAGTTTTTTTAAAAAACTCATAAAACACAGTACTCACCAATTCCCTGTTTTACACATGTACAATTTAGTAACATCAAAGACATTAATTATGCTGTGAAGCTATCACCAATATCCATTGTCAAATTTTCCATCACCATCAACCGAAACTCAGTGCTCCCTAAACAGTGACTCCCCCTCTCCGACTCTCTCCACCCCTGGTAACCACTAATCAGCTTTGGTCCCTATCCGTTTGCCCATTCTGGTTAGTTCATATAAGTGAGCTCATACAGTGTTGTCCTTGTGTGATTGATTAATTTCACTCAGCATAGTGTTTGCAGAACTCATCCATGTTGTGGCATGCGTCATGGCTTCCTTTCTCTGTATAGCTACTGTTGTTGTTAGGTGTTGTTGAGTTGGTTTCAACTCATAGTGACCCTACGCACAACAGCATGAAACACTGTCCAGTCCTGTGCTAGCCTCACAACCCTTGCTATCCTTAAGCCCATTGTCGCAGCCACTGTGCCAATGAATCTCATTAAAGGTCTTCCCCTTTCTCACTGACACTCCATGTTGTCACGCATGATATCCTTCTCCAGTGAACGGTCCCTGCTGATAACATAACCAAAATATGAGAGATGAAGTCTGACCATTCAAAGGAGCATTCCAGCTGTATTTCCTCCAAGACAAATGTATTCATTCTTCTGGCAGTCTGCGGTATAGTCAACATTCTTTGCCAACACCACAATTCAAATGCATCAATTCTTCTGAGGTCTTCCTTATCCATTGCCCAGCTCTCACGTGCATATGGTGTGATTGAAAATACCATGGTTTGGGTCAGGTGCACCTTAGTCTCCAAAGTGACAACACAGGTATATTAGTTTATTATAATCGTCATCACAAATTACCACAAACTTGACAGCTTAAACTATATAAATTTATCACCTCACAGCTCTGAAGGTCAGAAGTCTGGAGTCTCACTTTCTGGCCGAGTCGTATAATATTCATGTGTGTATGGACCACACCGTGTTGATCCATTCACTGTGGACAGACATCTGTTGCCAGACCCTGGTATACAGATTTCTGTTTGCACGCCTGCCTTATCTTCTTCTGGGTATATGCCTGGGATCAGGATTGCTGGGCCATTGCTGGGCCATATATAGTAGCTCTATGTTCAACTTTTTGAGCAGCTGCCCAACTGTTCTCCACAGCAGCTGTGCCCTTTTGCATTCTCACCAGCCCTGGAGCTAAGGATCATGGGTAGGGAGATCATTCTAGATTATCTGGATGAGTCCAATGGAAACACAAGGGTCTTTATTCATAAGGAAAAGAGGGAAGTAGGTGGCTCGGAGGAGATGGGATGTTGGAAACAGAGGCTGGAGTGATATAGTTACTGGCTTCGGAGATGGAAGGGAACTCCAGGCAGCTTCTAGAAGCTGGAAAAGGCTAAGGAAGGATTCCTATAGAAAGGAACACAGTCCTGCTCACACTCTGGTTTTAGCTCAGTGAGACTTATTTCAGTCTTCTGACTCCAGAACTAGGTATTGTTTAAACCACCAACTTTGTGCTAAATTGTTAAAATAGCTATTGGAAACTAATACACCTCCATTGTGTAAGAGATAGGTAAGACTAAAGTGAAGATACAGAATACAAGGAACTCAGAAGAAAGAGCTATAATACAGGAACCAGAAAACCACAGAACAAAAACATCCATGATTAAAACGTTTTTTGAAAGTGCTTTGCAATAACATACTACACAAAATGGTGTTCCACTGCCTACTTTGGTGAGTAGCGATTAGCGTCTTAAAAGCTTGCAAGGTGCCATCTAGATGCAACAATGGTCTCTCCTCGTCCAGAGCAAAGAAGAATGAAGAAAACCAAAAATTCATGAAAACAATTAATCCTAGTGACTGGTACACCATCCGATCTGCAGCCTATATGACTATGAGACCAGAAGAATTAGATGGTGCCCGGCTACCACTGACAACCATTTGGAAGGGGATCTATGTAGGAGATCCTGGATAGAGAGGGAGAACAATGTGGAACAAAACTCAAAATCATTTGGAGGAAAAAAAAAAGGAGGGGGAGACCAGGTTTGCTGGTTTGATAGAGCTGGTTGGAACCACTGAGACTATGGCCCCTAGCTGCCCTTCAGGTCTGGAATTGAACCCACACCTGTGGCTTCCAGCCAAACAAAAGACAGGCATATGAGTTGGAAATTTATCTGAGGTAGATACACTCCTTGGAGAGAACAATCATGGGAGAAAGAAGGGCTGCTTATGCACAGGGAGACAGCTCAGGGGGAAGGAGGGCATGGAGGGATGGACACAGGGAAGAGGTAACTATCGGGAGGAAGTGGGAGGGGAGCTGTTGCCTTGTGGTGAATTGTGGTCAATGTCATGAGACAAAGTGTATGTGAACGGCTGTATGGAAAGTGGATTTTCTCTGTAAATTTTCACCCAAATCACAATTAAAAAAAAAAAAAAGTGCTTTGCAAGGCCAGAGAAGATACTGCATCAGTAAAAAGAACTGGAAGTTATGAAAAGTGAATAACAAAAGAGCAAGAAAAGTTGTTGGGAATTAAAAATAATAGCTGAAATGCAAATTTCAGTAGCAGGTTTGGAAGATGAAATTGGATAAATTTCCTAGATAATAGGGAGCAATGGACAAAGGCATGGAAAATAGTAGTGAAAAGATAAGAAAATTGGAAGAGCAAATCAGGAGGTCTTACATTTGAATAATAGGAGTTCTCGTAAAAAAAGAGCAAGAAGTCTAGACATTTTGGAGCCATGGGGGCTGCATTAACTTGTAAAACTATTGCCCTGGGATAATCTTTAAACTTGAAAACAAAAATATCCCCTGAAGTCTACTTAAAACCAAACAATAATTTAGTTTAACTAGTAAAGAATGTCTTCCTTGGGTATTGTGCTCTTGTAAGCTCTGCGTGGCATCAAATTGACAACAGCAACTTGAAAGATTAGATAGGAAACTTAAGGGGCAGTGAGATTATGATGATGGGGTCAGGACAACTCAGAAATGGAAGGTGAGGATGATGCTTGCACAACTCGAAAAATGTTATCAGTGTCACTGAATTGTACATGGAGAAATGGTTGAATTTCTGTACGTTCTGCTGTGTATATCCTCAGCAACAACCAAAAAGCTGAAAGAGCTGAGGAAAAAAATTAAGCCTCGAGTTGCGATATGGAAAGATTCTATGGGCAAAATATTGAATGATGCAGGAAGCTTCAAAAGAAGATGGCAGGAATACACAGAGTCACTGTACCAAAAAGAACTGGTCGATCTTCATCCATTTCAGGAGGTGGCATATGATCAAGAACCAATGGTATTAAAGGAAGAAGTAGAAGCTTCACTGAAGGAATTGGCGAAGAACAAGGCTCTGGGAATTGACGGAATACCCACTGAGATGTTTCAACAAATGGATGCCCTGCTGGAGGCACTCACTAGGTTGTGCCAAGAGATTTGGAAGACAGCTACCTGGACAACTGACTGGAAGAGATCCATATTTGTACCCATTCCAAAGAAAGGTGATCCCACAGAATGTGGAAATTATTGAACAATATAATTAATATCCCATGCAAGTAAAATCTTACTAAAGATAATTTTAAAAAGGTTGCAGCAGTGTATTGACAGAGAACTCCCAGAACTGCAAGCTGGATTCAGAAGAGGACGTGGAACGAGGGATCTCAATGCTGATGTCAGACGGGTCTTGGCTCAAAGCACAGAATACCAGAAAGATGATGACTTGTGTTTTGTTGACTATGCAAAACCATTTGATTATGTGGATCATAACAAATTGTGGATAACATTGAGAAGAATGGGAATTCCCGAGCACTTGATTATACTCATGAGGAACCTGTACATAGACCTGGAGGCTGTAGTTCAAACAGAACAAGGAGACACTGTATGGTTTAAAATCAAGAAGGGAGTGTGTCAGGGTTGTGTTCTTTCACCATACTTATCCTATCTCTATGCTGAGCAGATAATCCGAGAAGCTGGACTACATGAAGAGGAACGTGGCATCAGTATTGGAGGAAGGATCATTAACAACCTGTGATACACAGACGACACAACTTTGCTTGCTGAAAGTGAGGATGACTTGAAGCACTTACTGATGAAGATTGAAGACTACAGTGTGCAGTATGGATTACAACTCAATATAAAGAAGACAAAAATCCTCACAACTGGACCTATAGGCAGCATCATGATAAATGGAGAAAAGATTGAAGTTGTCAAAGAATTGACATTGCTTGGTTCTACAATTGACGCCCCTGGAAGCAGCAGTCAGTACATCAGGCGATGTACAGCATTGGGCAAATCTGTTGCAAAAGACCTCTTTCAAGTGCTGAAGAGCAAAGATGTCTCCTTGAGGACTAAGGTGCACGTGACCCAAGCCATGGTATTTTCAATCGCCTTGTATGCATGTGAGAGCTGGACAATGAATAAGGAAGACCGAAGAAGAGTTGTGGTGCTGGCGAAGAATGCTGAAAGTACCGTGGACTGCTAAAAGATCTAACAAATCTGTCCTGGAGGAAGTGCAGCTGGAATGCTCCTTGGAAGCGAGAACGGCCAGACTTCGTCTCACCTACTTTGGTCATGTTGTCAGAAGGGACCATTCCCTGGAGAAGGATATCATGCTTGGTAAAGTGGAGGGTCGACGAAAGAGGGCAAGGTCCTCAATGAGATGGATTGACACAGTGGCTGCGGTGACAGGCTCGAGTATAGCAGGGATTGAGGAGCTAGTGCGGGATTGGGCAGTGTTTCGTTCTGCTGTGCATGGGTTCGCTATGAGTCGGAAATGACTCAACAGCACCTAACAAGAACAACAACAAACTATAATAAAGTGTGTGGGTAGAAGGAAGGCATATTTAGTTGTCCAAAAACTCAAAAATATTTGCTTTCCCTTTTCAAAGAAGCTAATGGAGAAGTCAACCAAGAAAATCAAAGAAATAGGGTCCAGGAAACAGGATCCAGCTTTGGGATGTCCTAGTATGGATTAGAATAAGCCAAGACAGCAGCTAATTCAGATTCAAGAGACCTTCAGGAGGGAGACAAGAAGAGAAAAGAACAAAACTTGATGTATTGTTAAGGGTATGACAAATCCAATAGAGTATTTGAAAAATATTAACAATTTTATTGTTAGGTGCCATTGAGTCAGCTCAGACACATAGTGACCCCGTGCACAACAGAACAAAACACTGCCTGGTCCTGTGCCAGCCTCACGATCCTTGCTATACCCGAGCCCATCGTTGCAGCCACCGTGTCAACCCATCTCGTTGAGGGTCTTCCCCTTCTTCTTTGACCCTCCACTCTACCAAGCATGACATCCTTCTCCAAGGAATGGTGCCTTCTGACAACATGACCAAAGTAGGTGAGACGAAGTCTGGCCACTCTCACTTCTAAAGAGCATTCTGGCTGCACTTTTTCCAGGACAGATTTGTTCATTCTCTTGGCAGTCCACAGTACCTTCCGTATTCTTCACCAATGCCACCACTCAAAAGCATCAACTCTTCTTTGGTCTTCCTTGCTCATTGTCCAGCTCTCACATGCATTATAAATAAAATAAAATAAAATATAACATAAAACCCAAACCTACTGCCTTCGAGTCAATTCTGACTCATAGTGACCCCCACTGGGCTTCTGAGGTGGTAAATCTTTACAGAAGTAGATTGCCCAGTCTTCCTTCTGCAGAGTGGCTAGTGGGTTTGAACCACCAACCTTCTGATTAGTAGTCAAATGTCTTAGGCACTACACCACCAGAACTCCTTGTATTAACAATAGCTGCACATAAAATTGTTGTTGTTGTTATGTGCCGTCGAGTCGGACCCGACTCATAGCGACCCCTCCTTGGGTTTCCAAGGCAATATCACTACGGAAGTAGATTGCCCCATCTTCCTTCCGGGGAGTGGCTGGCTGGTGGGTTTGAACTGCCAGCCTTCTGGTTAGCAGTAAAGTGCCTTAGGCACTAGCCTACCAGAGCAATTAAGAAGCAACAAATGTGATAATTAATTCCAGAAAGCAGAAAAATTTGTTTAAGAGAATATTCTATTATACTACTTGACTCTGTGGATATTTGTATTTTTATAACTTTTAACTTTATTGATTGAAATAAAAATGTAATAGAGCTAACATATCATCTACAGGACTAGGAAGTCAGTAAATAATGTTTAAAATTGATAAATCAAGAAATAGCAATGTCATCAGATTATTTAGAAACAAAGAATAAACTACCAGAAGAAACAGCTTAAACAGTTGAAAGAGATGGCCTCTGAGAAGCAGGCTGGGGAGTAGGGAGGGGTGGCACTAGACACTGTTCTTTTGGGGGTATTTTCCCATTTTCCATTTTTTTAAAAGTACATTTTAATTTTTATAGTCATGAAAAACAATTGATCACTATGGAAGTTAGAATCCTTACGTGGTGGTGGTGGTGGGGTGTATTGACAGAGAAGGTATACAATGGAGTTTTTTTTTTTTTTGAGCTTATAAAAATACTCATTCTTTATTATCTCCTAAGAGAAATGGCATTTCTTAGGTAAACGCAAACTACAGATCCCAGGCAGCCTACAATGGAGTTTTGGGATTCTGCAAATGTTCCAATTCAGTACTATACAATAGAACATTCTAGAAGGATAGAAACATTCTCTATCTGCGCCATTTAACCACAGTATCCATATGTGGTTACTGAGCATTTGAAACGTGACTGAGGAACTGATTTGTAAAAATTTTAATTTACTAAACGTAAATAGCTACAGAAGACTGGTATCTGTTGGGCATCTCAAGTCTAGGCAATGACAACGCTGCTTTATGATTTGCAGAAAAAATACACAAGAGATGCATGCTTGTGATTTGTCAAAAATATTCAAAGAAAGGTTTGTGAAGTAGAAGATGAAACTGGGGAAGAAGAAACAAAGGAATAATCACTGTAGGGCCCCGTCCTCAACAAGTTCCCATGGATTTCCTGTAGGTAAGGCCCAGCTGAAGATGAGCTCATGATGCATCATTTCCAAACACTTAAGGAAGTAATCCACCATGAGTGAGAACCAGAAGACACTTCAAGCCACAGGATTAGATACTCCTACGCGTCAGATCCACACTCATCTGTCAGTTTATCGCACTTTGATGGCTTGCGCGTTGCTGTGAGGCTGGAGGCTATACCACTGGTATTTCAAATACCAGCAGGGTTGCCCACGGTGGACAGGTTTCAGCGGAGCTTCCAGACTACGGCTCGGAAGAAGGAAGAGACCATCTACTTCTCAAAGAATTGGACAGCGAAAACTTTATGAATAGCAGTGAAAAATACTGATATTTTACTGGTGTAAGACTGGGCAGTGTTTCATTCTGTTGGACATAGGGTTGCTGTGAGTGGGAGCCAACTCCATGTCACTTAACACCACTACCACCACTTCAGATAGAATTACCAGAGATAGACTATAACCAAACTATGCTTCCAAACAGCCTTCCAAACCCACTGCCATGAAGTCTATTCTAATTCATAGGCCTCTATAGGACAGAGTGGAACTGCCCCGCAGGGTCTCCAAGGCTGTCAATCTTTACAGAAGCAAAGCCCAAACCAAACACACTGCCCTGGAGTCAATTCTGACTCACAGCGCCCCTAGAGGACAGAGTGGAACTGCCCCAAAAGGGTTTCCAAGGCTGTCAATCTTTATACAAGGGATTGCCTCATTTTTCTCCTTTGGAGCGGCTGGTGGGTTTGAACCTTTTGGTTAGCAGCAGAATGCTTTAACCACTGTGCTACCAGTGCTCCTAGAAAAAAAATGCTTTGAGACATTAAAAAAAAAAGAAAAGAATCCAAAGCATGCAAAAAGATCAAGACCCTGTGTGTGTGTGTATGTGTGTGGCGGTGGAGTGTTGGAGGAAGAACAGTCATATGTGAGAGTAAGGATTGGATTAATGTGAGGGAATTGCCTTAGAAAAGGGTGTTTCAGACTGATTTGCAAAAAAAAAGGAACAATGAGCATTTATGGACTTAGAACAAAGTCAAAAGACAAGGAAGCCAATTTCTGTGTAAACTACCTTTATTTATAAAGAAAGAAATCTCCCCATATTGTTAAAAACATAAAACCAGAGCTGTGTGAAGGCACTTAACTAGGGGGAGGTGAGGCAGGGACCCTAGGGGAAGCCAGTGGGCCCTACCCAGTCCCCAAGGCTGCTGGGGGAGATGGGGTCTGAGATGACTGCCAGGGAAATGGAGTGGTAACGGGCCATCCCAGGCTCAGCTGGGATTGTGGGGTGGCTTGCTTTGAGGAGAAGTGGCGGGAGTGGGCGGCACTTTGGATGGGACCTGATTTGGCAAACGGGGGGGGTCTCCTCCCCCCCAACAATTCCCAGCCTAACCTCAGCCTCCCACAGCTAAGGCACGTTCCTAAACATAAGGCTGAGTTCTCCCAGTCTTCCCTGGGTTTCCAGTAGAGCAGAGAACTGGTGGGGACTGCGCCCCCTACTGGGCTGGAGGCACAGAGCTGTAGCAGTAAGAGAGGGGGCGCTCAGGTGCCAAGGCAGGGCTACTTCTTCCCGTGTCCTTTGGAAATACACGTCCTTCTCTCCTGCTAGACCTTACTCCTCTGGGGCTTTACTCTGGGAAAGAGCTGCGGAGACAGGAACTTCAGACAGACACCAGGAGCTCCCATGCCCCAACCCACCCCAAGTGTAACGGAATCCCCTACTTCCATCCCTATCCTCCCACCCTCAAACACGAGGACTGCCTCCATCCCCCCATCCCTTTCTAATGGACTCTCTCAGCATCTCCCAAATCATGCCCAATCCACCTCCAGGCACTAAGTGGAACCTTCCAATCAGGAGCCCCATTGATGAAATGGATTATACCAAGTTGTCCCCACAGCCATAAAGTCCATGTCCGCCTCTCCCTACCACTAGAGCTGTCTGTTTGGGTCCCTTTTCCACCTAGCCCCAAATTAAAAGAATCTTTCCTCTCAGGAATATAATGGGATCATCCTGGTCTCCTCTCCTCAACCCCAGGAGAATCTTCCTCATTGCTGCTATAATTTTATTAATGGATTATTTCATGCCCTGCCCCATGGCGTGTAACAAACGCTTCCTCACCACCATGCCTGTAATTCACAATTCTATCACTAAAACTCTAAAATCATTCTTTCACTACTTATTCGTAGTTCCTCATGATTAAAAAGCAGCTCTGGTAGCCTAGTGCCTAAGGCACCTGACTGCTAACCAGAAGGCTGGCAGTTCAAACCCACCAGCCACTCCTCGGAAGGAAGATGGGGCAATCTACTTCCGTAGAGATACCTCCTCGGACAACTTGAGGGCACATAACAACATGATTAAAATGGATTCTTCTTTAACTTCTCCATTCAGGAATTCTTGTGGCATAGTGCCTAAGGCACGTGACTGCTAACCAGAAGGTTGGCCGTTCAAACCCACCAGTCGCTGTGTAAAGGTTTATCGCCTCAGAAACCCAATGAGAGTCACTATGAGGTGGAATCTAGTAGATGTAAATGAGTTTTCTTTTTGTATTAATATGATCAGGATAATAATAAAAATATTTGATTGGGCACTGACCAATCAAATAACCAGTAAGCAGTACCAGTTATATACCCCACGAAATATACACCCCAACCCCCTAGTGCCAGTCTTGTAAGGGGCTCTTCCTCCCCTCCGCTCTAACTATAATGGACTCTCCCCTGACTCCCCCATAACTACAATGGACTGTTTCTCGTCTCCCCACGATTATTAATGGACTCTTCCACATCTCCCTATCACTCTACCCCCGCCATTTTTCCTGTGAGATGGTCTCCTTCCCCAAACGGCCTCCCATTCGTCCAGCAGGCGGCCCCCCTGTATCTCCGCGGGCCTCACCCCGAAGTAGTTCCGGGGCACGTAGCCTTCCTGGCCGTGCAGCGAGGCCCACCACCAGTCGGTCTCCTCCGGGCCGTCCCGCCGCAGCACCGTGACCGACTCGCCCTCGCGGAAGGACAGCTCGTCTCCAAACTCCGCGCTGTAGTCCCAGAGCGCGTACACCACTCCGTTGTGCATCGACCCCATGCTCTGCTCCACATCTGAAAGATGCTGGATCGTGAGAGCCACGAACCCCCGGGGGGACAAGGGACAAGCCCCAGGGCTCGGAGCTGGTCCGGGCCAGGGGCGGAAGCCCCTGAGAAGTTGTGTGCGCCAGTCTGGGGAGCCAGAGCTGGTGTCAGACGCCAGGACCGGAAGTCTCTAGCATGACAACCCTGGGATGCTACCCTTCAGGTAGGGTCAGTGGTCCCCATGCCCCTCTTGTACCTTAAATTCCCGTGTCACCCCCAGAGGTACTTTCTCTGCTCCCCGGAGGATTCAACCCCTTCTTCAAGTGGTACAGCCCACGCCCCCTTTCCTTCCTCTGTAGGGTCCTATCAGCCCCCATTCCAGGCGGTGCTACTTCCCAAGCACAAGTGAAACGTCTTCAAAGAGGAGACTTATCTCCGGCTGGTATGTCCCATCCTAACCTCCCCACTCAAGTGGTACAGTGTCTAACAACGATTTAGGGTCCATCATACCCCCTTTAAGTGGTTCAGTCCACTGTGTTGTGGTTTCCCCTGCTCTCTTCTAAGAAAACCAAAACCAAACTCAGGTGTGTCTTCTAATCACTACTTTCGCCTTATACAACCCTCCACGTCCAGGCTGGTAACACGTTGTCGTCATAGCGACCCTATGAGCCAAATCTCATAGGCTCCACCCACCTGGCAAAGGTGCCCAGCCCCTTCTCCAAGGGGCGCTCCACCTCCTGCAGGAGTGGCATGGTCCCTGTCTGCCCCTGCTCACCTGGTCGCCAGGAGTTCCAGCCCCAGGTCTCTCGCGCCCTTTCTGCCATAGATGGCAGAGTCAGCAGGCTGTTGTGTAGCGACTCCAGGCTGATCTCTCTCAAATATCTAACCCTGTGTTCCACCCGCAGGTCCTACAGCCCGACTTCCTCCAACTTTCTGTAAAGTCTCTTTGCTTCCCTAAATGGTTCAGGTGTGTAGTATGGACCCTCTGCACACCCCAGGTAGAGCCTACCTTGCCCTCCCATTAGGGAACCAGTTCCCATGGCCTCTACTTCCGTAGGTGACGTCATTTGCCCCTGGGGATAGGTCGTACACCCCCTGTCTTCCCTAAAAGTGGAAGAAACCCCATGCTCCCTCCACAAATGACATGACCTTCTCTCAGGTGGCCATTGCCTACTTACCTGCAAGCTGTGTGGCACTGCCTCTCCCACAGGTGAGAGAGCCCACCTGCCCAGCCCCATGTCAGGTAGATGAGAGTTGAAATGGCCAACTCCTTACTCCCAGAGGTGAGCGCACTGGTTGGGTTGCCCTTTGCCCGGGGGGACTGTTCCCCCAAAGGTGTACAGATCACGAGGCACAACCCCGTCCCCCTTCCTCACAAACAGTCCACTGCCCACCACCCCCACCCGGCTTGCACCTGCCAGGCAGGTAGGTAGCCTTCCTCTCTCCGACTATCTTGCCAAGTTGATGGCAAAACCCTGTCCTCCACCACTTACCGCATGGTTGGTTCTGACCACCACGTCCACCCTTCTCCTCCTTGTGGGTCCCAGGCTGCTGGCCCTCCCCAAGCCACGCACCTGCCAGGTGGGCGGTCCAGCCTCCACGCTCCCTTCCCTACTCCCAAGAAACGCGCCGGCTCTGCCTGCCTCGCACCTGCCAGATAGGTGGCGCAGTCTGCGTAGCCCTCGCGGTAGGGGTCGCACTTCTCGATAGCGGTGGCGCCATCACTGATCGTGGTGGCAAAGATGGCCGCGCCGTGCTGCACCAGCGCCGTGCAGATGGCCGTGTCGTTGCACGACGCCGCGCAGTGCAACGGTGTCCTGGGCGCGGGTAGCAGTTGTGAGCAGAGAGGCTGCGCCTGGCCGTGGGTGCCCCGCCCGCAGCGTGGGCCCCGCCCGCTCCGGTCCCCGCCCACCGCAGGTCCAAGCTCACCAGCCGTGGCTGTCGGGGGAGTTGACGTTGGCGCCCGCGGCGATGAGGAAGTCCACGATGGGGTAGTTGGCGCCGCAGATGGCGTTGTGCAGGGCGGTGATGCCCTCCTCGTTGGGTTGGCTCGGGTCGTTCATCTGCAAGGGACAGGCAGGGGGCGCTCAGTCTGCCGGCCGCCGCCGCCGCCGCGTTGGTCCCCGCAGGCCTAGCCCCTCAGGCCCCACTCACCTCCTTCACCGCCTGCTGCACCACGTCCAGCTCCCCGGTCAGCGCCGCGTCCAGCAGCAGCACCAGCGGGTTGAGGCGAGCGCGGCGGGCTTTGCGCGGGGAGCCCGCCTTCCGCAGCAGCGAGCGCATCTCCTGGGGACAGGGCGGGGGTTCAGCGACTGGTGTGGAAGGGTATTTCTTAATCTACCTATCACCTGGTACAGGAGCTCTGGTAGCTCTGGTAGCATAGTGGCTAAGACACTTGACTGCTAACCAGAAGGCTGGCCGTTCAAACCC